>NC_134371.1:40170294-40470441 GCF_035582795.1 Mycteria americana
TCACTTAAATCACTATGAAACACTTTGGCTCTGACTATGGCAAAACTGTTATTGAGGAAAGCCTACTTACCGTGTGGATGATTGGGTGTGGAGGGCTTTGAGAGAGGTGTATTTAGCCTCCTTGGTGTAGTGTATATAGAGGTGGGCTGGAGAAGGCGGTATGGCTTTTTAGCCTTCCATGTGGGCTTATCTGCTCTGGTGGCCTGTTGAACATGCTCACTTGTACTTTCTATAGCTGAAGACTCTTTTACTGTCCCCAGTTGTGATCCAGTGCTCTCTTTCCCAGATTTGATGGCCGAGTGGTAGCAAAGCTTCCGTTTATCCCCCTCTCGTACATCCAAGGTCTCTCCCACCGCAACCTTCTGGGTGAGGATTACACTGATTGCTCCTTCATCTTCCTCTACATTCTCTGCACAATGTCAATCAGACAGGTGAGTACATTGCTGTGTCTCTTGCATGCCTGGAGCAGGGAAAGTACATATCCATCCATAAAGAGGAGTCTACTACTGCTGTCCAGTTTGACATGTACTACTTCTGATCTGTTTGTGGTTTCTGTGTTTGCCTACATTCCTATGCTTCACATTCAAAGGAATTCTAGGTTGGGATCATAAAAACAGCCACTATCCTGGACTAGTCTGGAAGACTTGACTGGAGACTTGCACCAAGGGGCTAGGACAGAGTTGGCAGAAAGGGGTTCCTTCCTTGTGTGCCTATGTCTGATAACTTTGTGGATTGCCGTACCAAGCAATTGTATCCATCAGAAGCCAATCTAAGTACTGCTTCTTCGTAATTACGACTTTTACAGTAATATGAGAAAAGAGAAGTGTAGCATCTTCAGAGGAGACTTTCTTGGTGGCTTGAGGTTCTATAAAGGTTCAACCAGTCCATAAATTTGCTAGAAAAGTGAGGAAAGAGTTAAACCTGTTCTTCTGGGTTTGTCCTTCCTGTTTTTGCTGACTGCCTGATTTTTTTTTTCAGAATCTTAAGAACTTCACCTTTGTCAAGTCTCTCCCAGTGTTAGGGATGTGACACAGAAAGGGGGTCTGGTATGATAAGCCAAGAATAGGCTACACATAGCTCTCCAGCAAAGCTGGTTAGTCTCACCTTTTGAAAAGAGAAGCATCAGTGAGGATAAGGGAAGTGCCTGTTCAGGAAGGTTCACTAGCAGCTTAAGTGGCAGAATGACTGGTGAGGACAAGTGGGCCTTCTCAGTGCAACCAGAAGTCGTCTTTGTTTTCCAAGTTTCCCTGGTGAGTGCTGGGGATAAGCTGACTCTGGGGGCTGGATGAATGCTGGTGCAACTAGCTGCTCTTCTGTATTTATATTTCCTTTTTCTTTGATTCACTTCCTGAATTCTTTCTGCTTTTCTCCTTGACCGACTTGTTGCTTTTCCTCAGGGGGTGCCAAGGGACTTAGAAAGACTTAGCAGATCAGCAAAGGGAAGTGACATGTTATGCCAGCTGCTATCAGAAGTTTGGATGAGCTTGATGCAGCAGCTTAACAGAGAGTTCCTTTAGTCACAGAGTGCATGCTAGTGAATCGAATTCTCCATAGCCCTCTGTATTGGGTGCTTGTGTTGAAACGGATCTGTGTCTGGTCCTATGCAAAAGCAGATAATGAATTGGAGAATAATTTATGTTGAAAGCGTCACCTGGAGGTAATCTGGCCCACCCCTCACTCCAAGCAGGGCCAGCTTCAGAGTACCAAAGGCCAGGGACTTCCTCATTCTGTTTGCTGCAAGACAAATCTTGTTTCGCTTCCCAGTAACTGGAGCAGTGTTTGCTGCTTTGAAAGAAATGAGACCATTTTAGCTCTTAGGATCATCTTCCTGGATTCCTGTGATGCTGTGGTCTGATGCTGTTCTTTCAGGCAATCTTGTCTGGTGCTGTTCTATGTTACCTGTTACATGGAAAGTCCCTTCTTTCCAATGTTGCAGACTATTATATGAAACTAGCACTGTCAGCAAGATTTTTCTGCACCCATTGGGCAACTCCCTTGCTGAAAAATCCCCTATGGATTTTTTCTTTGTCCAAAAATATAATTCCTGTGGTTAGTTCTAGTCCTGGGCATTTCCTGATGTTTCCTGTTGTGAAATCAGTAGATGGCATGAACTGAGTGGTGGTCCGGTCTGGTTCTGGGCAGAAATGCTGAGCTGTTTGCAGTGGGTTGGGCTTTCAAGAGATTCTGGAAAAAAAATTGCTCTTGTTCTTGAGAGTTCATGCTGATGGCCCTGTGGAGGATGGAAGTTATTTATTGCTTTGGAGAAGGGTGGTTTTGCTCTGAAGTGTTAGATTGCAGTCTTCATAGTGCTGCCTTATTTACATGATTGTGGTTAACTATACCTGCAGTTCTCCAGCTGTTAGGCAGCTCAGTTTCTTTCTCCTTGCTATGTGGAGGGAAGGGCAGAGATCAGCCACATTAGTCTGTGCAAAAGCTAGGAAGTGAAGCTGTGATTGCTGGTATCCTGCTCTTGGCTTTATTACTATTTGAAAGAACTGATAACAGCATTAGGAAGAGGACTTTAAAGGGCTGTGAGAGGCCAGGGGAGCGGGGAAGAAAGTAATTAAGGGCTTAAAATGGTGCCAAATGCTTGCTTTCATAGAATCATTTAGGTTGGAAAAGACCCTTAAGATTTTCAAGTCCAACCATTAACCTACCACTGCCAAGTCCACCACTAAACCATGTCCCTAAGCACCACATCTACATATCTCTTAAATACCTCCAGGGATGGTCCCTCAACCACTTCCCTGGGCAGCCTGTTCCAATGCTTGACAATCCTTTCAGCAAAGAAATTTTTCCTAATATCCAATCTAAACCTCACCTGGTGCAACTTGAGGCCATTTCCTCTTGTCCTATCGCTTGTTACTTGAGAGAAGAGACCAACACCCACCTTGCTACAACCTCCTTTCAGGTAGTTGTAGAGAGCAATAAGGTCTCCCCTGAGCCTCCTTTTCTCCAGGCTAAACAACCCCAGTTCCCTCAGCCGCTCCTCGTCAGACTTGTGCTCTAGACCCTTCACCAGCTTCCTTGCCCTTCTTTGGACACACTCCAGCACCTCAATGTCTCTCTTGTAGTGAGGGGCCCAAAACTGAACACAGTATTCAAGGTGTGGCCTCACCAGTGCCGAGTACAGAGGGACAATCACTTCTCTGGTCCTGCTGGCTATTTCTCATACAAGCCAGGATGCCATTGGCCTTCTTGGCCACCTGGGCACACTGCTGGCTCATTCAGTCAGCTGTTGACCAATACCCCCAGGTCCTTTTCTGCCAGGCAGCTTTCCAGGCACTCTTCCCCAAGCCTGTAGCGTTGCATGGGGTTGTTGTGACTCAAGTGCAGGACCTGGCATGTAGCCTTGTTGAACCTCACACAATTGGCCTTGGCCCATTGATCCAGCCTGTCCAGGGCCCTCTGTAGAGCCTTCCTACCCTCAAGCAGATCAACACTCCTGCCCAACTTGGTGTTGTCTGCAAACTTAACTGAGGGTGCACTCAATCACCTCGTCAAGATTGTTGATAAAGATATTAAACAGAACTGGCTGCAGTGCTGAGCCCTGGGGAACACCACTTGTGATCGGCTGCCAGCTAGATTTAACTCCATTCACCACAACTCTTTGGGCCTGGCCATCTAGCCACTTTTTTACTCAGCAAAGCATATGCCCGTCCAAGCCATGAACAGCCAGTTTCTTGAGGAAAATGCTATGGGTATGCTTTCGGTGCTTTTGATGATCTCAGAGGTAGAAGCTTTGTGACCCTTTGTGTTTTACTGTGTGCAAAAGGGGAAGTCTCGCCAGGTCAGCTTCCAAACAGCTGTTAGCCCAAGGGAGGAGAACTGATGTGGGAGTTGGTGTCTAGCTTGATGCTGCTGACACAAGAGGAGAAGGAGCAGAGGTGTACCAAAGTCAGGGAACAGGTTTTGAACAAATTAAGGAAACCATACATCCCTCAGCCTTCCCTTAAATCCTGGAGCTGCCTGCGAAGGGATCAAAGCAGGGAAGAGGGACATCCCTATGGAGCTCAGAAGTAGAACAACTCTGGTGTGTGTGAAAAATGTGACCTGGAGGGAAATACAGGGGAGTACATGAGTGGGGAGACTAACTGGATGGTGGTTAAACTGACATTAGTGGGATAGGCAGTAGCAGCATCAGGCAGTCTCTTCATGTGGTCCTCAGGCATGTGAGGGTGATAAACTCTTCAAACACAGACTGGGAAGCTTGCTGCCTGTGACCTGGCCAGCATCTCCCAAAATAGTCAGCTCACAGTGAGTAACTTCCTTTGCGCTGTTCCCAGCTCTCCCTGGCACGTAAATCCTGTCCCCTAGTTCCTCCTGCCTTCCTGTTTGGAGAGAGGAGGGTTGCTGGGAGAGGCCTTCCTAGGGTCCTTGAGCTGTTGGGTTTCAGCTGGGAAAGTCTGCTGCTGGGCTGGGCGGGAGGCATAATGTCAGGGTTACATCCTCTGTCCCTGCTCCTGTTTCTGAGCTCCCAGCCTTCACCTGTGCTGTTTGTGAAGAGGAATATGCTGCTGTTCCTGAGGCATTTGCTGGTCTTCATTTCCTTTTCACACATGCCTGAACTGTAGATTAGGCTGCTTCTCTCTGAAATGTGTTCCCAGTGGGAAAGGGAGCCAACAATTATCCCTATTGCCAGGAGTGCACTTTCCCACATGGCCTGATCTTGGGGCAGGGAGCCACTTGCCGTCTTGTCTTTGAGGCCCCTTCTGGGTTTGAAGACAAAAGCAGAAGCAGCTCCTGTCCTTCCTGCAGTCATTTGAGGAAAGTTCAGAAGAGCTCAGATGAGGAATTTGGATCCTTAAGTCTTAGTCTTCCCTCCCTGCTCCCGAAGGTGGTGGTCTTGTTTGTGTTGGAAGTAGACTCTGCAGGCTTTCTCATGCAACATGGTGCACAGTAGACGGGACAGGTTTCTGCTGGACCATGCCCCAGCCCTGGTGTTTCCAGCTATGTAGAGTTCAGGATTGCTGTCCAGCAAAACTTGCTTTGCAGCTAGTGCAGGAGGCTAGCTGCCTTCCCCAGCAAGGAGGGGACTACTATGGAAGGATAATGCTGGAGAGTGACTGTAGTCTTGAATCCACATACAGACAGGCTGTCATCTCTCTTCCTCTTGAAACTGTTCAAGCAGATGGAGTGAACTTTAGCCCCACAGTTCTCCTCTGTCTTGATACTTAAAGGAACAGGGAGGAGGCAGTGCGCACTTCCTGGCTTCCATGGATGCTCTGCGAGGATCTCTACTTTGCTCCACGGGTGAGCCAGTACAAAGCTGGTAGGATTCTGGTCCTGCCTGTCGCTGACTCTGCAGCACCCTCTGGTGTTGCTGAATCTGTCCCTTAGCTGCTTTTGTTTTCTCCTTTCTGTCCATCTCTTGACTAAGGAAGCTTTGAGAAGAGGAACCACATGAAGGAGCCTCCTACAGTGAAATGCTCTCATATATATATTCAGTTGCTGAATATCAACTGGTGGCTGATATATGTAGGCCACAGACTAAACCTGACGCAATTCCTTTTCAAGTGTTCCCCTCCTTTTACTTTGTGTGTAGGCTGAAACCTTTGTTTCCGTAGTCTCCACCTGGAATGATTCCTGATTGTTTTTTTTAAATTAAATTTATCTACTGTAGAATTATGAAGCTCTGTCTGCCTTTTTTTTGTTGTTTGTTTGTTCTCCTTCCATGATTAAAAAGTTCAAGAACTCTATGACCTTGCTGTCTGACCTGTCCTGACAGTTATTTTGGAGAGGACACTCAGGTTTGAAGAGAATACTCCTTCTTCCTTCTGTTGTCTCCATAGCCAGGACTCAGCTGGTGACATGAGGAGGACACAGTTGTCTTCTTCTTTCCCTTGTGTTGGATGTCCCTGTTTTGCCAGCATTGTATGAGCAGCATCTTGAGTTATTTACAGTGAAGGATGAAACTGAAAGAGCTGGTAGCTCTTTGTAGTTTCACTGTTGCAAAATTTAAAAGGAATTTCACAAAAATCAAGAAAAACATCAAATTTAAATAGTCTGCTGTGAATTTTTAGCTAATGCCTGGCTCTGCTTCTTAATTCTTTCCTTGTTTGTTGTTTTCCACTGAAACACCCTGCTCAGATGCAGATGAGGTCATCTCAATAATCAGTTTTTGGGTTTTGCTACGTATGTCCTGTTATACTGCATGTCTCCACCGAACCATTGTTCTGTCTGCATCAGTAGCATTCATGTTAATTCTGTGCCTAAGCTCCTGACTTGAACTTGGCACGCACTCTGGGTCAGCAACGTGGCAACCAAATTCCAGCTGCATTAGGAGAGAGCCTTCCTTGCCAGCTTGCAGACCCTCAGGCTGTGATGGCTGCCATCAACAGTGGTTTTTGGAACTTGTGAAAACCAAGGGCTGCTTTGGTTTTGCCTGTGAGCAGAGGTTAGGAACCTGCTCCTGTGTGTGCACTGCAGTTAAATTGCAAAGGTAACTATTACAGGTTGATTTTAAATGAACCCATGTGCAAAGATGGTAAAGTATCTGCCAGCTGACTGTGGTGTGTAGCTGGAGGTGGAAAAGAACCTTCAACCCAAATGTGGATTTAATGATCAGAAGGCTTTTGCTGAGGTGGGGGAGAGTGGCCCAGCTCTAACTGTAGCCATTGTGGATGGTTGTCTGGCTCTGTGCTAAGTTTTTTTGAATGTATAGGGATAGAGATCTAAAGTAGATCTCTCAATATAAAGTAGCCAGATTGGTAAGGCTATATGATGAGAACCTGAATCTGTTGAAACTAGTGGGAAGGTTGTACTTGTAAGCAGAGTTGGGATTTCTTCCTCTTTGTCTCCCTCGTCATGGTCTGACACTATCCTGCTCTTCTGTTCTTGTTTTTGCAGAACATCCAGAAGATGCTTGGTCTTGCTCCTTCCCGGGCTGCCACCAAGCAAGCAGGGGGCTTCCTTGGCCCGCCGCCTCAGGCAGGGAAGTTCTCCTAAAGCACAGTTACAGCCTTTGTGGAAGGTCTGACCAGTGCACAAGACTGCCTTTGGGAGGTAACAAGATGGGATTCTGCACCAGGCTTCACATGTCCAAAAACAGCCTATGCAGTATTGGCCACAGTCTTGGAAACATCTTCCATTTGGAGTATTCTACCAGCAGTTGGTTGCTCATCAAACCAAGAGAGTTCTCAGAAGATAACTTGACCTTTTGTTTCTGGTGTTTCTGAGAAATAAATGGCATGGGCATGTTTATTTAGATGTCTCTTAATTGTGCTGTAGGACAAGTAGAAATACATTGATGTAGTGCAGTTGATTTAGTTTACAGCATGGAAATCAAGTCAGATGAAAAGAGTGAGATCTGCAAAGTAGACAACTTGGAAAATTCAGGACGATCATGCTGTGAAGTGACTCTCTTGTCTTAGCCAGACTGGCTATAGTCCTGTGTAGCAGGGAGCTGGGCGAGTAGGTGTGCTTAGTTCTCCCTTTTGCAAAACTTCCAGCGTGGAGGGTGAGGCTTTTCGTTGGCTCAGGTGACTGCAGGCACCGGAACCTGCCCCTGTGCCAGGCTGCTGTTGGAGATTGCAAGTGTTTCTGGATGTACTGTCAGCCTGTGTCTTCCTGGCAGGGTACAGCCCCACAGAGATTTTTGTGGCATTATGCAGCTTCTGTAAAAGTTGCTTGCTTAGGCAGAATCTGCTCAATTACAGAAACAAGCCTGGCCTTCAAACTTGAGTAAACTGTTAAATTATGTCAATACCATCCATTGCTACTGAACCCTTTATTGCCCGAGTGGTTATGACAGCAGCATTTTTGTTCATGCTCCTTGGTTTACTGCTAAACGGACTGATGATCAGTATGCATCTTAAAAGGCTTCCTTCTTAGGCCAGGAAACTCTCTACACTGTCTTCTGCTTCACCAAATAACTATCTGGATCGGTCTTGTTGGCTGGAACCTGCTCACCTTGTTTAAAAGGGGTGAATAAACCTTGCTGCCACTCTCAAGTTATGCTGAGAGTTTTCCTGAAGCAGGCAGTACCCGTAGGGGCTATTGATTTCTTGCTTCTGTGACCAGAGATTTATCTATGCGGTACCTCTTACTGGGAGTTTTTGACTAGATGCATGGCAAGGGGATAAATCTGAAACACCTTATGGCAGTGTGGAGTGTGTGCAATACCATATTAATTACTAAATATTGGATTAATTCTCACTAATAAGTATGGGGCACTTTTTTATTAGGATTATTTAAAGATAAAACCTGTGGAACCTCTATTCAATGCTCAGCCTCTCAAAAATGAGTATTTGGCAGGTAAAGGAAAGCATCTACTGTATATTGATGCTGCCTGGCTCTAAAGCTGCATTTTTATTATTATTTATTATTATTATTATTATTATTATTTACTGTTGTGTCTGTTGTAGCTACAACCTTCCACAGGGAGCAGCCCTGGTTGTGTATCACTTGTGTAGCCTCTCTTAGTTCCAAGGGCCTGATCCCACAGCAAAGCCAGAAACATCCCAGCCTGTTACCTCCATGGGTCAGCTTTGTTGAAGTAGTTTATTCTGCAGCATATGGTTGTCAGATCAAACACATCCAACTAAGATAAACAAATCTGATCAAGCATAATGACAAACTGCACCTTAATGGCTTCGGAAGTGTTATGTGCAGTACAGTAACCTTCCCTGCTGCTGTCAAAAACTGTGTCCTCAGCAAATCTGCACACATTGCATCACACCACTCTGTCACCTGGGGAGGGAAGTGTTTGCACATCCAAAGATTATCTGAAAATTATTGATCTGCTATATTCTGCTTGCTTTCTGCTGTCATTTGTTTGATATAGTAGTTCCCTGGGGCTTGTTAATAATTATAATGAACTGAGGAGAATGGCTTTCCTAACCTCAGCCACTAAAAGGTCTGAATTCTAAAAATCTACAAAATGGAATGAAAAATGAGAAACAACTTTATGACCACAGGAGGACTCTGGTTTTGAGGAAGAAAGGATGTTCTTTGTTCTTTTTCATGGATAACTTAGGGGGAAAAAAAAAAGCTGCAGGTATATCTTAAGATAAATTGCAACTGTGGTCACATCTTCGAGGAGGTTTACCTACTGCCAGCTGGTGATGCAGTGGGTGGTAATTCACAGGTGTTGCTTGATCATCCCCTGCGTGTGGTGCTCCATTGATCATCTCGCACAGCCGTGAGCTTTGCTCCTCTTTTTGTCCTTTACACAACTTGCAACACAGTCTTATGTCCTGTCCCTGGCCACAGCTATTAGAGGAACTTTTTCAGAAACTCTGCAGTAGATGGCTGTGAAATATGTCCGTGGGCGTTTGCTTTCCTGCAGCTCTGCCTTTTGCTTGTACGGATGGACCCATTCTTCCTCAATCTTGAAAGTGTCCCCCTGGGTGGGGTGGGCGGTACTACCTCCGAGCCGCCAGGGGGAGCCCGAGCGCTGGGCGGGTCTGCGGCACCCGCCCCACCCCGGCGGGCACGCATGCGCGTGCCCGGTGGGGCGGGGCCTGTGGCCCTGAGGTAAAGACCCCGGTGGAGGCGGTGTCTCCCGGGGCGTGGCGTCGCCCCCAGGGGGAAGAGCCCGCCCGCGGGGTTTCCCCAGCCCACCGCTTCCCCCCGACGGCCCAGCCGATGCTGGCGCGGTCCCGGTTGCCGAACCTCCTGCCCCGGCTCTGCGCCCTCCGTCCCAGCCTCGCCATGAGCAGCGCCACCGGCACCGTCACCATCCACCAGCCCCTCAACTACCGGGCGGGCGCCCGCGTTCAGCCCGCCGACGGCGGCCAGGCCGAGGACGTGTACGAGCCGGCCACAGGTACCGCCCCGCTGCCTGCTCGGGGTGGGGGGTTAAACCTGCGCTGAGGCGCGGGGCCGGTGCCCGGGAGCTGCCTCCTTGTTACTTGGCTGCAAGGGCCGGGTGCCTTCGGCTTCTCCCAGCTGCCCACATCGGATGCCGCCTGTGCAGGCGTCCTGGACGCCGTGGTGTTTCGGTGGCTGCGTTTTGCCTCCTGCAGTGCAGGTCCGTCATCAAACTTTTTAGCAGAAATCGGCTCTGACTCTCAGTCAAGCAAAAAATCGAGTGGTGCCTGATCTTAGCAAAGGACACGATTTAAACGTTTCTAAAATTATTTTTTTTTAACTGGAGATCCCTAGGTTTCAGCAGAATCACTTCAAGGAAGAGAGTATTTAACTATGCTGAGGAATCTGTAACAGAATCCTGAAGCTGGTAGTAGAAGTATAACAAACTCTAGTGGGAAACGGAGGAATTTTATAACAATTGGAGCTAATTAGTAACTAGAACACGACTGTGCAGAATGGCAGATCTTTTAATTCAGACCAGCTGAATTGCAGCACCTCTTCTATAGCCAATTACAAATCAGTGGGAACCATAACATGAAGTTCTGTAGCCTGGTATAGGTGGCTAGACTGAAGTCTTTGAGGTTTGATGCAAGATAAACCATAGTCTTTTGTGCCCCTTTTTTGAGATTTCTGTCTTATTTATTTGCTGTTTAAAATGTACCCAGGTCGTGTCATAAGCAAGCTGCTCTGCTCTGGGGAGAAGGAGGTCGATTTGGCTGTGCAGAGTGCAAAGGCTGCCTTTAAAATATGGAGTCAGATGTCTGGCATGGAGCGGAGCAGGGTGCTGCTGGAGGCTGCCAGAATTATTCGGGTATGTTGTGGGAGCTTGCCTTCTCTTTTGGAGAGGCATGATTCTGTCTCTTAGCTTTTTTGTGGGCTAATGTGACTGTCGGGGGCTTCCAGGAGGACCTCCAGAGCTCCAGGAGAAACGCAGGAGTTAAAACTCACCTTTGACCAGAAGAGACAGTAGGTTGCCTTGGGCAGGGCTTTGGTCTTATCACTCTGTTCAAGGCCAGTGTGTATCTTCTCTGCTTAATTCTGTTAGAAGACATAAAACTGAAGCCATCCAGTTGAGATTTTACAGGGCTCATACTTCTTTTCACAACTCCAAAGATTAAGCTTCACTGCACATGATTTCAAAGCTGAAATTGCATAACCATCACATTATTGAATTTTCAGCTTGTCAGACATTGTTATCACGTGACTGGTGTGTGTCTTGTTTTAGCAAGATGTAGGAAAAAAATGTAGGAATGCTGGTTTTAATCTTAGACACCAGATAATACACATGGGAGAGAATACAGATAAACTAGCTTTGTCACAAGCTGCTTTGTGAGATAACGTGTTCTTGGACATCGAAGTTAATCCCCATCGAGGCACAGATCTGCACACATTGTTTACCAGACCTTCTTTCCCCAGCGTTTATATGTGATAAGAAACCTGTTTTCTTTCTGCCAGACTTCCACAGCAGGGTAATATTTCTGTCTGGGAGATGGTCTGTTAAAGGATGCTTCCCAGGTGCATTGCTTTGTCTGTCCTTCACCAGTGTCACCAGGAAGTCCTCAGCTTCCATGTTGATCTTGCTGTTTGCTGCTCCTCCCAGTTTAGTTCTGTGAATTCTAATCATTGTTTACCAGCCAACTTCTCGGTTCAAGTTTGCTCATCTTTTAGATAAACAGGGATGTTAAGCAAGACTGGACCAGCAGTGAACCCCAGCAGCTGTCTGTTTGACATTCCCCTGTGATCAGTCACCACTGGGAAATTGCTAAATAGCAATTGGGACTGTACCTTTTAGAGATGACAATTTCTCATGGCAGAGCTTGGCTTAGTGATGGCAGAGCCTTGTTTGGGACTTTTGTGCTTGGGAAGCAGCTTTCTCCTTGTGGAGTTCTACTACAGGCTTCTCTAATGCGTTGTCACTGTCCTATGCCTCTCACAGGAGCAGAGAGAAGAAATTGCCACCTTGGAAACCATCAACAATGGGAAATCCATCTTTGAAGCCAGAGTGGATATTGACATATCCTGGCAGTGCCTGGAGTATTACGCAGGACTGGCAGGATCTCTAGCTGGTGAGAACGTTACCAGAGTTTGTTCTTTACTCTCTGTCCTGCCACTTGCATTCCCTGGTAACTTCCATGGCCCAAGACTATTTTTGCTGCTGATTTCTCCAAGAGATGGACTACTCCTTTTTCTGAAGATCTTGGAAGGATTTTCAGAGATCTCTGCCTAATGCTGCTGTGCTCTGTGGGCACTTATGCACCTTCTGTGAGCTTGCTGGGGTAAAAGCCATGTGTCTCTGTTCCCAATCAAAGCGAGATCTGGCCCCTGAGGCTCTGATAAGACAGGAAGGGGCTTTGGTCTTCTCTACCTTCTGGCTGTTTTTCTTCTTTGCAGGTGAACACATCCAACTTCCTGGGGGATCCTTTGGGTACACTCGGAGAGAGCCTCTTGGGGTGTGTGTTGGGATTGGTGCCTGGAATTACCCTTTCCAGATCGCCTGCTGGAAGTCTGCCCCAGCCTTGGCTTGTGGTAATGGAGACACTCTGCCCGTGCAAGCTTCTCTTTGAAGCCAACTGATCCTGTGGGGGAGAGTGATTGGGGGAATAAAGTCTAGGATTACCTTGAAGGAGGTGTTGAAGGATTAGCAGAACCTTCAGGCTGTTACTCTAGAAGGACGGGAAAGGAAATGGAAGCGGGAACACAGCAGATGCTAAGAGGGCAGGAGTGCATCAGGAAAAAGGCTGATTGCTTGGCTTTGTACCAGACGAGGAAGGTCTCTGGAAATGTCTGTTGTGCAGGACCAGCAGCCCCATCTCCCCCAGCCCTTCCAAGCAGGAAGGTGCAGTTCCTCTCCTTCACTGGTTGCAGTGTTCAGCTGAAACTGTTTCCTCCTCTCTTGGGGGGATCTTCTGGGATCTGTTGAGACAAACTCATTGTGTGGGGCGGTTTGTTTGTTTGTTGTTCTTTTCCCTAAAGCAGTTTGGCTGTTAACCCCACCTTGCCTCTATCTGGGTTCTCCTAGGCAATGCGATGGTCTTCAAGCCCTCTCCCTTCACCCCCATTTCGGTGGTGAGGTTGGCAGAGATCTTCACAGAGGCTGGTGTGCCCAAGGGGCTCTTCAACGTGGTGCAGGGTGGAGTGGCCACAGGCCAGTTCCTCTGTCATCACCCAGATGTGGCTAAAATCTCTTTCACTGGCAGTGTGCCAACTGGCATCAAGGTAAAGGCACCTTCTCACTCAGGGACACAAGGGGTCTGTAGTGCCAGCCTTCCTGGTATGCTGTGGATGTTGATACCTCCTTGAGCCTTTCTGCTTGTAAAGATGGGGTGCAAGTTGGCATTTTTGGGTCTGAGCAAGGAGCTTGCACGTACAGGGTTACACTGGGGCTCCAGTTAGCCCACTGGGCATGGGCTTGGGCACTTGGTCCTTTCAGAGGGAGCCCCTTGGTCATCTTCACTTGTTTAGCCCCTGGTTGCAGTGAAGTCTCTGAGCTGCTAAAGTGGGTATCTATGTGGGGAGGAGGGTATGTAAAACAGAGCAGCACTGGGAAAATGTGTGAGCATTTCTGGCAGTAACAGTTCAGTTTTCTGGCAGTAATAGTTCAGTTTAGCTGCATATAACTTACTGTTTTTAAGCAAGAGGTTAGTTTCTGTGAATTTCTCACCCTCAATTTATTCTTCAAAAAATTAAAAGTCCCTAAAAAGACTTTTAAAAATAAATTCTGATTTGAAAGAGGGGAAGTGTTTCCCCTTGAACTCTCCTTACATGCCTGTACCTGTGGGGTGCAGTGACACAGATGTAGTTACAGCTGTCCTCTGGACTTATGCTGAGCACAAGACTTCCTGCAAATGACTCCTCAGGTTTACTTGCTTTTATCTTTTAAAAAAAACAAGCCCCAAACCCTCTGAGACTGTCCCCAGTCTGAACTAAACACATCTAGGAAACCACGCTTGCCCTTCATGCTGCATCTGTTGTTGGTGAAGGGCCCTGTGGGAACTCTCCCCTTGAGTGTCTCTTACCTCCCTCCACCAGCCTCCCCTTTGGCAGTGGGTCACTTGTCTTTTCTGTCCTTGTTTCCATCAGATCATGGAGATGGCAGCTAAAGGGATCAAACCAGTCACCCTGGAGCTGGGGGGAAAGTCCCCCCTTATCATCTTTTCGGACTGTGCCTTGGAGAACGCCGTGAACGGAGCCCTCATGGCCAACTTCCTTACGCAGGGCGAGGTGTGTGTCTGTGGGGCAGGAGTGGTTCTCCTCGCTGTGGTGGGGTGGCTTGAGAACCAGGTGGCAGAGCCAGCCTGTGACCTTGCATGATGAGGGATGCCCTGAAGCTCCCATCTTGCCACCGATTTCTTTATGCAGTGTCACAAGGGATCAGAAGGAACACCCTTGCAGAAGCTAGTGTGGGGCGTCCCAGCGGAGCATGCCTTAGCCGATGCCCTGTCCTTTGCAGAAGTGGAGCCTCTCTAGCACCCAGTACCCAGCTCAGAGCAGCAGTGCCCTGGGCTCCAGTCTGGCCACAGAGATGAGAAGAAGCTGTGCTGGTTTCCTCTGGAGGGGTAGCAGGTTCCAGTCCAGTGCGCTGAGCCACAGCCTCTGTCCATCCCAAATTTGGCATCTCCACACGTGCTGCAGGTTTTGTGTAATTCTGCGGGCAAATTGGCTTACCAGGATTATCTCTGGGAACTGAAAAGGCTGCTAAAGTTCTCCTGCTGGTGACTTGATGCGTTTTTGCCACCTGGTGGTATCAGTACCACTATGTCCAGCTGTTCAGTGCAATCATGAGCAGCAGGGTAATCTAGTTGTCTTTGTCCCCAGGGACAAGTTAGCTGTTTTAGCAGCTGTGGAGGGGCTTTTCTGAGAGCCTCTGTAGCAGGACCCAACCGGGGAAGGACTGTGGAGTGCTGTGTGTCTTATTCTGAGCAGCCTGTCTGATATCCCAGGTGTGCTGCAACGGCACGCGGGTGTTTGTGGAGAGGAAGATACTGGATGTCTTCACAAAGGAGGTGGTGAAACGCACCCAGAAAATCAAAATTGGAGACCCGCTTTTGGAAGACACACGGATGGGAGCCCTCATCAACCGGCCCCACCTGGATCGTGTCCAGGGCTTTATCAAGCAGGCAAAGGAGCAGGTGAGATTGTGATGCTGCCTTGTGACTGCCCTCAAATGTCTCTTTCTTGTTAGACAAACAGACCAGCAGCTGCTTTCCTGCCCCATGCCTGCCCAGTTAAGCTGGGTTTTTGTTGTAGTTGAATTACTCAATAGGTGTCTTGGGCCACTAGATTAAAAGTGACCCAGTGCCTGTCTCTGAATCGGCATTGAAGGTGACATGGCTTTTCATATCCTGACGTTGCCAAGTTTTAGAGGTTGTGAGATACCCAGCATGGCAGTGTGTAAAATGGGATAATCTGTAACATTTGGGCTGGTTATAAGTTGTGGTGATACCTTGCACACTTGGCTGTTACCTCATTTGGGTTCCAGTTTCGTTGGTTGCAGAAGGAGTTTACTAAGGATCAAAGGCCAAATTTACAGGCTGCTGGAAACAATCTCTGAAAGAGCAATAAGATCTACCCAGGCTTTTTTTTTTTTTTTTTCCCCTCCAGGTTTTATTGTAAAGTGTAAAGATGTTTTAAATGTCAGTGCTAGGTATATGACTAGGTGTAGCAAATTTGGGGATGGGCTGGAGAAAGGGAACTGTGAGTGAAAGCCAGGAGGGCTAGACAAGGATTTGGAAATGGGAAGAGGGATGTGGAAGGAGATGTGAGGAAGGAGAGGAGAAATCCCCATCTCTAAAGCAGGGCATTTGATGGAGGTAGGTGGTTTTTGCCAGGTGGTGTGCAAAGGGACTGATTGACTTGCTAATGAGGGAATTCACACCATGTGAAGATGTGGAAGTTAATGTGATGCCAGCTGAGGATCTGCTCCTAGTTGTAGTTGCTTCCCTCCAACCTACACTGGCTCCTGTGGCACTTGCACCCCAAACCAGCATTGTTTGGACTTTAAGGATGTGCCTCAGCCCCTGACTCTGATCTACCAGTGATGCTCTGTCAGCAGTCCTGACCTGGAGAGACGGCAGGGAGGGCACAGGCACAGTTTGTCCGATAGAACTGTAAACCCAGCAGGGAGTACTGGCCAGCCAGAGCTGTGGCAGCTGGGCAGGATGCTCCTGGACATTCCTGTCTACCTTCTGCTTGGCTCTTTTTTAGGGGGCAGAGGTGCTATGTGGTGGAGACCTGTATGTGCCAGATGACCCAAAGCTGAAGAATGGCTACTACATGCGACCCTGTGTGTTAGGTATGATCCTTCCTATTCATGGTACTGTGGTCTTCTACATGGATGTTGCCGAGTTTCTTCTAGAGAAAGCTGTGTTCAGTGTAACCTGTCTCTACATACATCCACAGTGAGGACAGGCACTGGTATGGGTGTACTAGAGAGAGCTGAGGCACCTAGGAACTGCATCCAGAGAAAATGTCTGCTGTTGGAGGGTCTGAGAGGACACATGCAGTTAGTGCCTTTGCTGCCTTGACATGCAGGATGGGACTTGCTCCTTTGCTAGCCAAGCTGGGGGGGCTGTGCGGTGCCGAGTGCTGTCTCCGAAGGCTGTGTGGGTTGCTGAATGCACAGGCTGTTCTGCTAAGTCTTCCTCCTGAAGCACATGTGCTCTGCCATGCTTCCAGGGAACTGCACGGATGACATGACGTGTGTGAAGGAAGAGATCTTTGGGCCTGTCATGTCCATTCTGCCGTTTGACACGGAGGAGGAGGTTGTAGAGAGAGCCAACAACACCAAATTCGGCCTGGCAGGTGGTGTCTTCACCAGGTATGACTGGGTAGCATGGCTGGTGTGGAAGCAGTCTAGGGAGGGGAGGAAAAGGGAAATACTGCAGCAACTTTATGTTCCTCTTGCAGTGCCCAGCATGGGCACGGATATCCTCTTCCAGAAAAGCTGAAGCAAGGGATTGCCAAAAGGGAGCTTTGTACATGACTGCACGTTTCCTCCCAGTTTCTCCTGAGGGGTTAGGTGGGCTCAGCTGTCCTTCAGACTCCTTCCAGCCTGCGCTTGGCCTGCTGCCTGCCTTCCTCCATCTCCAGGAGACATGCACCAGGAGCCTGCCATGCTGCTGAAAGCGCGCAAAGATGGCTGTTGGCCACTTGCCGCAGTCTGCTTTGCTGGTGTCTTTGTCCTGCCCTCTCAAATCAAATGCAGTTTTGAGTGTCCTTGGGAAGAGGTGCTACGTCCTTTGAGCAGGCAGAGACAGAGTAGGGCAGGTCAAGCTCCAAAAACCACTGTGACCTGCTGGCCTTTCTCTAGTAGGATGTCAGCTGGCAGGGGAGGAGGGGATGAATGGGAAGGGATCCAGCTGAATTGCCCTTTTCCTGCAGGGATATCCAGAAGGCTCACAGGGTAGTGGCTGCTCTCAAGGCTGGGATGTGCTTCATTAACAACTACAACGTCAGCCCTGTGGAGCTACCTTTCGGAGGATACAAGGCATCAGGTGAGCTCTGTTTGACCCTCCCTGGTATGACTACGTGCCAGTTACAGGGGTTATGAGTGGTACCTGGCACTGCCTGGAGCTGTGTTCTCACTTCTGACTGTCCCTGCAGGATTTGGCAGAGAGAACGGGCGGGCAGCCATTGAATACTACTCGCAGCTGAAGACTGTCTGCGTGGAGATGGGTGATGTGGAATCTGTGTTTTAGTGGCTCTGGGGCCTGCTCAAGGGAGCATCAGCCAGTTCTTGCCTGTCAGCCAGAGATGTGGATCATTTACACAGCAATAAAGTGCTCTAAAATTGTAAGTGCCTGGGGGGGAGTGTAGCTGAAGCAGCATTTAGCCACCCTGCTCCTGCAAGAGGGGATGTACACACAGGGCTCAGCCTGTGGGCCTGCTCTATCCTACACGGTGGAAGATGGGAACCTCAGAGTAGGAGGTAGCAATATGGCTTTCAGCAGCAGTACGTGCAGCTATGTAGGTGTTACCAGAGGCCTGTCAGTGGCAGAGGCCCAGCCCAGGCTGTTTTCCCAGCCCAGGCTGTTTCCCCTGCTGCATGCCTTGAACCCCATTACCTTCCACCCTCAGTCAACTCCAGTTTTGGCTTCTTAACAGGTATGACCCTACTCGATGCGCATATAAGCTCTTGGACACATTGATATCCTGTAGCTATAGGCTCTGTCTATTCTCTGACTGCATAAAAGCCTTAAGGGTAGGATTGGTTTTTTTCCCCTCTAGCCTTCTTTTAAATACAAGTTTTGTTTTTTCTATCTGTACCTCACTTCCAAGGTGAGACAAAATATTGTGGGGATGGTGAGCTGATGCTGCCTGGAACAGGCATGGCCCTGAGAATCATCTCCACGCACAGAGTATGGAGCACAACTAGAGTGGTAGCAAGCTCCAGCATAGGATAGAGTGCTGCCTCTCTTAAGCGAAAGCTATTTGACTTCCTTCCTATAGGCCTACTGTTCTTTATAAACATGATGAAGCAACAACTTTAAATGTTTGCCTACATCTTTTTTTAGCAATCAAATAAATATTAATTCTGCTTGGAACATCTTATTGGAGAGTGACGTGAATTGAGGGGTGCAGAAATGTAGTCGGATAGAGAGCAGGGCTGTTGCTGCACGGGTTAAACAAACGGATTGCAAAATGGCTTTTTGGTCACCAAAATCATAAAAGCTAGAACATCTCTGCCCAACAGGCAGATTTCTGTGGTTCTACAAAACCAGAGTTGTTCTGGTGTTCTGCAAAACTTCTTAAGAAAGCTCTCTATAATTTTAGAATGAAAATATAGAATTGACAACTTCATTTTATTAAATGGAGGGGAAAAAAATGGATAGGAAATGAAATGTTCCAAAAGAAAACAAAACACAAAACTCTTTAGTTTCCCAGGCAGCCATCACAATGGTCAGTTAGTCCTGGCAGATCCAGCCAAGGTGCTGGCAAGCTGAATACACGCCTGTGCCCACCAACCCAATGAGGGCAGCTGAACCAATGGCCCCTCTTCTTCGGTTTTTTGGATCTGGAAAAAAGACATGTTTTGTCAGTTCAGCAGCCCATCACTGAAAGACTAGCCCATCCTGAAAATTAGAGGGAGCAGGAACTAGAGATAAATCTCAAGGCAAAACGGCAGGCACCAGCTTGGGCCATACACCTGCCCTCAGTCTGTGCTATTATTAGATTAGTGCTCTTCCTATCAGTAGGAAAAGCATACTGCAGTTAGCAGCCTGTGGACCTGCACCCTTTTCTCTACACCCTGACTGGAAGCTTTATGCTGCCTCCTTGAGGTGAGCTGGAGGAAGGAACCCTGAGGCCACTGTAAGAGACTAGAGTTTCCAAGCACCAAGACCCACCTCCTGTGTAGTAGCCATGGGCATAAAGGATTCTCCCAAGGATCCAGGTGATGCCAAGCCCTGTGGCAATCCGCTAGAGAGAAAGGAGAAGCATTAAAGGTTTTGGAGACTTGCAGCTTGCATGTACTTAGCTGTTACAGCAGCCCTGCTTCAAAGAGGCAACCACCAACTACAGCGTGGGTCCTGACCTTGCTAGGACACCTGGGAGTTGGGCTGGTAGAGGTGGGTGACTGATGCAGTGTGCTAGGATGAGTTTTGTATAGGAGGAGTCACTTTCATGACACCTATGGGGAGGTAGCGTGTGATGTGCTGCAGAGCCTTGCTGTTTTCACAGAATCACAGAATCATATAGGTTGGAAAAGACCTTTAAGATCATCGAGTCCAACCATAAACCTAACACTGCCAAAGTTTTGCAGCACAACTCTTCCCAAGCAAGAAATGGTTAAGTCATACAGGCAGCAGATGCTGCATCTCCTTTCACCACTGTCCAATTAGTGAGCTAGACCATGTGCCAGGATCTTGGCGGCAGCTGTTGGTCCAAGCCCCACTCCACTGCTTCCAGCAGGTGTACAGGTTTTCCTGTTGCAGGTGTTACAGACTTCTACCTTGCCTCTTAATTCAGAGCTTGCTGCAACATGGCTTCAGTTTGCCAGATTTGCCTATGTTGCTTCCTTCCCTCTCTGAAAAGGAATATTCAAGAACAACCTGATTTGTCTGTTGGTGGCTAAGAAAGAGCTACTAGTTTTGGCCTCTCCCACATACCTGCCTCCTCGTGAGTTGTCTACATCTTTCAGTTAAAAATAATCCAGGCTTTTTTTGATCCTTCATGCACCTCCTTTGGTGGTGGGAGTGGGAAGATCACCATGTTCCCCATCTATTCTTATCAGAGAAACTCTTCATGAAAGTGTGCTTAGAAGGGGGAGAAAGGGTTCCTGTCCTCCATGCAACCAGCTGCTGAGTAGCACTACTGTAAGCCCAGCAGGACCCTGCAGGGCTTGGAAGAACCAGGCAGGGTTAGAGGGACCCTTGCTGCTCATGGACTGGAGGCTGTGAATGCTCTGGTTTGTCCGACAAGGCACCCTTAGGGGAAGGAAAGGGGTCTAAAGCTGAGCAGTAATGAGTTTATTAAATACTTGTGATTCCCCTACACAAGACCTTCTACCACGTTTTCAGAAGGGGCACAGCTTTGAAGTGTGATGTGGCTAAATGAAGCAGGCTGCTGTCTCCAGAGGGGCTAGCTTGACCTGCTGCTCCGCCCCCTCCCCAAGTCAGGGAGCAAGAGCAGAGTTCAGTCGTGCAGAGCTGCACCGTAGCATCGCTTACCGGGTGGTAGATTCCACCAGTGGCTAAGAAGAACAGGAAGGCAGGGTAAACCTCCAATCTGAAAATAAAAGTGAGGAGGTTGTGTTGGTGCTCAAGTTGCTTACAACGAGGAAGCTCCAGAAATGCAGACACTGCGAGCATCCCCTGTCAAGGTCTCTGTTGGGCCTGACTGTTACAAGTCTCCATGCTCAGGAGAGCTGTGCTCAGTGCTGTGGCCACAGATGGAGATAAGAGGGAATCTGAGCATGCACAGACTTTTAGGGACTCCCCCCTCCCCCCCCATCTGTGCCTCTCTCCAAGGCCACCCACCCTGCCACTCTTTCCGTTTTGTGCCCTAAGACACTGCTAAATACTACTTGCCACCAACTAATCCAGGAGGAGTTGTTCCTCCCAGCACCCCTCTGATGTGCTGTTGCAGCCTGGTCCACGTTAGCCTCTCCCCAGGGAGATCTGGGCAATGCAACAATTCAGCAGCCCCTAGACAGGCTCTTCTGGAAACAAGACTTCCAGTGTCCAGGTCCATCCATGGAGGCAAAGAGCCAGGCACTGGGTAAGAGGAGGCTGCTTCACAGCCCTGTCTCACAGTTTAAGGTACGGTAAGGAGGCAGCACAGTCTTACTACTAAGCATTACATGGCCATGTGTTTTCCTCAGACGTTGAGCCTGAACCCAAGCATGTGACAGCAGCCAGTCTCTAGCTGTAGGCCCTGCTCCACAGCCCTGTGTATTTTCAAGGTCTGCATTCATACGTGGTACTCACGTGTTCTGGTGTGCACGCTGTATGCAGTTGAATATATGCCCGTGTTCAGGGTCTGTGCTGTACATGGTTGGATACTGCCAAAAAAATAAACCAGCAGCAAAACATCAGCAAGCACAGTCTGGGCTCTGGAGCCTGGTGTTCTCCAGCAGGGAGGAGCATGCCCTGCAGTACCTCTCCCCAGGGAGCCCAGAGCTGCATGAGTACTTGCAAGACAGACTTGTATTGGCAAGTTAGAGCCTGTCTCCTGCCCCATGGCCCACAACTGCTTTGTTGAAACGTTGCTGCATGCCTCAGGCCACTTCCTGAACTCCCTGAGTGACCTGGCTACCACGGAGGTAGCCCTGCTTTGAAGAAAAGATAGCCAGGTACTGGGTGACCTCCCTGTTTAAATCTCATCCCTCTGGTGGGGACAGCAAAGCAGCGTTACTGAGGACATGCCCCTGTGGCTCCTCTGGGGAGCTGGCAGCAGCCCATCACCCAGGAACAGGCTAGGAGGACACTGCCTTCCTCACCACTGCAGAGCTGAGCAGCCAGCCGGAGCTGCTGCTTGGCTGCAGAGGCTTCTCCCAGCCTGAAATCCAGTGCTCTGTGCACCATTTGCACTGGGTGTGTTTGCTACAATCCTGACTTCATGCAGTAGGAGTGGGGTCACCCCAACAGGCACCCGGGGCCTGCAGCACATGCCCGGGGCTATCCTTGCACCCGCCCCTGCTTGCCACTTCCCTGGGGAAAGAGCAAAGGAGCATTTGCACTCAGAGGCAAGTGGCATAGCAGCCTCTGCATGCCATCACCCTAACTCATAGACAGGACCGGCCACCCCCACCTAGCCCACAGCCCTGCCCAACTCGTGGGCTCCTCGGTGGATGCCGAGGGAAGGTCACTTTGAAATACTTCTTGTGATAGGGCTCATGTGCTCCCTCTGAGCTTGAGAAACCCTCCTGTCACTTTTGTTCCACTACGATCCCTTTGCCCCCAACGCTGCATTGGCCTTCTTTGCAGGAAAAAAGGCTGTGCAGTTTCTTGTTCATCAGTGTTTCCGAGCTCAAAGCCTTGTGCTTTCAGCCGTCTCGGCTTGGTGCCAAGCACTTGATCTGCCAAACCCCAAGCTCAGTCGTGCCATCTGCTCCAGTCTGGAGAGCCAGAATGGCAGCTCCATCCCTTCTGCATTTGTGTGGTGTGGCAGGAAGTGTCAGCAGGTCACCCAAAAATAAGAAAGGTGTTATCTAGCTTGTCTGCAACATCTCCTGCAGACCGGCTCCGACCTTCCTGTTCCCTCAGCCTGAGCACTCACCTCCACATTGTACTTCTTGCGGGCCTTGGCCACTTTCACCGCGAGGTGTGTGACCAAGACAAAGCTGGCAGCCCCCGTCAGGATGACGTAGCCATACTCCTTTGAGAGAACAGCCATCTTGGTGCTGTCAGAAAAAAGAGAGCCCATTACTATTTTGGGGTGTGGCTGGAGAAGTGGCAGCTCACTACACACAGATATGTGTGTGTGTGGAAGAACTGCTGAGCATGGACCCAAGACCTCCCAGCACAGGGACTGGCTGAAGGAAGGGAGAAACGGTAAGCTGGGGAATTTTCACCTCTTAGTGCCTGCTGGGTATTAAGCAGCACAAACCAAGGGCGCTCTGTTCAGTTCTTGTCAAGCAAGCCTTAAAATCACTGAAGTGTTGGTGAGAGATGGTGTCTGGAGGACCCCGGTCCAGCCACCAGCTCAGAGCAGGACTACAGCCAACAGTAGGTCCCATCAGCTCTGGCTGTGGCTGGGCAAGTCCCACAACTTCACTGACACAGCACTGTGCCTGCAGGGATGCTCTGGAGGTGTGGGCAAAAGCTGATTGTTCATGGCCACTTGCAACACCAGAGCTAGGGGCCACCAAATGAAGTTGGGAAACAGATTCAAAACAAACCAAAAGGGGGGGGGGGGGTTATGCAGTGGGAAACAGACCTGTGGAATTCCCTGCCAAGGGATGTTGTGAGTGCAGACAGTTTTCATAAACTTAAAGGGAGACTGGGCAAGCTCTAGGAATAAGAGGTAAACTGGGAATTACCATACAGGCAAACTTGAACTGGCTCAGAAATCCCTGGAGCTGAAAGGAGCTGGACCACATGAATGGTTAGTTTGAACCACTAAGGTCATCCTTACATAAAATAATAATAAAACCCACCACAACAGTAGCAAGAATAACTGAACCTTTTCAGTAAAGAGGCACTGGCAAGATGAGCTATGCTCACCCCTACAGCTTCAAGGCACCCTCTCAGTCACAAGTCAGTGAACAGCCCCCAGCAACATGCAGCTGCTGGCATTTACCAACACCTGCACAAGCAAGTCTGCCGGCCAGGAGATATAGGGCCTGCGTGGTTTGCATTTAATGGTTCTGTGCTTCCTTGCGCAGGCCTGAGTCAGAAGCACGGAGCAGAAGGCACATCCAGCAGCCTCCACCACGCTGCCTTGCAGCAAGGCCACGTTGCATGCTTCTCCCTCTTTCCTGCTCCCCATCTGCTGGACCTGCCGCCAGCCTGCACTGCTTGACCCGGAGCACTCCAGCACCCTCCCCAGCTGCAAGTGAGCACAAGGGCCCTTCCCTACAATCATCTGGCACTGGTTCTCTTGCACAGTCCCAAACCTCAGATGTTTTCTGTCTGCCTGACCCAAGATGGTGCTGCATCATGCGGCACAGCAGAAGGCAGCAGAGACCTCTCTCCAGCACTGAGACCATACCCTCTCCAAACCAAACCCTAGCTGATACCTATCTCCATCTGGTGCCTCCATGATGTAGCAAGGTTTTGGCGTCTCCTGCACTGTCCCACCAACACAATCTGTCAGTGTGGGGGAAAACGGGCCGCATCACAGAACCGGTGCAAACAGCCTTCCTATTGCAACAGCGCCTGCACCCCTCACAAGGGATCTTCAGGGACCAGATTTGCAAAGGGATTATTATTGATGGAGCAAGGTGAAGACAACAGCTTTGTCCACATGAAGCTGGGTAAACAATTATCAGTAAGAATATTCAAAACCTCAAGTAACTAAGAAATGTCAGCTGCACCCACATGCAATAGAGATTAACGCCTGACACATGAGACACTGAAAATACAACACATTCCCACCCGGTAGAGCAGGCTGATGGTCACATTTCCCCCTTCAAATTACAAGGTTGGTGGAAAACCCTGTCTGCCAGCAAGGACCAGGTATTTTATCTTCACAGTGGTAAGTTATAATCTGGGGTTTTATCTTAGCAGCAAAGAGCACGATTCAGTCCCAGCAAAGCATTAAGCCAGGTGTATTATAAAGCTGCTACGCTTAGGCTACTGGTATAAAACTCTACTGCGAGCCTTTGCTCTAGTCATCTAGAGCCATATAAAGCACTTCAAAGCCCACAGGACTTTCAGCCTCTCTCCGACTGCACGCCTTGCGGCTGTTTCCGGATTCTGTGCCTTGTGCATTTCAGCAACCTTTGTCCGCAGCTGCAAGGACTTTGCTGACGAGCGCTGGCACGGTGCATGAAAGCGAATTTGCATCTTCCGTGCAGCAGTGTTTTCAGGCCGGAGCCACACGACCAAGAGATTCTGGAGCATGACACAGCACAGACCGGGAGCTGTAGCAGAAGAGCTCCCCGGGGGTGCTTTTACTCCAGAATAAGGGTTCTCACCAAGTTTGCCATGACACTACAGTTATTATGAGTCAGCAAAGCTGATCAAGTCCCCTCGTGCAGACCCACGCTTGGATTCTGACTGCGCTACCAGATACAAGGTCAGACTTGCGCTCAAGCCAGGAGAGCCTTTTGTCCCCTCTTACCAGGCGAGCGCGCAGGCTTAGCTCCAGAGGCAGAGCTCCTTGCAAGCCCTGCGGGGTCAGACTCTGTCTAAGCAAGCTGAACGTGCCGGGGTGCAGGCAGGGCCCCGCCGCGCTCTGCTCGTCCTGCAGGCACTTTCCGCCAGAGCCTGCACTCGGAGGGGGGGGGCAAAGGGGAAGTCAGGGAGGAGGGTCACAGCGCTTGCTGCATTTTCTTTACCGTCTATCAGGATAATCTGCATAAGCATGCATTCGGAGCGTTCGCTCCGCCCGTGCCCCCTCCTCGCAGCGCCCCAGCCCCGCTCCCCGCTCCCGGAGGGGCGAGCTGGGGGTCCCCGGCCCGCACTCACCCTCCGGCGCGGCGCGGAGCAGCCCAGCACGCTGCGGGACGGAGCCGGGAGCGGGGCCGCGCCCGGGGCCGGGTCTGCCCGCGGCACCGCCCGCAGGCGGGGCCCCGCGGCGGCCGCCCCCACGCTGCCGGCGGAGCGGTGCTTGGCGAGGTCGTGGTCAACGTTGTGGGGGAACTTGTCATGTGTTGAGAGATGAGCTTGACACGGATTCGTGTGGCTCTGCAGAGGGCTTTGCCGGGCCAGTGTCTTCCAGCACGCCACGAGCGTTGCTAAGGGGGCATCTGTCCTATCCATAGCTCTGCATATGAGTCCCGAAGGCATATATATCCTTAGCAGGCTGCACTGCCGTATCCACTCTTAACCATTTTTGTCATACCGATTATACCTAAGACGAAGATTTCAGCTTTGATTCACAGTCTACAGTTTAATGGCTATAAGACAGTATGGTAATTTATACCGTGCTTGCTGAAATCTTCTCCTGCTTTTCCCTTTTATTTCACCAGATCCTGCTAGTATCGGATGAAGAAGCCAGCGTTTCGCACGTGGAGTTGCTGTACTCGGTCATGTAAGCAGATACTTCTCTTGGCAATTACCAGCATTAGCGATATGAAGGATCTTATTTACACCTCCCTTTATTCTGGTCTGTATATGCAACCCCGGGACTTTGGCATCGAAACACAAACCATTTCCAAGAATACTTGGAGTGTATGAGCAATATTTTTTACATTAAAAAAATTCCAGTTTTAGGGATCTGTGATACAAAGCTGGAGCTGGACTTCCCAGTTCTGTAAATGTTCATAAATGGGTGGAGGTACAGGGGTTCCAGCTGCAGGGGGACAGCTGGTATCTTTTGCTGTTGCCAGTGTAATAGGGAAGAAAGCAAGGCCCAGTGGGATCCTGGGCCCCTAAAAGTCCTGGTTTGAATCTCTTTGCTCACGTACCTGCCGTTCCACACCAGAAAGTCCTCAGATTTCCTGGGGCTCCAGTGAGCTATCTGGGCTAGTCCCAATAAGCTCTGCTGGGCTTTCTGGTCAAAACGGCCTTGGTGATCTCCCTGGCTACAGCGGAGTGCTGGAGCCTTTCCTGTATTTCAGGTAGCACCTCTTCAAGCCAGTCCCTATGACCCTGCTTTTCTGTGGTCTCATGGTAAAGCAGAAGTGTAAATGCCTGGCGCTGTGCACACCTCTCATGCCCTCCCCCCCAATGAATATTTTGCCAATATCCTGAGTCCCAGAGGAAGAAGACAAGTGGAGGGGGCACAGTGAGTGAAACTGGAGCACAGAGACTTTCTTCTCTTGCAGTTTTATTTCACTTCAGAAAAAATAGCATCTGGAGCAGGACATCATGTGGGAAATCGGGCAGGAAGGGCCTGCTTTCAGTTCCCACAACGGGAGTCCAGAAGGATTTGTAGGGCTGATCCTAAGTGACTGTATCTTCCTCCTCCTCCTCTTCCTCTCCCTTTGAAGTGTGGACTTCATAGATGACAGCACAGATGCCAGCCAGCCAGGCGGCCATGGTGCCAGCAAAGAATATGCAGAAGCCAATAAGACACAGAAAGATGTAGTCTTGCTTGTCCAGCTGGGTCAGGCAGTTGAAGTGGAGCTGTGCCTCCACTGCAGGCATTTTCAGGGCACGCAGGCCTTCTGGGGTGTAGCAGGTGATGTTGTCAGCATCTGCAGAAGGAAAAAGCAGAAGCAAGACTCTCTTGCCTGTGTCTTAAGCTTTAGTGAACAGAAGTCCTGCTAGAAAAGTGATGGAGGAGTTTGCTAAACTCCTGAAAAATGTCTACAGACTTCACACCCCTCTCCCTCCGTGGCTTAGGTAAAATCACACAGGCAAACCCTTGCCAAACCACAATTTCCATGTTGCCAGAATGATTTCTGTGGTGTTGCCTGTGTAGGAAAATATTGCCCATCAGATTATGCCACTGTGGCAAACTACTGTACCTGTACTGTTCATCTCTGCTGATTGAGTGCTTTTATTTTAATATAAGAGCACTTGTGTCTGGTTTTTTTTTAATCTCAAACACCTTCTGAAGTGACATAGCCTAAATTATGCTGGAATAATGAGGCTTGCGCGCAGGGAGTCAAGTTTGACAATTAGAGTGGTTTGCAGCTGGGCATAGCCTCACCTGCTCTGTGAGAGAGGAAGAGGAAACTCGTCAATGATTCAGTTCCACTGAAATAACGGCTGTGCCCTGTCGTATTGTAATATATGCAGTGATAAAATGGATGCTGGCTTTTCCCTCTGAAGTTAGTGAAGGCCGGGTGTGGTAAAAGCACCGTCTCCTTTTGGTGTCTGTAGAAGCACAGTGTGCCCTCAGCCACAACTCTCTCCTTCTCCTGCGGGTATTGAACTCCCTGGACCAGACACAGTTACTGTGCCAGACACAGGCTGGTCACTGCTTGATGCACTGGATGGATGGGCCTGAGGGAAAGGGAGTAGTGGAGAGGAACAACCTACAGGGGATTTATATTATATTACATTACATTATATCATATATTACTGAGTGATATAGCTGCAGTGGTTGTTCATGCTGGTATCTCTCATTGTCCTGAATATAACCAGAGAGCTTTTATCTTTCTATTACCCGAATCCATCTAGATTTGGGCAACTTCATGTCAGCACCTAGACTGCACAGATCCAGCTGAGCACAAAACACTGGTGCAAAAGTGTTCTGTGAAGCAGCAGCAGCTTTTTAAAGGCCAGGATGGGGATCTGCTTGCAGCAGATTTCAGGGCTCTGTCCCAGCATCCCTTCACACTGGAGCTGTCACCTCCTGTCACAACCCTCAGTTTAGGGCCACCTAGTCCCGATGAAGAGGGAGCTGCCTTTCCTGCCTAAAGGCAGGCGGGTGTTTGTGATACAGCTTGTCCAGCCTGTGTACACTTACTGGGAGCATGAAAGCTTTGCACAGCCCTCGCACCAGTCCCAGGAGGCACACAGTCTCCTGCGGACTCGCCCACAGCATCTGGCCATGACACAGCAAAGCCCAACACAGCAGGGAAGTGGAGCAGCCTCTGTGGGCTCCCTGGTTTCTTTGGCTTTCCCATTTTCCAGAGCACGGTGCAAGTGTCCATACTCATACCTCCTGTGTTTGCTGCCACTGCCTTTCCTACTCCTACCCTCTCAAACTGCCTGCAGTGAGCTTTATTCTCCTGTTCCATAGTTCAATGTGTTATCTCCAGTCTTACTGCTAAGAACAGTACTTTTCCACACTGTTCTGTAACTGCCTGTAACCAGTATGAGAAAAATAAAAAACTTTACTGTCTGTAGGGAGCTTAGTACATCTAATAAGACACAGAGTTGTCCTTAATTTGGTTCTGTCCTAACACCAGCTTCCATTTGCCCTTCCCTTTTCTCCCCTGGGGCTCTTTTGTGCCCCTTTCTTATTCGATGGACAGACTTTCTCAAACAATTCCTCTTTCGCAGCTTTCTCTCACCATTGTGTCCTGCATTACTGAAAACCAAGCTTTCTTCATGAGTACGTGTTGTGCTGTGTTCCTCTTCAGTCTGGAAAATCAAGTTCATGTGCTGCAGCTGCAGAACAAAGCTTTGCCCTTGGGACCCGTGTTTTCCTGGGAAAGGGAACTGGTGATTATCCTGCCTCATGAACACTTGGTGTCCACGGCCCAGTTGTAGAATCTCTCAATACGATGGGGAACAGCTGATTCTGGGATCCCAGATGATGTAAGGAAAGAAGTCTTGGATTACCTGTTTTCAAGAAATGGCGTTTATTCAGAAGCAAGCTGTGCTGTGCTGCTGCAGCGCATGGGACTCAGTGCTCACCTGCATTGCACTTCTTATATTGGAAAACTTAAAAGAGAGCAAATTTGCTCTGGGGTGCTGGAGGAAGAGTAAGAACATATGGAGCATCCCAGCCATAAGGGTACAGACGCTTTTCTGAGTGCAACTTGTGTTCTGTTTCACTCTGACCATCAAATGTCAGCTGGGACCCAAACCAGAGCTCCCATGGGAACAGCAAAACGTCTTTCTCTGACTTCTGAGCATTGGGTCACAGTCTGATACAGAGGATCAGTCAAAGGTACCTGCTCTGAGGGCTAGGAGCACTGTGACAGCTGAAGGTTACAGGATTTGTAATTTTTATCTGTCCTAGCACAACAGCTGCTGTGCTCTTAAGGCAAAGGGCATTGCGTTCACTCTTTGTGTACAGAAACGGGTCGATGGGGAGTCAGCAACAGTACAGCCCCATGGAAGTCAGCAGCTAAACTCTTGCTGGCTTCCACACTACCTAAACTTTTCCCGGAGACCCCATCAGTGAGAGAAGAGAACAGAAGAGGAGCTGCCTGACTTTCAACCTGGCTTTGTTTTCAGCATTGAGCAGAATTGCTGTAGAGGTTGCACGAATGAGGTCTGCCTGCCAGGCACGCTATGCAGGAAGAGGCTAGCGGGAGGTGTTTGAGGTGAAGGGGACACTGGCTGAATGGTGGACAGCTTAGGGCTGGAGAGGCTGCCCCGAGCAGGGCAGAATGGAGGCTGGAGAGCATTTCCACAGAGAGGGGGAGTAACTGATCGTTACGGACATGCTCGTACTGCAGCAGCACCAAATGATCAGAGCAGATGGAGACAAGGCAGGAAATTCAGAGCAGCAGCTCTCCCAGCACAGATCTGCCCAGAGCCACGTTGGGCTCCTCGTTCTTGGCACTGCAGCCACGGGGTGCTGTGACTCGCAGGCACAGGGACACCTCCTGAGGCCGGATCCAGGCGTTTTAGAGCAGCAGCAATATCCTAGCTACAGGCTACACTCCCCTGTCCTGAGGATGTGAGCAAGTCTGACTTTCTGTGGGTGGAGTGTGTGTAACCCAGCTGCTCCAATCCGTGTTTTGTGCAACACCAGAAGATGGGACCCACAGTTGACATGCAGTGGCACAGCCCTGTGAGCTGGTTTTGGGAAAGAGAACAGAGGGCCCTCTCCATTCCACACAGATCTGCAGGAGTAGGGAGGAGAGAGGTCCTGCTCACACAGCCCTCACCTGGAAAATGAACGTTGCTCTCTGTCATCCAGGTGATGAAGTCCAAAAAGGAACAGTTGCAGTGCCACAGGTTGTCACTGAGCCCCACAAACCTCAGGTTGGGCAGGTCCCGGACAGTGCTGATGTCCAGGAACGTTAAGCCCGTCCGGCTCACATCCAGGTGCCTCAGCCAGGTGTTGTTGGCGAAAGCATCCTTCTCGATGGCCACAAGGTTGGGATTGTCTGAGATCTTCAGCACCATCAGGCTGAGGAGGTGTGAGAAGGTGCTGAAGGTGACCTGTGTGAGGTTGTTGAAGCTGAGGTCCAGATAGACAAGCTTGGCCACACCAATGAAAGTGAAATCCAGGTCATCCCCCAAGAGGTTCTTCCTGCAGTCCAGATAGACCAAATCAGACAAGAAGCTCAATTCCACTGCCGGCAGGTACGAGATGTTGTTTGCTGCCAGAATGAGCTGCCTGGTGTCCAGTGGGATGGCCGCAGGGAACTCCTGCAACTGCAGCCCTGTGCAGTTCACTTCCAGGTACTGACAGCTACACCTGCTCGGGCAGTTGATCCTCTCTGATGCCATCCCCATCCCCAAAAGAAACATGAGGCTCAGGGACCGTGGTCTACCTGAAGGAGACATGGTCCAAGACCTTCCAGGCCGTTCAGCCCTTTGGGGACTGCATGCAGCCCTATGGAAGCTGCATTACCATCACAGCCAGGCCGAGGAGGTGTCCGGCTGCAAGGCTGTCAGGAAGCACTTTGTGTCCGTGACTCACCTGACTCCTTGGCAGAGCGCCCAGCTGGAAACCGAGCCCGGTTTCTACATCTGCAAGTGCGGAACAGTGGCTGGAGCGTCTCCATGTTGCACCTGGTGCCAGATGACACCTCTGTGATGTCAACGGCTTGCAAAAGCTGCCCGGCTTCAGGGACAGTGCCGTGACCTTGTTGGCCAAATGGGAGCTGCTTTCAGCTGAGTGGAGGTGTGGGAAAGGTGTGCATTGGATGAGAGCATCAAAATTGTGCAGGCCAGGTGTGAACAGTGCAATTTTTGTCACAAATGGTGTCAAACTGCAAGAGGTGGTCACTTGTACTGATTAAGCAAGAGAGCCCTGTGCAATGCTGCACTGGATTGGCTTTGTCTCCTTTTAGGAGGGAGGAGAAGGCAGCTGAAGAGGTTCTTCCAGAGGCATTTTTGGCATTTTTACACAGGACAGGCTTTCCCAAGCCGCCTCAGCGCCCTCTGCTGACTTCCCATGGTGTTCCTCCGCCTGCCCACCCCTCTGCAGGAGGACCTGCCCTGCCCCTGACAGAAGGCCGCTCGTTGTAGGTGCCCGTGCAGCGCTTAGCACGACAAGCCGGCCTGCTGCCGGCCTTCCAAAGCCCTGGGGCGGCACGGCGCGGGGTCCGTCCCGACAGCGGCAGGCGCTGGCAGCCCACGGAGCCACCGCAAGCTCCGGCTGGAGGCGGCACCTGACATGGCCGTAGGAGCTGCGGAACCCCACAGCCTGACAGGGACGAGACCGCCGCCGCCGCTCCCTCGGCTGCGACAGCCGTGACGGCCGGCGCTGCGGGCAGCGAGGGAAGGCCCAGCGGCGCCACTCCCCGCGGGCAGTAGCGGACCGGACCGGACCGGACCTCTCCTCTCCGCCTGTCCTGTCCTGTCCTGTCCTGTCCTCTCCCCTCCCCTCCCCTCCCCTCCTCTCCTGCCGCCCTTGCCGACCCCGAGCGCCTCAGGCGGCCCCACCCCTAACGGCCAACGGCCGCCGCGCGCCCGGGCGGGGCAGAGCCTTAGCAAGCTCCGCCCCCTTCCCGGCGGCGCGGTCGCGGATAGGCCGTCAGGGGGCCAGAGGAGGCGCCCGCCAGATTCAAGCTGCGGCAGGCGAGAGGCGGTTGGCGGCGCGGCTGTTGTCTGCTGCTGGGATGGAGACGCTGACCTTCCCCCGCTACAGCCCCGACGACATCATCAGCTACCTCCGCAGCCACGTTCTGACGGGCGCTGAGGCCCGGAACCTGGTCAAGGGCGACGTGTTCGGCAATCCCAAGGTGCGTGAGGCGGTTCGGGGGAGGCCGCGGCCTGCGCTGGCGGGTCGGGAGTGGCAGGGGGAGCCGTTCTCGGGGCCCCGCCGCGCTCAGGCAGCTTCCTGCTCGTCGTGGAGGAAGGTCTTTGCGTGCCGTAGCACCAGCGGTTTTCTTGCGCGTCGGTTGGTTTCTTGAGTGATCGCTCCCCCGGTTGCACGGTCTTTGGCGTACAGCAACCTTTTAAGTGAGGTGATTAGTTTTTCCGATGTGGCAGACTAGCCTCGTGGGAGTTAGAGGGCTAAACCTAGAGCTTCTCCTCTCTTCAACTCGAGAGAAGCTTGCTCAAGGCTCACCAGGAAGGGGGTGGGTTCATAAATGGACAAACGTGAAACTACACGGTCTGTCTTTCTCAGTTCTGTGGGAACTAGTTTAAAATAGCCACTGTGTTTGGTATAGTGTCATAGTTTCAACAGCTTAGTTGAACTAATGCTTTTAAAGCAATCCTGGAAAAAGCAACCCCTCCCTGCTCCACTCCCTTTTTTCTTGTATCGGTCTGACCATTAATGTTAGTGCAGACTTGCAGTGTCCTCAACAAAAGAGAAGTGGCTTTAAAGTTGAATTGATGCCTCAGTGTGATTCCTTGTGCTGCTATGTAAGTGCTTGTGCCTGCTGAAGGAGGAGGTTGGCCCTGCTTGTTTAGGGAACGATGGGATGATTGTTTTTAAGAAGGAAGATTGGTTTGAACTGATCGTGGATTAGTGCTGTAAATAAATAACTGGTTGGCTTGTAGGTGTTTTTTCCCCTTCATTTTAATAACGTGATGAAGGGCACTCATTGCTATGGGATTATAATTTCTGTGACTTTTTTATTTTTTGGTGTCACTTGGTTTGAGAACTGTTCAGTGAGCAGCAATGTAATGAAAAACAATGTATAGCTATGGCAGTTAGGATTGTAGTTGTCTGAGCTCATTGCTGTCTCTTGTAATTGTATTATGAGATAGTAATACTTGAACTGCAAACTATTGGAAAGTAAAACTTGTTAGTCTTGGTGGCTCAGTGAAATCAGTCCCCATGTGTTAAAGGTACAACTACTTTTATGGCCTAGTCTGGGAGCCCTGAATAATCAATCATATGGACTGCTGATTCATGTCCTTTCTTCTTGCAGCTTGAAGTTTTACACATGATTTACATGAGAATCCTGCAGAAGGTATATGGAATCCGCCTGGAGCATTTCTACATGGTACGTCTGTAGTGGCAGGTATAATGAAATGTGAAAGGAAAAAACCATTGCACTTAACAAATGTTGAAGTATCTCCCTCTTATCTTCTCACTAGCAAATGGCAAGTAGCTTACTGTTTTGTATGTTGTAATTGCATGAATTGGAGCTTAGAAATTCTGCCTCTATTGCAGAAAACTTGCGTGTGAGATGCTGTATACCCATTGGCATTTGCGTTTGTATTCAGGGAGGCAACTAGTCTGTTCACTTAAGCAGGAATGAGAGTGCGGTACTGCAGTGCAGTCGTTGGCATGGGTCATTTACCAGAGGTAAATGAACTTGGGAACATCATCTGTGGGCTGTTACTGAGGCCTTGCTGATTGTGTCTGAGAAGTTGCTTTGATCATTGTTCCTGGTCTGGAAGTTGGCTTCAGCTCAAGATACTTGTGGAAATAGTGGTTTTGTGGGTGTGCTGCCTTTGGGTTTCGTTTCTTTTCTTTTTTTTTTTTTTTAATGGAGAAGAGACTCCCTTCTCCACTACAGGAACTAGTGGGCATGAAGAGGAGCTTGCTTACCACTGTAGGCTGTAAGGAAAGGCTCTGTGGAGAGCCCTTTCCTTCTGTGGGTAAGCTGTGAATTCTTTTCTTTGAGATGCTGCAGGTGCCAGAAATGTCTATAAAGTCCAGGAGGGATTGGACAAGCTTCTGAAGGGGACACCATCTCTGGCCTTGAAATTACATACTGTCTTCTTGGGCATCTGCCTTTGGCCATGGCTGGAGGAGGGTCTCTGCTTAGATGTTAGACTGGTCTAGAAGGAAAGTAAATGTTGCTTTTAATGTTTGATCATCCCCACTTCTCCATTAACTGAGAGGAAAGTAAGGAGAAGTGCAGCTGGAGGTTAACTGATACCTTGCTGATTTACAGTTAGTTTATCTTCTCTGTTGGACAAGAACTGATTTGTGAAAGTGAGACCAAATAGTATTGTGTCATGCCAGTTTTTGGGTAAACTAAAAGGGATGATCATATGTGCACAAGATAACTGAGTTCTTCACAGGCAATGACATCAGCTGGGTTACTGTATTATGAGGTTTAAAATATCAGAAAAAGGTGACAGTGTACCACTACCTTCTCCTGACTTTTTCATAAAACAGTTGAGTGTGTGAATTTCAGGGTATTTAAAAGAAAGAGCTTCTTGTTGTTAGGTGTGTAATGCAGAGACTGTCTTTCTGCGCTAGTTTTGAAGAAACTAAAATTTAGAGTTTAGATTGAATTCCAGAGTTTGTAATGTTGCTGCTCTAGTTATTATTGTCTTTTTCTATTTTGACCAGTCAAAACTGACGCTTAAAATAGCCTGCTGATTAACTTGATGGCATTCTTCAGCCTCTAACGTGTTCCCTGTAGATGGGGAGATCATCCTCTGTGTTTTAACCTATTTGATTTATCTTATGTTGTGGAAACAAACCTGTGTATTTTTGTTTAAGTATTCTCTACTTATGCACCGACTCTCTTTCTCTTTAGATGCCAGTCAACGTTGACATAATGTATCCACAGATATTTGAAGGTTTTCTACCTGTTTGTAACTTGTATATTCACATGTAAGTAGAAGATACTGCATCTGTTCAGTTGCTATTCCCTGTAAAGGTCCCATTTACTAGAAGTAGTGGGGCTTTATGTCTTTTTGCTGATGGTGGTTCCACTGCTTGTTGGCTCTGAGCAAAGTGAAATTTGCAGATGAACAGGGGCTGCAATGTTTAATAGAGTAAGATTCTCAGGGGGCAGCTATCTTGTCAAAATGAATGTGTTAACTAAATAATCCATCCTCACCAAGATGGAGCAAAAATCTATACTTTGAATGGCTAGAGGGTCATCATTACACCTAGAAGAAGGACCTTAAGTACCTGTTGTGTAAATTTGCTGTCTGAATTCTATGTAGATATCTTTGTCAGAATGAGGTGAGTATTACTTTAAGCTTCATTTCAGTTGTACAGGGAGAACTGACTAACAGTTAAGTGTAAGAGTTCCCTAATTAAGCAGAAAAGTTGTTCTACAGGCGAGTATTTTGTCTATAGAAATGTTGTATTCTTGCAGCATCTCACAAAACTTTTAATGCTGATCTGTGTGTGGAGTCCTACTGTGTTATTCTCCTGAGACTTACTGTTGTTATGTGCTTGCTGTACATATGCTCTAGGATGAGAGCACAAGATCTGTTTTTTTGGTAAATGGATATAGCACAAAAACTGAGTAATGGTCACTGCAGATAAGGTTGTATTTTGTTTTCCTTGCAGGGAGCGCTTACTTCCAGTGTGCCGGATTAATGATTTTCAAATTGCTGATGTTTTAAACCCAAGTAAGCAAGTGCATTGTAATCCTTGTGTTTCCTGGGGTGGTGGGTGTCACTTGATATCCAGGTGCTTTTTTTTCATTTGGCATAGCCAGATGGGCATCTAGTACAGAGAACTGTTCCTGGCTTCCACCTACTCTTCTGACCCTTGCTGTGGCCCTTAGACAAGCTGGTTCTAATGAGCAGTTCTCCTCCTTATTCCTTACATAGGCTAACCCAGTTAAATAACTCAAGGGAGTTTTGAATGCTATGAGTCTGTTGAACTACTGGTCTGGAGAGTGGACAGTGACATACTTAGAATAGTGTAAGAATTGATGGTAATTAAAATTATCCTGGCAACTCTGGAATGCTATAGGATTTCTTACGCTGATGCCTATGTAGGAAGCAATTGAATTTTTGCTTTGCCCTTTTCAAAACCCAGCTGTGGTGATTCTGGTACAACACAAACAACTTAGAAAAGGCTGTTCTGAATAACTCTTTCACTTCTGGCTCTGTCTTGTCGAAGACATTCAAGGCCTTTGTAATCATCTTTCACAAAGTTTGCTTGGAATGGAGTCAAAAAGTCCCCGCAGTTCAAACTGCTATCTTCAGTTAGCCTGATAGTTACAGTGAGGTTCTGTCTCCAGAGCTGTAATTGAAGATTGATACTCTTTCTCCCTGATTTCTATTTTAATGGGAGGCTGTATTTTAATAGTCTTTGTCCTAGGCGCCACTTTCTTTTGCAAAATTGCATAGAATTGCTAAGACATTGTAAGTTCATAGCTTGGTGCTAGTTTTTGTGTAGTCTGTGACATCTTTGCAAGGTGAGCAGGGGAAGAACTAATTTGGATTCTGTTGTTTTGTAATTTCTTTCTCTTCTCTGAATTATGTTTTGCCCAACTTTTTCTAAGTAATTGCAATGCATGTGGAAACCAGAATAGCGATGGCTTGCAATTCCTATTTCAGAAACAAAGAGGACAGCTCGCTTCTTGAGTGGCATTCTCAACTTTGTAAATTTCAGAGAATTCCGACGTGAGGCCTACTTGGAGTTACAACTGAACTATGTAAGACTGGATGCCATGTTACTCCAGATACCTACTTAAGTATAATTAATGTTAGCTGAGAACTGGGCATAAAGGTTGTGGTTTAACTATGTGTTTAAATAACCCATTGGAATCTTAAATGTAGCCAAGTAATACAGGAGGGTACCAGTTTAATATTATGTAAAACTCATACTACTATATTACATGTTATAAACATACACCAGTACTGTAAATGGTTTAAGAAAAAACTTTGCAAAGCCCTTAAGGAAACATGTCGGTATAGAAAAGTGGATGAGCTTGTCAATATCATAAAGGTTTCTGTATGACCATGACCAAGTTCTTACTTAGGCTATTATTTGAAGTTTTTTTCCAGTAACCTATTTGATAGTTTAGCCTGGTAAGCGCATGTTTGACACTTCGCATCATTTTGAGGAAAGATAGGTCTAACAGTCAGTGGGCTGAAGCTAGAATTGCAGGTGGCTTCTCTTCTGAATATCTAAGTAGTTCAGAGATGGTGCATTTCATGTGAAATAATGATCAGCAGGGCTATAATAGAAGCCCAGAGAGAAACCATATTCCTTGAAAATAAAAAATATCTCTGAATATTTAATTTCCAGAAATCTGCTATGGAGAAACACCAACAACTGGAGACCGCAAATCGGGAGGCAGCAGTGAAGCTGGAGAAACTGAAGTGAGTATGAGGAGTAAGTACTGTGAGATGCACTACTTGACTTTCTCTTGTTCAGTGCATATGATCTGGACAGGCTAGATCGATGGGCCAAGGCTAATTGTGTGAGGTTCTGCAAGGCTACATGCCAGGTCCTGCACTTGAGTCACAACAACCCCATGCAACGCTACAGGCTTGGGGAAGAGTGCCTGGAAAGCTGCCTGGCAGAAAAGGACCTGGGGGTATTGGTCAACAGCTGACTGAATGAGCCAGCAGTGTGCCCAGGTGGCCAAGAAGGCCAATGGCATCCTGGCTTGTATGAGAAATAGCCAGCAGGACCAGAGAAGTGATTGTCCCTCTGTACTCGGCACTGGTGAGGCCACACCTTGAATACTGTGTTCAGTTTTGGGCCCCTCACTACAAGAGAGACATTGAGGTGCTGGAGTGTGTCCAAAGAAGGGCAAGGAAGCTGGTGAAGGGTCTAGAGCACAAGTCTGACGAGGAGCGGCTGAGGGAACTGGGGTTGTTTAGCCTGGAGAAAAGGAGGCTCAGGGGAGACCTTATTGCTCTCTACAACTACCTGAAAGGAGGTTGTAGCAAGGTGGGTGTTGGTCTCTTCTCTCAAGTAACAAGCGATAGGACAAGAGGAAATGGCCTCAAGTTGCACCAGGTGAGGTTTAGATTGGATATTAGGAAAAATTTCTTTGCTGAAAGGATTGTCAAGCATTGGAACAGGCTGCCCAGGGAAGTGGTTGAGGGACCATCCCTGGAGGTATTTAAGAGATGTGTAGATGTGGTGCTTAGGGACATGGTTTAGTGGTGGACTTGGCAGTGCTAGGTTAATGGTTGGACTTGAAAATCTTAAGGGTCTTTTCCAACCTAAATGATTCTATGATTATATATGGAGTGCCTAAACAGGAACTGAGTAGTTAAGCTGTGTGATTTGACAGAATTGTTTGATAACTAGTGTAGGAACTTTCAGTTTGAGCAGACTTGACTTCTCCTTTGGCCCTTGTCTGACTTTGTTGCTGGTTAGCCTCCCTGGGAAATAAGCCAGAAAATATAGAGATGGTGCTGCTGGGTTGCACTCAGAGTTACAGAAGTAGCTGTACTGGTGTTAGGCTAGAAGAGCTGCTGGCAGAAAATAAAAATGTGACTTTGGGAGTATATGGTTGCTTTGAGAGGATACTGTATTTTGTATGTTGGGGACTATGGTGAAACTTTTTGCTGTTATAGTTAGTTTTTAGTGATATATCTTTATCGCTTCAATAGCTGTAGGAAGCCCATCTTCAACTTAATAGATGGGTAAAGTTGTCTTCCTTAGTTATTTGATGTTTGCCCCATTCTGCGTTTCAGGTCATTTAGCCCTACTGCCTGTGTTTTTGCACCATTAAGTTTTGTTTTTGCTTGTGGATAATAGGATGAAGAGATCGCTAGTTTCCAAGATAGCTTTCAAAACAAAGAGGGTTTTTTTCTCTGATAGCTGCTCTTGGTATGTGGTACACAGGAGGTTCTCTAGCTAACTATAGGTCTACCCTAATACAAGCTGTTTCTATGGCAGGTAATATTATGCAAATTTCATAAATGAAAATCACCACAAAAATTGGTAGAAGTGTTGTTCTTTTGTCCTTTGCTTAACGTGATCTTTACATTTAGTCCTCCGTTATGCTTGTGCCACTTCTTGCCAAAATAGCTCTTTAGATTGTTTCAACTACAAAATCTTACAAGCAAAGGAAAGTAAGATGTATTAATTTGAGACTGTCTTGCCCTGATTACTGAAGTTACTGGTTGTAAACTTTTTGGAGAGAGTGATTGTTTTATCTACTGTACTCTGACCTGACTATAACAATGCTTAAACTGTCCAATATCTTTATATTTTGCTTAGCACTGTTCCGGTTGAACATCAAGCAGAGGTCAAGCAACTGACAGATAACATTCGAGAACTGGAGCAACTACTAAGGCAAGACTATCGTCGGAAACAAGTATGATCTTGTTATATATTTCTCTGAAATGCTGCTATGGCTTCTGATCATGGGTATTCCTTATTTCTTTTGATTTTTGTCCCCTTCCCCTACTTCTACAAAGGATAAAGGGGACTTTTCTGATTTAAAACAAAGGTCATTGCAACACAATGCCTTGTCTAACTCCTAGCACCAACTCTTCATTTCACTGTAAGGAATGTGAAACATACTTGAAATCAGACTTAGGGAATACAAAAGTGTATTTGGCTCTTTCTTCTTGAAATGCATTACTGCAATGACTTGGGAGATACCTGTGTTATTGTTCAGAAGCGTGATGTGTATGTTTCCCTTTGTTTTCCACCTGAATTTGAAGAATTGGAACTGGAGGTGAGCCATGGCAGGAAATGAAGCCTAAGAAGGGTCACCCAAGGGTGACCCTGGCAAAAAGAGTAGGGTTGATTGCCCGGGTAACTTTCCAGCAATGGCAACTTGCCTCTAAGGTCTCGTAGCTAACCTTTTCAGCTGCTTTGGGGGGGGGGGGAATTATGGTTAGGTTTTTTGTTATGTTAAGTCATGTCTCTACTATATTAATATTAACTTTGTGCTTGACTTCTATATTATTTGGGACCCTGTATTACCTTAGGTTGTGGTTTGTTGTTTTTTTCTTTTCCTCGAGAACAGTGCCTCTGGCGAAGAAGGTTGTGCATGTATAATGCTGCCAGGGTCAATAAGAATAGAGGTGGTCTGTCTCTTATCCCTGTTCCTAGTTACCTACTGCTGGCTGCATCCCTAGTGCTCCTGGTGGCTTTTGCGACAATGTTCTCCTTCCCTGTCTTTTAAATCATAGACTGCAATTTTGTCTGCTAGTTACAGCACTCCAAAGAAACTATAAATGGGATTTCTCTTGTAGACAGATATATGATAGAAGGGTAAAGGAGGTAGCAGTTGTAGAGGTGCTTATTTAAAGTTTGTTGCTTGTTTTTAGACAGCTTTGCAAGAAGTGATTTCGCAAAAGAAGTCAGATATTGCAGAGAGTACCCGAAAACTGGTAAGTACACCTCTGTAGGTGTAGGCTGTAGCTTGCATCCTGAATCAACTAATAGATCATCTCTCTAGGATCAAATTATTCTTGGAGCCAGGTAATGTTCAGGTGGTGATTTTTTTTTTTTTTTTTTAAAAACCTGATTTGGCTTCATTCCCACCCCTGCCCCCTGAAGTTTCACTGCAGTAGCTTGTTTTGTTGTTAACTTTAAATACACATCTCTGCAATGTAAGCTGTCTGTGTTCAGGAAGCTGATATGTTAAAGGGTGAGAAATCTGGACTTCTTAGAAGCTATGGGCTTACCTTAGGTGCATAGAATGGCTAATGAGGCAGCCACTGACCTGGTAGGGAGAAAACAGGAAGTTTTTGAGAAGTTGCACAGGAAGCTTGTTGCTCTTCTACCAGGTTGATACAGCTGGCTCTGAAACCCTGCAGTGACTACCTTGGTTGCCCTAGGCGAGGGATTTTGAAGGAGAGAGCTGCTAGTAATATGTGTTAGCTGGCAGGCCTTTTGTCAAGTATTAGTTAAATGCTGTTCTTGTGACTTAGTATTGTACCCCTGTACAAATGTTCAGGGAGCAAAATGGACTGTTAACGGCTTTGATCGGGAATGTTAATGCTGTTTAGAGGAATTAATTTTTAAAACAAACTTCCTAATGAGGAATGACTTACAACAGAAAAAAGAACCTGTCTAGTCATAAGATCCTGGCAAACCATGCCTCACAATTCCTCTTTGTTCACCTAATTGCTAATATTGAGAGTGTGTTTCTGTTGTTAACTAGAATGAGCTTAAAGTGACAATGGCTACTCTGAAAGAAGAACAAGAGCAGCTGAAATCAAAAATTGTGGAGAGTCCAGAGGAACTGAAAAATTACAAAGAACTGATGAAAGAGACTGTTAAGAAACTCAAGAAATCCAAGGTGAGGTTTTCCTCTGTCCACACAAGGAGGTATTCTATTAGAAAAAGCATGTTCTACTGAACTGTCCTCATCTAGAACTGCTTCTTGCATGACATATACTTCTAGTAAAAAATCAACAGAACAGTGGTTAGTCTGAAATGAAATCACAACTTCAGAGAAAACTGAAGGGTGGTTTTGGGGGTGTGTTTTTTATTTTGTTTGTGGTGGTGGGGTTTTTTGTGGGTGTTCTTGTGGGGTTTTTTTTATGGTTTTTTTTTTTTTTTTTTTTTAAAAGTGGGATTGCAGTCACTGCTGCTTTGTCCTCAATGAATAACTGTTTATTTGTGAAACTAGGTGTAGAACTCTTGAATCTATACTATACCTGTCTGGCTGTTTGCTCTCAAGAGATAACTATTTTGGCAGCTCACAAATGTCCTTGGAATTAGAACACGTGCTTCATAGTGTCTCTGTTATCATTCACTGTTTCTGGAATTGATGGCTGTCTCCTCAGTATTCAGCGTACTAGTGTTACCTTCCTAGCTTTTTGTTTGCAGGTTTTTTTTATAGTAATGTCCAGTCTTTAAATGTTTGTAGCTCATGATTGCTCAACATCAGTGAAGCTTGCATAACTTTGTCTTCCTAGGTATTTTTGTTCCAAAGGTGTAAGCTTTATTACTGTAATTCCAGACATCTGTTTTTATGATGCTTTATGTAACTCCTGGTTTACCAGTGTAGAATTTCTTCACTGTACAGCTTTTTTCTGTCCTGAAAGCTCTTGTAACAAACTAGTTAGTTCAGTGTAAAACACTTCCATGTCACTCTTCCTGTCCTTTCCAAATAAATGCTTTTTTTACAAACTGAAGATCTAATTTCAGTAACTACTAAATATCAATTCCAGTGTATGTTAAACAGCAAGGGAATGGGTACAAAAGTTGGTATGTGTTAATACTAGACAAAATAACTGCTGAACTCCAAAGCTGTTTTATTAATAGTCTTTTCTCTTTAAAGCAAGAAGTTATTGAGAAATATGAAGGTTATAGAGACCTAGTTGAGGTTCTGCCGTCATGCCAACTGGAGGTGCAGTTATATCAAAAGAAGATGGAAAGACAGGGAGCAAATGTGGAGAGGCTGGCCAGTGTATTATCAGAGGTTTGTATTATTCAAATTATGTCTGGTTAGGGAGAACTTAACGTCTAAGCAAGATAGGTGATCATCAGTAAATGTCTGTATTTTGAAAGTTCCCGTATCTCCTCTTCCCCAAAAAGAAAGAGTTTAGATAACTTCAAAATCTCATTCTTAAAAACATCAGTAAAACATAGCTGCTGCTCTGCTGCATGCCACTAGCTAACACACTATTGACCACTTTTAATAGTCAAAGCCTTTGTTGCCATAGAAACCTGACCTAAAATAGTTTGAACTGTCTTGGGGTTGTTGGTAGGAAATGATGGAAGAAGAAAAGTGAGATCCAGTTTCTTCTGCCTAGAGAGCAGAAACTAAGAGCAAAAAATTACTACTTCAAGAAAAGTCATGTCTTAAGTGCCTTTAACTTTACTAATATTACTAAGCCAGCCTTTCCTTGAGGAAAATGTTTGTCACAATACCGTACCTTACTATTTGCTACTCAGTTTTGGGAAAATGCAATTGTTAGGGGCATTTGAAAAATGATATGTAGTCTTTTGGGGTATTTGTACAGCATATGTTCAAATTACCCTTGGCTAAGAGCTATAGCAGAACTCAGTAACTTCTGAAAACCATTCTAAGTGATGGGATCTTGTTCATTTGCATGTATTTAAAATCAGATAAAGACTAGGGAACTGTGATTTAACTGGGAGAATTAGTTAGCAGTCAGATCTTTAAAAGCAGGAAGCTAGTTCTAATCTTAGTAAACTAACAGATTATTTTCCACCCATGTAATTTATTTCAATACTACTTATGTACTCTAGGTCAGAAATCTGGAGGACCAGCTTGAAAGTGCTCAGATAGAGCTGAAAAAGGGGAAGACAGATGAAATGTCCTTAAAGAGACTGGTCACTGCAAAACATGAGAAGCTGTCTACAGCAGAAATAAGAATAAAAAAGAAGCGTGAAGATGTTGAGCAATATAAGCACACTGTATTTGAGTATGGATGAGTTGACATTTCTGCCTGATGCTACTTTGTCTTCGTTATGTGCTACCAAAGTTTGCATCTGGTACAAACATGTAGCTTAGCAGTAAGAAGAAAATGAGCAATGTGGGATAGGTTTGTATGAAGACCAGTAATGCTGCGGGCAGGGACTTGGGGTCTCAAATCAATAATTGCAATGTGATTTGACAGCAATTCTTTTATTGGAGCACTAATTTAATTTATAATGCTTATTCTTGATTCTTTTATCTTCTTAAAGAGAATGTCACATTGGGATAATTTTCCAACTTATCAGACTTCAACAAAGCCCCATTTGCCTTTCATGAATCTTTCATAATTTCCCTTGCCACTTTTGCTCATTATCAAAGATGTTCAAGACCCATGGGGAAATGGGGCTCGTATCTCAGAGGAGTATTATCCTGACATGATGCTTCTAAAACAAAAGGAAAAGTGTCATTTGATCAAAGCCTCTTAGCCCATCTTCCGTCCTACCATATGCTAAAGGCAAGTTGCAAAGCAGTGTTTACAGCACAGCAGTCACTTCTGCAGCAGCAAACTGCAGTGTTGTAAGGTCGTGGCTTCACTGTGAGATTAGAAGTGCTGAACTGTTATAGAGAAAGCTTATTATGTAACACTTTCTGTACATGGATAGGAAAGGGAATATGGAAAGTTATTGGCTTGGGTAGATTAACTATGATGGAAGAGAGCATTTTCTACATAGCTGAGAGAGTCAACTAAGATTTAGTCATGCTGAAAGGCTTGTGTGGTGTGTAGAATAGCAGCAAGATTCCCAGGTTTCTTTTGCTCTTCACTTATTATATTGTACCAGCTAAAGGACATTAATTAAAAGCTATTTTTCCTTCCAAGTAAAAAATGAAGACCATATATTCTAATGCTCCTTTATGTTAAAAGTTGCTGCCGATTTATCTGTTTTTAACATGTTAGATATTTCCATTGAGTGATAAAATTAGATACTTTGATAAGCAAGAGGGGAAGGGAGGTAACCTTGGTTTGAAAACAAGAGTGTTTCGCTGTTGAATAAGAGAATGTGTCCTGATTCTTCCCTTGAGATAGGAAGATGTAACTAGGCTCTTGCTAAGTATGAGTGACTTTAGCCATTCTTTAGAGAAAGCAGCTGCTACAGTTCAGCTGTAATTATTGTACAAATGCTCAGTATAAACTGGTAGGTGTTTTTTGCACTTGAAGTCAGAGTAGATCTCCTATTCCCACACTAACCCTTTGCTGATTACATGGCAGCTCGCAGTTGGAGCTATCTGAATGTACCTGCAAGCTGGGGAAATACTATTTGGTCTTTGTTTGGGATGCAGCGAAATGATGGACTGGAAGTTGCAGATAACATATGTAGATGTATGGGATTAGAGCTCTAACTTGGTGGGTGGGGACCTGAGGCTAAGGAAAATGTGACTTTCAATTATGCTGAAACATCAAGTGCTTTTAACCTGGTCCAGTGGCTGGCCTTTAGGCAGGGCTCTCCACTGATGCCTGTACTGCATTACTCAAAGGCAGGAAGATGCAGTCTCCAGTGGTCTGTTGGGCTGGTTCCACTGGAGTCACTTGAGTTGCATTGATTGGCAGCACCTGAAGATCTTCAACATATTCCTCTAACTCCACTTTGAATTTCACTTCTTGTACCCAAGTTGTTCTAGTTTAAGAATTGGACAAATTTCTAAGCAAGTAAATTCTATACAGCATTGCTTCTAGAAGCTGTTAATTTCATGCTCATAAAATGCAAGCTTTGTTTGTGGTGGGCTTAAGTTTAATCTGGAATTAGTTAAATGGCTCAGTACTAACTTTTTTCTCCCACCTTTAGATATTGTAACAGAGTTCAGGAGAAGAGGGGTGCTGTATATGATAAAGTGACGGCCATTCACAAGGAAATCCAACAGACAAGGTTCAAAATTCAGCAGCTGAAGGAGAATGCTGAAAAAGAAGAAATGAAAGCCAAGGTGAGGTTTTTTTTTTCCTAGAGGAATCCTCTTTGGTATTTTCAAAACTGTTTTTTAACTTAAGCTGTGTAGATAAAGGAACACTTATTGGCCCCTAAAAACAACTAGGCTGTGCAGGTGGTGGTTTGGCTGGATAGTGGGAGGGGAGAGCACTTCCTGTATGTGGTTCCACTGGGTTGCTAGGGCTTATGCTTGTCTCTGCAGGCTGTAGATGGCCCACAGGAGAAGTGGGCTTTGCAGAGAAGACTGTGGAATGGTGTGATTGCCCAGTATTTTGGGAGGTGAAATTAAACTTGTCTTCCCACCTGTACCTGTAGCAGATACTGTGCTAGTTCCATGGTGTCCATTTTTGTATCATGGTGCTTCCAGCTCTAAGCAGTCAGATTTTTTCTTTTTTTGTTTGGCCCTTGGGACCTAACCTGTGAGGCTTTACATTCGTGTTGTAGTGATTGGCAGTACTGTAATCCTCTCAATAGTCTTCCTCAAATAGAGGACCATGCGCCATGTCACAAACTCTTTCTTCCTAGAGTTTCAGGAAGATGACTGTCCAGCTCAGCTTTGGAAAGAGGCAGAAATCCTGATGGGTTGGGAGTAGGGGATCACAGCCTATCTGTAGGGTTGCATCCTATCTGTTCATTACTGAAGTACTGTCTGTGCTGGGAGGATAATGGTAGCAGTCACAGTGGCAGAGACCTTGGTGACACAGGATAACACAGAATGGGGCAGTAGTAGCATGAATACTGGGCTAGTGCTGGTTGTTTGACCATCTTAGTATTGTGACCACTAGAGTTACAGCAGAATCAAATATTGAGATTTTGCTTGTGGTTGCTCTTACTCTTCTGATGTAACTTTTCCTGTATTCTGTGAATGCTGCTTCTTAAGTCTGGGATGAGGTACCTTTGAAATCACTTGAGACCATCAGACCACTCTCACTTAAATCCATATAAAGCATAAATGTTAACTTTGCTGATGGATTTCCCCCCACCCCTTATCTCCTCTTTCTAGGAAATATACCTAAATCTGAAGACTGGGTTGGAGAAGCATCATGACTCTCTTGTTAACACAGCAAAGAGTTATGCAGCCTCAAGAGAAGAGAAGATTGCTGAACTGAAGAAGGGGCTGCTTAGAGTTCAGACTCCTGGAAGTAGTTCTTAGACCTGTCTTAACTTGTATTCTACTTTCATTACATTTATCCTCGTATCTGAACTCAAGAGCTTGTGCTTTGTATGGGATGGATAATTATTCCAGGCAAAAGCCAGCTTTCTCAAAAACCATGTCAGAACACATCTAGCTTTCTAGACAGATCCTGATGTCATGAGCTTGCTAATGTGGATAAGAAGACACTTGGTTTAGCCTGTTTGTATTGTTTCAGTCAGTATCTGATTTTAGTGGTAATAATGCAAGTCTTGCTAACACAAAATTGCTTGACATTTAGACAGAATCCTGCTTTTTTTGTAGAAACTGTTCTGCAAACTTTGATCTGGGAAGACCTGGTGCTTAGGTCTGGCCTGAATGGACGCACTGTTCAAGATAAGTCAGTAATAGGTGATATTGCACTACCATTATTCAATTAAGATTAAATCCTGATGGAGCAGAAGCATCCATGTAAATGCCAACTTACTCTCATCACAAATATTGGTGACTGTAAACACTCAAGAGTGTCATTTTAGTTAACAGTACAGTACCTCTACATGCTTGAACTCATTGTTTCTGCTCTGTGGGGTATTCAACCCTCATCTGTGTTTATTAGAAAGTCTGTGTTTGGGTGCTTAGTCCTATTAAAAAAATTACATAGATGAGTATTTTGTACCGTAACTTGTGATGGCACTCAGTTTGCCACAGTGTTTTTAATTATTTCCAGAAATAAAATGTTGATTTTTAAAATAGTTCATATAAGGATATTTAACCCTATTTCTCTTATGTCTTTTCCCTCCCCGCTCTCCCAACTGACTTGGCATATCATTCCAATTTAAAAATTTGGTTTGTACATCTGTAGGAATGTGTACTACCAGAAGTTTTTTATAATGAATGGAGGAGGATTCAAGCTTGTATAAATTAATCTTTCTAGTTTTGTTTAATTCTTCAACTTATTAGCTAGGGGTGCTAGCAAGTCACTTAGGAACAGCAGGTGATCATTGCTTCTAGAGCTCTTACTGAGGCATCAGACCCTTCTATAGTCTTGCTTTGAAGTTTTTTTCTTACATTGTAGCATGTGAGACATTTCACTGAAAGTCTGTGTTAATCTGCAAATCTTAACCTAGTACAAAGCTTCTCATACAGTTTTCCCATTTCCACCAAATATAGTCTGTGTGATAGGGGGGTGTGTTTAACAACTTCATGCTTTGAAGTGAGTGTACTCTTCATCCCAACAGTCTTGCAATGTTGTGCAGCAGCATCTGGTCTAGAGACTAGCGAAAGTCTAACTGCTAAGGCAGTTGATTTTTTTTTTCCAAGAGCTAAAGATGTTAAATACATGCAAGGCGCAGAAAAATTCTTTCTGGATTTCATGTGCTAGGCCACTAATGGTGTTTTGGATATTGTGCTTTGAAAGTGAGTTTTTAATACAGAACACAAAAGGAGGGATTCATTTAAAGCATTATGTTCTTCATGTGCAGATGTGTTCCACTCCCTTTGCCATAACATGGGTTCTAGTGTGACACATACTATCTACAGAAACATGTTGCTTTTAATTGGCAGTACTTGCTAATGAACTTGATGTCTGTGCACAACTGTGATAATTTTTAGGTTTTTTCAGACTTACAATACTATGAAGACAGATGGCAAGATGGTAGAGTTTTCCCTGAGCATTCTTGAGAGATCCCTGCTTCTCATGTCAGTCTAGCCTGTATCCCAGTTTGACAAGATAGTGGAAGCCAAGTATTCCTACTTTTAATTTCTCTGAGAATTTTGGTGTGTGGCTGCTTTTTTGGTGATGCTATAAAGGTTCAAAGTAAACTTATGTGACTTGGTAGTCTATAAGCATAGCAGTAGTATCTACTTTCTTAAAAGACTGGTTGGAGGTTGTGCTCCACAGCCTGGATGTTACAGCAGCTCTTGGGAAAGAGATTCCCAAAAGCTTCAAATAGATCCTGCAAGGGATTACTTCAGCCAGCAGATGATTTTGAAGAGAATAAGCTTACTGTCCTTCAGGAAACTGCATATAAAGATCAAAATTCTTAGGCTAGAGAGATCATGCTTTTGTAGCCCAGTGATTAGGAATTTGCAGGACAAAGAAAATGCTAGATTCTTGTTCCTGCTCTTGGGTTTGCAACACCAGCTGTTGGGTAAAATAAAAGGCCACAATTCATGAAGAAAATAAACTTCTGATTTCCAGGGACAGGTTTATGTATTTCCAATAGGCTCTTTTGCCTTCAGAGTGGCCTGTCTATTTGTTGGTACCCAAAATACCTATTAAAAAAAATAACCAAAACTATATTTTATCTAGAGATAATTGATTCCTAGTTATGAGTCTACTGCTGCTTTTCAAGAACTGCTACTCATCTTGAACCATATGTCAAGGCAGTGGGGGAAATTTTAGTGTAATCTGAATAGCAGTGAAGGGAGGATGGCTCTGCTAAGGCGGTACAGCTCAATTTCCCTTAAGAGGGTAGTGTTCAAAACTTTTTTGTGTTAGTACTTCTGTCTAAATGCCTAGAGCCCTCTGCCAAGGCCTACATCAAAGAAAACTGCAGAACTCCTTTATTTTGAGACACTGGTGTGAAATAAGCAAATTATACGTGGACATCTATCACGAAGCTGATAGAGAATAGCCAGGCTAGACTTAGTGGAATGACACCTTCACAGCCTTCCCTGTCGTCTACCTGTGAGAATAACTGAATGTCAGTAGCTGTTACACAGCTTGGCATAATACTGTTTAAATGTGGGTTTGTTTTTTTTTTGCATGTACTTCAGTATTTTATATACTACATAAAGCTTGTAGCAAATTTGCATTGTACTGCTTGGGCTGCAAGGCTTTCTGGTCTCACTTGTTTCAAATGCATTTGGTTGTTGACAATATTCTGTAAGCAACGAAGAAGCTGGTCCTTGAAAACAGCAGCCTTGTTACAGACTTCTGAAAAGGTTAGGCTCAGCTTTGTATGCCATTCCCTTAGACAGACATAAGTGATCCTCCCAGTATTAGTATTTCACTCGTATTGAACGTATGTGAATCTCAGATTCCTTGTTAGCTTTTGTTAGTTTCCCAACAATATTTACTTATGTGGTAAATGAGAGCTTTTTTAGGACTAGGGGAAAAGCATTCCAAGATGGTGTTGAGGAGGGCTCTGATCTAATGTGTGTGTTCAGTTTAGCTTTGGTATTGCCTTGGAGAATTCTAGTCTTATCTCCTTTGTGCTGCCCCTTCAGCTTGCTAGTGCAACTGTTGGTTGGTTGTACTGTGGGGTCTTTTTGCTCTTCAAGGCTGAGCGCCATACCCTGATCTGGTTTCTAGCCTAGCTGTGTGTTATATTGCCTGTCGTATCTGGGTCCAATGATATTTTTGAGGAGTGTTTAAAAAAAAAAAAAAAACACCCACCCACAAAAAGCCTACTTTATAACAGTGGTGTTCATGACTACATCTTATACCCAACACATGGATTATTTCAGGGTAAAATCTTTAGCAGTACAGAAATACAGACTGCATGCGTGAGTATATTAGGCTTAAGAGTAATATGAAAAATATTCTTAGCTCCCAATCCTGTAAGCAAACATGTAATTTCTACTTAGGTGAGAGCGTTCCATATGAACGTGTTAGTCTAGTAATACACATACAGTGTCTCCCCTTTGAGTGCATATGTCATCAAGTAATTTGGGTTGCCCACCTGGGCAGGAATAGTTTGTTGTAGCTGCTTCAGCAAAGTCCCTAACTCTCTTACGGTATTGCTGCTTATTTTATTTTACTGTTGCTATACTTCTCTCCCCACTTATTCCTTCTAGCACAACTCTTATGTGAGAAAAGATACCTTGTTCTCCTTTGGCCATAAAAGCCTGTTGCTCCCTACAAACTTTTCTTCTTGAAAAAAGAAAATGCTAATATTATAAAGAATGTGTATGTTGGGGAATGTGCTATTTTGTGTATTGCTGAATTGAAAAATAATTCATTTTTCTTATAGATGTGTCTGCTAGATTTTTAAGCTAACGGCTTGAAGGGAAGCAGGAGTCTTTCCAGTGGTCTTGTGAGTTGATCTCGGTTATTCACTCAGTCTGGGAAACCTCCATATCAGCCTTTGTGCTTACCACTGGCTGTACTTCTACTTTTGACCTTAGACTTCATCTTGCTGTGGTGCTAGTGCCTGTTCTTGGGTAGATCAACAATGAGAGTATTTGGATGATGTGAAGCAGCATCAGTAACACGCAAGGTCCAATATTTCATGTGTGGTATTAATGTGGCTTTATACTGTATCTGTATTCTAAACATCCAGTGCATACAGACAAGTCCTTGTTCTGAATTTCTGTAGCTATCTAATATCTACAAGACCTTTTCTTTGTTTAGGTGTCATCTAGATCCAGTTACAAATGCTTATCTTTTTTGTTTGGGCTGCTCGTAGAGTCAACCTGAAGATGCCAGAATGCCCTTTTAAGCAGTAACAACTTTCCCTCTGATGCTAACAATTGTCAGATCTTTTACTCTAAGATGGGCTTGTTTAGTATCTGACTTGTTCATAATCCTCTTGTTGGGCCACGTATGGGAGTTTTCCATGTGTGAAGGCCATATGTGTCCTGCTTCTGGTGATCTTTGGGAAACCAGGGCAGGATGCAGCCCTGATCTGAGCATGCCAACCTGTGTGGGAGATTTAATGTCTACTCCATCTTTGTATACGTATCTTGTAAGCTTGGCTGTACACCTCTGCTTGTATGCTTGAGTAACCAGGTAACTTTGATGCCAGTTCAGATTGATATAGAGCAGAGTCCAGGCACTTGCTTTGTGCTCTGATGTAGCATGGTTTGGGTCTTACTAGAGCTTTTCTTTAGGGAACCTGCAAAGATCAGGCAGTAGCTAAGGTCACCCAGAAGGTCAGTGTGAATATAAGTTACCACTCAGAAGGTCACTTTCCAGGAGCAGGAAGTTTAAGATGGATTGTCCGTCAGCTTGTCCATAGCCTGTCCCCAAACCTCCCTTAGAGCTGAATGGTTTTAGCTTAGAATTTAAAAAAAAAAAAGTGCATATGGGGGAAGTGGGTAGAGTAGAGGAGAGGGTGTGGAGCTTATCAGCAGAGTTGTTGTGTGCAGCTGCTGTACTGCTGGGAGAGTGCTGTACGTTAACACCGAGATGAAAATACCTCCTCTTACAAGCTCAGACATATGAATATCCAGAATATATGTATGGACAGCACAGCTTGAACTTCCTGTTATTTGTGAGTATCCTTCCTTTGCACAGACTCCACCATAAACTATTAAAAAGGAAGGTAAGTGTCTCCTGCCCACAAGGATATGTTGCCGCAGAGGGATGACAGGGCTTTGTTCCAATTTTTTGAAGAATGTAAAGCAACTCTGGCATCTTTGCAGGTAGAAAAAGTAGTGATGGGTAAGATGGGAAATGGGATGGACAACTTAGATCATGGCTTGGCACAGTATGTGAAGATGAACAAAACTTCAAGAGGCTGTCCAACACCTCTTCCCCTGTTTGCGTGTCTTGCTGCTTCCTTCCTTGTGAAGGACGGAAGCCTCTCTTTCACTCCACTGTTTTGCTTTTACTCCACAATCTTGCTGGAAAGAAGATCTTCAGAACTCTGTTTCAGAAGCCCTCTTTCTGTTAGGCTTTGGAAAAAGTGAGTGGCTGGGTTAGGTGGGCGAGTTTTGTATTTTTCCACAGTTTGTGAGACGTTTTTGCTTTGGTTGTAGGATAGGCTGGAAGAGGAGATGTAGGTGTGTTTGGCCACTTGGTGGGGATGTTGGCACAGATAGCAGTGGTGAATTTACGTTTTGTTTCTGCCACAGCTTTGCTGAGGATGCCAAAGGAAACTTGCTGAATCTCTGTCTGCGGAATAACAACTTTGCAGCTTGACATTCATATATTCTAGAACTAGCCAGGACCAGATAAACTAAAAGTTAAAACTTTTTTTTAATATAAAGATTTCAGACAACTAAAGGTTGTCTGAATTTTGTGTGAAGACCATCCAAACAACTGCAAAAAGCTGCTGTGCCCTTCTTGGTGTTGTCTTCCGACTGGAGGACATGAAGGGTGTTTTGAGGTTGCCAGTACCCATGAAATCATGTTGTATTATACAGTAGTGGGACTTGGCTTTGAAGTGCCCTTTTACCCTTAGTAAAGCTTGCTCAGGCACTGAAGTTACCTTTAGTTGGCACTGAGTCTTCAAAGCTTACTGGCAGATGTTTCCATCTAAGGACATGACCCTTTATGCTGCTGAAGTAAGAGCCAGTCTGGAGAAAGGAGATAATAGAGCCTGTGCTTGGTAGTCACTTCTCTGTAGCTTGTGCTGGTGATTACTCTAGGAGTGAGTGTGAAAGGCTCATATATGTGGATCTGTGTTTTGATGTTGAGGTGAAGTGTGTGTGTAAAAGGAAAAAAAAATTATGAGGTTGTGAGGTGTAGAACAAACAAATGGAATCTGGCAGATAAATGCTCCTGTGCGTTAAAGTCTTGTGTCTGGAGGGACATTTTCCTTTTGGAAAGATTCTCTTGATGTTTCCATCAGACTTGTTAAGGGTAATCGTTCTTATGATAGAGTAAAATAAATGGCCAGAGATACCTGGGAATAAAAACAAGGAAAACTTTGAGCTGAATATCTAAATTATCTTTGCCTGCAAAATGCCTCATTTGCCAAAGCTAAAAAGGGAACACTCCATTTCTTGAGACCTTCAAATGGGGACAACTATATGTGACATGATGAAGCTTCACAGCACTTCACGCTTAGTTGGTCTCTCTTCTGTGGCATTCAAGGGACACTCTTAATTTGTGGTATTTTTAGTGCTAACACTTCTATGAAAATGCTTGCAGAATATTATGGTGGACTTTCTTGATGCCAGTGGACGTAAGAAAATAAATGGTAGGTACGTATCAGCCCTGCTACAATACGCTTCTGCTTCTTCAACCCCAAAAGGTTTGGGTGTTCTCTTGCTGTTCTGCAGTCTGTTGCTCTATAACAGTAGGGAGACTCCAGAGTGGCAAAATCCAGTAGCAGTTCTTAAAAACTGAACTGATGTCTTGCAAGGTAGAGACCAAGTTTTTATTTTCTGTGTGTGACTTGATGGGGTTTGGGCCGGGTTTGTTCCTCTCATTCTTTATCACCTTGTGTTGCTTTTGTTGTTGTGCCAACGGGCAAGAATCAGGTTTGGCTCTTGCTGTGCTATGTGTCCCTGATGGTCTTTGCCCTACAGTGCTGACAACCTAAAAGAGACAGTGTGACAGTTAAGGTGAAATGACCCTTCCAGGGTGTCGCCAGTGTCGCTGCCCATGCGTGGTTCTTTGCCAGTTTGTAGTAGTATTGCTAGATTCTCATCTGGCATCCTCAAGTTGTACACATATAGTCACTGACGAGGCCTGGGCTATCTAACACAGAAGAATCCATAGGACCTTCCTTTGTTTCTTGCTATGTTCCTACTGCAAATACCAAGTCCATTTCTAGTGGTTTTAGGTTGCTTTTTGGGTTTGGTTGCATTTTCTACATGGAAAGTTTGCACGCAGAGCTGTTGCAATTTGGGAGTAAACACCTGCAATGCCTAGAGTGAGACAGGTCCTTACAAGCACTAAACCACAATTACCAGAGGTGCACATTACTGATTCTGGGTGAAGGGAGGTTGTAGATGTGGTTTCTCCCTGAATGAAGCCCAAGAAGGCTCAGTTTTATTACCATGAGGCTTTTCTCCTTTTTTCCCCAAGCAGAAAGAGAGCAACATGCCTAGGAGCTGAGTTGCCTAATGGGTAGCAAATTATATAGTATTTATTGCAAAAGAAGAGTTCGGAGGTTGTGGCAGTGATATTGTGAAAGGCAATGTACTGAAAAATATACTCGCAAAGAGAAGTGGACATTAGGAAAAAAAATTGGTTTTGTGAGCTGCAAGCCCCGCTGGAGGGGACTGGGAGAGGCCAGTGTTTGTAGAAAATGAACAAACAAAAAGAAGGAAAACCTGGGTTATGTTGAGGTTTCCATAGCAACACAATACTTTTCCTGGAAATATCAAATGATGAGATCTAATCTATCTGCTATTTAACTCCTGCATGCAAAGCCCTCTCCTTTCTCAGCTTACGTGCCATCCTTCACAGCATCCTCTCTAGTGATGAGCGTACTGTCGCTATGCAATGGTAGTCTGCATGGGGAATGATGTTCCTGGGACAAGGCTGTTCCTGTTCTGTTCCCCCTGCTCCAAAGCACATAAAGGAAAGAGCTTATGAGGCAGAGGCAGTGTGCGTGTGATGGGCTGTGTTTAGGAATGACTTACTGGCTGTGCTGATCCTGGGAAGCTTCTGTTTCCTGCAGATCCCAGAGAGGATGGGCTAAGCTGGTACTGAGGGCAGAGTTGCCAGGCAGGTACATTGCTGAGATGTTCCATAGCCTGCAGGGTTTACTGCATAATGATGAGTCCTCCTTGGAAATGATGCAGCTTAGTACCTGTCTAAGATGTGTAGAAAACTTTCTGTGGATGTTTGAAGAGTTCGTCAAAAAAGCCTGACTTAAATTTGTACCTAGCAGTCCGTCCTTTGTTTGAAGAGCATCAGATTTGGGAATCCTTGATGGCAGGGGAAGCCTCTTGTGGAGGGAGGTGGAAAGGTGGCAGTTTTTACCTGATTAAAAAGGACAATTGAGAGAGTGGGCAGCATGACAAAAGTCTATGAAATTACTAGTAGTCTCAAAAATGTAGAAAGGAGTGTCTGTTCTTCCTTTCTTGTAGAGAGAAGCCCGGGGTTGATATGAAAGACCTCTGCCTGACTTGCCCCTCTGATAGTGTGTTGTTTGTAACTCACTGGAAGTATTCATGAGACTGTAATGCTTGCCTGGCCAGGGGGAGTGCCTGGGGCTGCTTCAGCAGAAGCCAAGTGCAGCTGACTTAACTGTTCAGGTCATTTAGTTCTTTCTTGCATTCTTCTTGCTTTTTAGCCTGTTTGTCTGTCAATGGAAGATGAAAAGTTTGGCTGGGTTGTGTGGGGTTTTTTTTGTTTGGTTTTTTTTTTCCTCCCCACCATCTCACCATTGTATCTGAGGTCTCCTGCATGGTAACTAGTTACAAGAAGAGCATGGTGAAAGAAGGCAGGTCCCCCAAATGATGCTGTATGCATATTATGTATATACCTCTAACTGCATTTGTGGTAGAAGAGTTCTTAACCTTCACAGGAATGAAACTTGGAAACTAGCTTGCACTCTGCCTAGTGAAGGCACTTGGATAAGACCATGGAAAGAATCTTACAGCTGAAGAGGAGACTCCTCTAGAAGGAAACTCAGTCTGGTGAGAAGTTTAGAAGGAACTTGTGTTGCTGCTCATGCCATGAGTTCTGTGATGGAGGGTTTCTCCTGGTCCTCTGTCCCTCACATATAGAAAAGAGTCCCTTTCCACCCTGCCAACGTTATCTGTTAACTAAGCTTCTGAGGTTTTCTTCTTCCTCAGAATCCATAGGAATTGGGCATGATAGAGACAGGGTGTTAGTATAGACCTTTGGTATTTCTCCATTAGCATGACGTTATTTTGAGTGATCAGCTGGTGCATCCTGCTTGCAAACTCAGTGCTAAACTGATCACTAAATTTCAGGGTTCCCATCAGATGACAATGACAGACACTGTTTTACCCCTTTCTAGTAGGGCATGTGAGCTGCGGGCATGTGAAGATTTGGGAAGACTCGTATCTATTTCTAGGAGCACTTCTACTTATCTCTTCTGTATTTGTGTTGATGATTTGTCACACATTATAGCCTTTGTTTTTAGTGCAGGTTTTAAGACTTAGGACTTTGGGCTAAGCGCTGTGGTGTGTGGTATGCACGTAGCGTAAGCTATTTTTGGTCTTTTCTGTTTGACACCTGCTGCCTGGCTGGCCATAAGTGCAGAAGAGGGAATCAATACCCTGCATGATCTCCATAGGTCTGTGATTCTTTTGTGGCTTTGAGGGGAAAGCAGAGCCTACCAAGTATGATGTACAGTATGACAGAGGCATGGCCATAGGACTTCTGTATTTAGATGTATTGTGTTACAGCATTGTTAAGGGCCTGACTGTGGCCAACCCCTGCAATATTCAGCAAAAGCAATATTCTCTTTTAATAGGTGGGCTTCATGTGTGTTTTTTTTTTCTCTGATTGTTGTTCTGTTATTAACCTGTTAATGCTTATTGAGCCCTGAAGACTTGTGGATAGCAAACAACCATCATTACAATATTTAGAAGAAAATCAGTTCGGAGGGGTTCAAAGAACAGTAATCCAGGTATGTGCCAATAGATAGGAAGAAGTACTTTAATATCTCTTAACAAACCATCCCCTATCTTTAAACATTTATTATATTTCCTCATATTTCTCCTGACAGCCACCTGTTCAACTTCTGACCTGTTTGTAAAAATCTGCACACCATCTATCAGAGGGATACGTGCACTTACAAACTTCTGTTCTGTGGGCATTAAGTAAATTATTTCTTTAAGATCATATGGCAGATCTATAATTAATTAAACCCTCCATGATATTAGCGCAAAATAATTTAGCCTTTCTAAAAAGGTAAATGTAATTTGCCGATCTGGTATTTGGAAGAATGCTTTCCCCAAAATCAATTCCTTTAGTTTCCAGAGAATAGAAATGAGAAGCAATCTCATTTTAATTATATCTCTTTATTGCTAACAAAGGAATGATTTATGCAATTAAATTAACTGGCTAGAAAATTATTCTCAGCTGGGCTGTCCTAATTCTTTGCTTTCTGAATTGCAGGCTCTTACACTTCTCTGTGTAGATTAATTTTTCTGATATGCAAACAATGCTCCTTGTGTTCATTTTTAACATTTTTTATTCACAGCTCCCCTTTTCTTAGTGTCAATGACATGAGTAATATTTGTGCACTGCTGGGCTGATTCAGGCCTTTTTTATGTAGAAAGATTGGAAAAAATCTTTTCTTTTGAATCTCATTATTGCCAGTGCAGAGTAAGGTTTTGAAGTTTTCTTATCTATTGCTGAGAAACAGCAGCAGGAACATGGAGGGTCTGCAAAGATGTCAAAGGATGGAAACTTTTGAAGGAAAATGTAACAACATTGAGGAGACAGGTGAATTTGCAGCTAGTGTTAAGAAAGCATTTTTTTATGTATTCCTCTTAAACCCCTGTCTCCTTGCAGCCAGGCAAAAAGCTGAAATGCAAGGAAAAAAAAGTCTTATGCTGTACACAGACTTAATAGTGAAAGAATTTTGGATTTTCTTTCTGCCTGGGATTACCTTGCAGTGGCTGGCCAGAACATTCGCTAGTGATATTTGGGCTGAGGGGAAAATTACCATGTAACAACACATTGTGACCATGTGCCAATGCAGTCTGACATCTTCTGAATGGGGCATTGGTGTAATCTCCTGTTTTAAAACAGCGGTGAACATATTGTGGAGCACGTGTTAGCTCTGTCTGAGCTGTCCTGCCCTGTATCGGTAGAGATGTGTCAGCTGGTCAGTGTTTGCTGTGTTGGCACTCTCGCACTGCTATCAGATGGTTCTGAAATAAAAAAAGCAGAGTTTGGTTTGGGTTAGTATGTGGTGCTTTGGGTGTGGAAAGGTCTATGTGATTGGGATTCAGAGTGGGCTCTGAAGGCTTTTGAACTTGCCAGATAGGAAGGATGAAGCTATGATGATTTGGATGGGACAAGAAAGCACTCTGAGCTTGTTTCCTTTGAGTGTGGATCATCCAAGGGGAATCTTCCTTCTGGGCTGGATAGCTGCCAGGTGGGTGATGGGGTAGTTGGTGCAATGCCTGTTCACTGCAGTTGTTGGTGTTATCCTTGAGGACACCATTGTAAAAAGCAGCATGGGCTGGCTGAATTTGCTTAGAAAGTGGGATCACAGTGATTGGAAGAACCTTTCTCAAAGAACAATTGTCCTTGGCTTACTGTCAAAGAGTGATTCTCCCCCCCCGCCCCCCAGTCCTGCAAGCTCTCTACAGTGGGTGGTACAGTTCTCCATGAGTACCTTGGTTCATACAGGAAAGGATATCTTACAATGCCTGAGGAGGATGCCATTGGGGGTCAGTTTACAAGCAGTCTGTAGAGCAGGCTTTGAGTTCAAAATGATCTAGACAAATTGAAGGAATGGTTTAAAATCAATAAGATGAAATTCATGACAAGTGTGAAACAACTGCCTAGGCAAGCAGTACTGCAGAAAAGGATTTGGGTTCATAGTGAATCACAGCTAAGGGAGTCAGTGATGCTCCTTTATAAAGAAATCTTATTCCTGGAAGTATTAATAGGAGTGTCATGTGCAAGTTGCAGGGTAGGGGGAGAGATAGGACTACTGTGTTACTTGGCGAAGTCTAGGCTGGCAGAATGTATCTAGCTTCGTATGCTGCATTTCAAAAGCCAAAAATGAGAAAAAGCTGGGAAATCATGACCTGTGGGATAAGTAATGACAAATCTTACAGAGGGAGAAGAACAAACTTCACTTACAGCAAGGGAGAATTAAGCTGATACTAGGAAAACCTTATCCATAAGCTACAATGCTCACACATCAGCCTGCCAGAAAAAAAACCTTGGACCCACTGGATGTGTCCTTTGGTCCCCCAACTCCACCTGCTTCTATTCTTAACTCGGCAAAACTGAGCTTTCTCCTACCCTGTGTTTGCCTTGTGTTCCTACAGCCTGTGTGGGTAGATGGCTTCATACCTCTTCCTCACCTTCACTTAGCTCCTGTTCCCTGCTATCTGTTTCATTCTACCTTGCCAGCAAATTCCAGTGGGGCCTAGTACTGAAAGCTGCTCCTAGTGATGACTAAGGGAAAAGTTTCACTTCTCAATGCCAGAAATCCTCCATTCCTTTTGGAACAAGCAGTGCATGTAAACATACAAGGAACAGAGTAAGCAAAAAGATGTGCTCATAGTGGAAGAGAATGAAAGATGAGGAAGGGAAATTAAAAAAATCCAAACAAAACAACCGACCACAAACAAATGTAAACCCAAACAAAACAGAAAACAGCTCCTTTCCTACAGTTGATGGCAAGGTGATACTTCACTGGCATCTCAGATTGGTTCTCTTATGAAGGGCATACTGGAACCACCAGAAAGCTTTTAACGAGGGGCATTGTAAAAGTTGCAAAAACAGGACAGTCCTTTGTTTTATTCTGTTGACATAAGGGAGGTGAATGCTGCAGTACCAGGAAATGTCCAGTCACAGGTACATCTCCATGGAGCCACTCTAGGAGGGCAGGGAGAGCCAGAGCAAAGCGTCAGACTTCCAAAATGGTAGGAAATGCAGAGTTTAAAGTGCACTTCTTCCAAGCACAGCCATGTCATAGTCACCCTGTCAATGAGAGTGACAATTTCAAGGATCAGCTCCAGAAGAAACTCTGCTACAATCTGAATTCTGGACTCCTTTTCTGTTCCTTAACAAAGGAAATAAGAGTGAGTTCCCTCCAGATCCTCTAATAGAATTAATCACCTCTCCATGGACCACTTCCCAAATGCACCAGGATTTAATTTCACACCAAGTGATATCCAGATGAAAAGCTATCTTTGGTAATACAGGGAATCTCTCCTTCTGTAAAGTAGATCTCTGTTACAGGTGGCTCTTCTCCCTGTGAGAAGATCCCTGCCTCTGTGCCTCACTTGTTGATTGATCCTACAGAGATGGCTGCCTGGGAAATGCCTTTCCTCTCTCGGATAAGGTTTAGTGCTTTGTGAAGCTACTGTGGATGTGCTCTCTGCATGTGCTTTTCTTCCAGATGAGATCCTGCTGAGATATTAGTAAAACAAACAGGGGGTTAACCTGGTATAAGAAAGGTATGTGGACTAGGGAGGTGTGCAGTCAGGACTATGTCCTCTCTGGAAAACTGGGTGGAATTTGAGGACCTTGTCTATTTGTCCATGGCTTCCTTAAAATAGGAGAAAAATCACTGGAAAGCCCCATTTTGCTTTTGCTTCATTCTTTACTCTCTGCTGTTATGTTTTGTCCAGAATTTTTTTAAAAGCCTTAGCTTCTACTACTGCTCAGGTTCTCTTCCTGGTTCTCGAGAAGCAGGACCCAGCTAGATGGAGTTTGGACTTGCTAGCGTCAGAGTGGTATTCAAATACATTTCATGGGTGTGTTGTTTCATTGTATAACATTAAAATTTTAATGATTATTTTAATAAATATTAAATATAGTTAATATTTCATTTTAAATAATGATACTTTTGTATCAGATTCTAGGTATCAGAGTACTAACATCGGAAGTTAAAATAATCTGGCTCACTACACAGAGATGCAAGTACTGGAAAGCCTCATGTTGGCCTTGTATCTTCATTTCTTCTGACTTTTCATTCCTAGTCTTTCCCATCTCCCAGTGAATTACTGAGAGATAGTGCCTAGCTATATCTTATGAGCACCAGAAGAAATAAAGCAATATAAAATATAGATAATATATACGGGACAGTACTGTATGTAACTATGTATTTCTGCACGTATGTGCTCTCTGTCTTGTTGCATTTCAGAGAGAAATGCTGTGTAACAATAGGCTCGGGGTTTTTATTCTGTGGCCTTTTAATATCTATTTTGTTATTCTTGTCATCTTGGAACGACATCTAGTTTGGAGCTGGGTGATGTCCTTAAGGTCCCTTCCAGCCTGAAATACTTCATGCTTCTATGAAGGCCTGTATGGCTATTGCGTCCAAATTGGCAATAGCTGCATTGCTTGTGTGAAGCTTTGTACTGAAAGACAGCTAGAAAATGAAACAGCTCAGTGAAGGTATTTGCCTCTGAATGTCATGAGTTGCCTGTCAACCTGCTGGACTCTCTGAAAAGCAACCCTGTCCTCCAGCATATGGACTTGCCCCCGCTGTTTTGGTGTTGTATGCCTACCTGCTGAGACTGCTCTGTCCCATCATATAGGTGTTAATAAGGCCATTAAATAATATTGGTCCCAGTGTCCATCCCTTAGGGATGCCACCAGTAATGGGCCATCAGTTGGACTTTGTTCTGCTGATCACCAGGCCCAGCCAGTTTTCTGCCCACCTTATTTCTGCCCACCCTGAATTATCTCTTTTATTTTTTTCCCTTTTGATCCAAATGAACTCTTTCTACAGTAATCTTAGTGTCTAGAGCTGTCTTGGCAAAGAATTGTCCACTTCATTGATTCTAAAGGGCTTTTGCAAAATTTAAAATATGCAAATAATAATAATAATTATTGCTGGTAATAATGGAAGCAGCAGGGAATTTCTTTATTTTTTTTTAGCTTTCTGTGTCCTCTGCAGATGCCACTTTAATGCAAATCAAACTTTGCGGATTGTGTTACCTATTGAAAAATAGTTTCAATTAGAAATTCAATTACTCTGTCTTGGGGGGATGGAACTGACAGTTTCTTTGAATTTTGCACGTTATAGAGGGCTCCAAAGTGCCATAAATCTGCTAATTGATTTCTGTACCTGTAATGTTTGATTAGGTGTATTTTATTGTCTTCTTGGTTTTAATTAACCCCAGGCTTGTCAAAGTGCTTCCACTGACAAAGGATATATGATGAACTGAGATAAACTCTATTAACAGAGGCTGACTTTTGTCAGTAATTGCTATCATGCGTAAGAGTTATTAGAAATTATCGCACACAAAAAGAAACTGTACTTTTGGTAACAACTTTTATGGGCTGCTATAAATCTGTTGATTGCCCCCTACGTGCAGGAGATAAGCAACTGTGAATGACAAGGGGTCCGAAGGAAAATCAATCATTTGCTAGATGTCTTATAAATATTAAGAGTGACAAAATGGGAAGACTTATGAAGTCTAAGTGCTGAAAATTGAATGGATGCTAATGCACCTAAACTTGCGCCCATTAGAGATTGTGAGGGCTGTGGAGACAAGGGCATGACTACCCCAGGAAGCTCTTGGTTTTAGTGAAGCAGAACATGTTACCTCGGCTGTGGAGCTCTGAAAGACTAAAGCAATATTGAGCTTTTTGCTTCTAGGCCCTCGGTGGGAGTCCAAGTCTGGGCTGTTACCACCTGGAGGCTGTCCATCGCCTTCCAGGGCAGGCACCCAACAGGGTCATGCCACTCGTGTTTGGGGACAGAGGCAAGCAGAAGGATTGACTGGCTGATGATGTGCAGGATTTACCCAAGAAGCGATTGCAGAGACTGTAGCTGAGATGTTCTTGCTGAGCACAGAGGTACTTCATGATTCTGCATGCTGTTTGTATGGTCTGCTGTTGGAAACGTTTTATCTGGCAATACAATAGCAAACCTGACAAACCATCTCTTAGGCAAACCAGGAAAGAAGGGTTAATATCTTCATTTTTACTAATGTATCCACCTGTAAGGACTTGGTTTCTGTAAGATCTTTAGATAGTAACATATATAAACATGTGGAAGTCTGTGCATAAGTATTTTTGGCTGAACTGCAACTTCCTCTGTTGCAGATCTCGGCCCTTGTTTGGTCTCTGAACCTTTTGTCTGGAGCTCTGTATGAATAGTCCTGTGAACACAACTGAAATAATATTGTGACCATAAACACAGCAGTAATTAAGCCATACAAAGGTGTAAAAGTATGAGACAAACTTTCCTGAATGTAGTTGTTAAAGTTGATATGACTGCTCCCTAAAAACACTGTATATAAACTTATGTTTTGTATAGGTAAGGCAATGTTTGTTAGGTTTTTTAACTATATGTGGGGAGAGCACATACAATCCTCAAGAGTTGCAGAGTCCTGTGTGCCTGGAAACTTCTTTGTGTTTTCTGCCAACTTCTGTCCAAGCTGCGGACACTCTTGGCTGCAGCAATTTTGAAGTTGCTTAATAGATCTCCTGTCTTACTCAAACCAGTTAATTTTAGCTTGATTTTTATCTATAGCTGAGCAGGTATTTTAAACTGACCTTCATTTTCTTTGCTGCTTTTTCTAAGAATTGTCACCATGACTTAATGGTACAGTTGTGTGAACGTGCATGGAGAAAGGAGGAGCAGAGTGGAGCCTTCCCATGCAGAGGTCATGTGCAGTCCTAAAAGCTGTTTGATCTAATACTCTTAGGATATTTAGCTTAATATTTTGGGGAGCTTTAAAACATCTGGAGCTTGTGAGGTCTGAGATTCTCACTTTGCTGTCTTAGTTTAGCCCAGAACAGATTTTCAAATGCTTGGGGCTTTTTGGAGCAGTCCTTTTTCTTCCTGGGCACTGGGCACTACAGTGTTTGAAGTAGTAGGAGTGGCTGGAGTGGATCTACTGCTGTGTGTGGGTATGCTGGGGTAGAGAGGTACAGCTGGCACTGGGGAAGTGCTACCATCCTTCAGTTCCCAGCACGAGAAAACCACTTAGCTTGCTGATCCTCATGGATGAGGCAAGAAACCCCATTGTGCTTGAATCCCAGTTTCCTGTGGATCATTCCCACGCAGGGCACACAGGGAAGGTATTCTGCAGCATGCCAGGTTCCTAAGGACCACATGTCTCTATGAGTTGCTAGAGTGAGAACTGTGTCACTGGCTTCTGCAGCCTAGCTGCAGATCTTGGTGCTGGACCCCTGGCATGTCATAGGTGGGATTTCCTAGGGGATTCTCCCCTCTTGGCTGCTGTGAGAGCAGGGAACTCTAGTAGCTGAGAGTTGTGATCTGGCTTGATGTTTTGTGGGTTATCAGAAGAGTCTTAGACATCCCATAACCTGTGATGTGAAAATGTGAGTAAAGACTAGTGGAGGCGGGAGGTGCAGAGAGGACTAACGATGCCCTGTCTTGAGGAGGTGAGACAGATCTCTTAGCCTTGGTACATTGGGAATGGTTCTGCAGGCTGGACAGCAGACTGACTTGCTGTCTGTGGTATTGGAGCATCATGGTATTGCAGCTCTCCTACTGCATTTGTTAATACCCCCAGCTTTCAGGGGCAGTTGGTATGTTTTGTAGCTGCACCCTTTTTGTTTGTCTTAGTTCTGTAGCTCTGTTTAAGAGTTTCCATGCAAGTCGTGTGTGTGTGAGAGTGCACATATATCTATATTCTCTCTTGGGGTATGCTGAAAACAATCCATTTAGAAACCAGGTGTCCTTGTCTCTCTTGGCATCTGGTTAAATATCAGCCAAGTAGGAGAAGGTAAATCCTAGGATGCTTTAACAACTGCTTGGGCTGTGAAGCCCTCGGCTCCATCTGATGGGATTTGAAGGTCACGGTGGTTGCCCACATGTGAAAGATGTGTCCTTATTCCCCATAGGTAAAACAGACCAAAATGATCTATCTTAAGGTGTCCCTAAACTGAACCGAGAAGAGACATGTGCGTTTCAGTCTGCTGAGACCAGAGGTCGCTGTTTAACTGGAAATGGAGACCCCCTACCTTCTCCGGAGCCACCTTCTCTATTGTGTCCAGCTCTTAACCTGCTCTGTAATACCTTAGGCTTCTTTTCCCTTACAAAAAGTCTGTTCTCTCAAAAACACAACACTAGGCTTCTGCAAATGAGGGACTGCAAATGAGTAGCTAGAGGAGAACGTAGGACAGTGTGGTTGAGCTCTGTTTCTCTGCAGTTAACTCTTGCTCTGTGTACCTACCAACAAGTCCTGCAAATACCCCTCAGTCTTAACCTGCAGATCCTCCATTTAATTCATTCCTTGTCCTCTGCATAGCCTTATTCATAGCAGACATCTCTTAGTTTTGCCCTGGTGGCTGCCTATGAAAGGAGAAATGTATATAGTGTTGAGCAGCAGAGTAGTAGCCCAGGCAGTGTGGTAGTGATGGTGTAAGGATGAGAGGGGCATGGACTTGTAGGTGGACTTGTAGGACTTACCTGCTTTCTGTCTGCAAGTCTGGAGGAATGAGACGAGACAGAACCAGACATGCCTTTGAGTAACATGGCCCACCTGAAAGTGAGATGCTATAGGAGGGGAGCACATACAGGAGCAATGCCCAATGTTTGTGTTTAGGTGGACTGTACAGTATTTTGGGTGGGGTATGGGAGGCTGTATGCCATGGGCCTTCCTTGCCACACAATTGAACTGAACTGACTGTGCATGAGCAGGAGATTTAGTATGGCTCAAACCTCCTTGCATGTGGGCTCTGCAGGCAAATCCATCTCAGCCATACTCTGCTGGAACAGCAGCACGTCAGGCGTGCCTTGTAGGTGGACAAGTGGTGGTTGTGTGGGTCCTGGCTCAAACTTGGTCTGAGTAGCAGCACTGCAGGCAAACCCATTTTGAAGCTCACTGGGCCCCTTTTGGCTGTACTGGAGGTTAAACTACTGCTGCTACGCACAAGTGTACTCCTGCAGAGGGGTATCCTCCTCTCCTGGGCAGGCCTCTGGCAGGAGGCATAGGGCTGAACCACTAAGCCCAGCTGACCCTGACCTGGCTTCAAGCATGTCTGCACCCAGTCCATTCCCAGACAAGGAGAGCTGGCTGAAAATCCTCAGCTCCTTGTATGAATCTCCATAAAATCCCATAGGTTACAATTTGCAGCAAGTTGCACAAGTGAACTAGCATTTTATGTCACCATTCCTTACTGCTTGAAAACACCTTGGCTTTTAATTTCATTGCTTTTCACTAGAGAAAAATCGAATGAGAGCTTCCAGCAGAGACAATGGACACTTGTGCCTTTCTTCAGGAGAACAGTCAGGAATGCACAGGCTTGACAAGGTGGGACATCCATGGCAGCAACAGCCTGGGAAGCAAATGAACTGTGCTTCATATCACTCCACTAATTCAGTATTCACAGCAGACTGAGATCCAGCAGTATGTTCTCAATTGGTTTATTATAGTCAATACTTATTATTAATAGATATGAAACAGACAAGATCTGAGCCTTTTGATGTTGTAAATCAATACAGATCTGTTCACTCCCCGAAGCTGCAGTCTAGTCTCGGCAGAGCCACAAATCCTTAGCTAAAACTTCAGTCTTTTGCCTAGACCTGTAAACTTATCATGGACACGTTTGTCTTGGCAGAAATAGGTCTTTCGTTAGTCCTGCTATTCCAGTACCTGTGGGGAATAAGCTATTCGGCAGAAGGCACTATTTGGCTAGAAAGATTAGAATGGTGTGGTTATTTTGGCAAATGCCATGCAGCTAGCCAATACAGTCACAGCAGCACAGCTGTCACATTGAGCATTACCTGTATTTGGGTGGACTCGAGTTGTGCCCCTCTTTCTTTGGTAGCAGAACTCTGCACCCAAAGCAGTGGGAGTGCAGGAAACACTGTGGTGTCTAAATAACTTGCAACATCCTGTAATGGTATTGCACAAAAGGTCTGAGTTAATGATCCAGTTGATTTATAAGTCAACCGCATGACAATAGAAATTAATATTCACTGATGAGCCAAAGTGAGAGGCCTTGAATTTTTTTCTCTCTAATGGTTTTGTGTCAAATCTGTGGGTCAGTTCATATACCTGTGTATGGATCAGAGGGTATTTAGGGATAAGCAGCATTTGATTAACTTTTGGGCTATCCTGGAAAACATAGTGCAAGAAATCTTGTGTGAAACTACCCAAGTACTCTGCTGTTCTGAAAATATCTCCTAGTACCAGTGAATGAGTAGATGGAAAAGGAGATTCCTGATCAAATGTGGCTTTGTTTAGGAGGCAAAATGTAAGTAGCTGAGGCCAAATTCTACTCTCCTTTTCTGATTTATACCCTGTTGAGCTGCACCATTGTAAAATCACAGTGAGCGAAAAACTCTGGTTATTAGGGGAAGAAGGTACTTTTCTTTAACTGATTTGTAGTTAAAACGAGGCTTGCTGAGTGAAAGCTGCTGGCTGTGGCAAGTCCTCTCCTTGCAGCAGGAGGCTGTACGGAGGGGACTTCAGTCTAGGATACTGATAGTCAGGACTGGCTACTGAAACTCGGTGTTTAACCCAAAGAACTGTAGTGTCCATCACCTCCCTGCTACACGGATGGGTGTTAGCCGGCTAAGAGCAGTTCCTTGACACCTGCGAGAATGGCTTTGGACATCTCCGCTTTTAAGGTTTTTCTCCTTTCTCGGGCTGAGCTGAACTGACTAATGTCCTGTGCTGTGCCTGAGGAAAGAGGTTGCATGAACTGTTCCCCATCAAATCTGGGCCACGTGGGAGATAAGGACCTCCAGGGATGCACCATCCTTCCTCCCTCCTTGCACTGAACATGTCTTTTTTTCCCAGAGAAAACAAGGGAGATGGTCACGTCTGATCTCTTCGTTCTGCTGCTCAGCATTAGCAGGGACTGGGTGCAGATGACTTGTCAAAGAAGCATACGATAGGGAGCTCCTGGCCCTGCTTTCTGCTCTCCGAGGCCCAGTAAGGTCTGTAACATCCCTAGGCTGTCCATCGCCTGTAGCTTCTCTCTTGCAGAAGCAGTACTTAGCAAAACTCCTCTAATAGCTTTTATCGTCTTAACCCAATTTCCTTCAAAACTGCCATATGCTGTGAGCTTTGGGAGGGATTAAGAACATGAGAAGGCTGCTCTTTTAAATCCCATGGAAAGGAGATGATGTGGCGTTTTGAGTGCCTGCAGGCAAGGAATAGAGGAATCTCATCACTTCTGTTTTGGGGCAGGAAAAAACTTATGCCCTTACCAAACTAAGACTGCCTCCTTCCACAAGCATTTTTCCTAATCAGAGGAAATGTGAGGGAAGCCTCACTTGCTGTTTTGTTGTCATATTGGGTGATGCTCTGAGATACTTCTAAAACTTGTGAAGAAATGAATGAGACCACATAGAGGATGATGAACTCCAAAGAACCAGATGCTGCAGAGATGGAGTTGAGCCTCCTGCTGAGTAACCACTTCCCTCCATATCAGCATGAGATCTGTCCCAGCTGTTAGGGAGACTTTTGTGGGGCAGTGAGCCAGCCAGGTGCTGTCTTCTGAATCTCTGTTGTGGCATGTGATGGGAGGTAATACTTAATTTGGGACTTAAAACAGCTGATACCAGGGATGGCTCTTCAGACTGGACAAGATAAGACAGATTTCAGATGTGGGGTCAGAGACAACCTCCTGGCAGCCACACTGGGAAGCTGGTGATCCTGGAGTTAGGCCTGGAGGGTCTACATGCGATAGGCTCAACCTTTTTGGGATTTGTAGAGTAGTGCTGAAATCCATGTGCTCTCATGGAGTGGGGCACCCTTTCCAGATGGCTCGGTGCTAATGTGTGCTGGTCCTCAGTCCAGATCAGCTCGTGAGGCTCTGGTGCCTGCCACCTGGAGTTAAGTCCTGGCTGGATCAGGATAGGGAGTGGTGCCCTGTGGCCAGAATGCCTCCACCGAGGTGAGAAAGAAGAGTCTGTCTCTAGCTATGGGTAGACTTCACACAATGAGGCTGAAATACCCAAAGGTGGGCATTTCTTACGTATGTGTAGAGGGTCTTTGCATGCTGCATAAACAGATGAAAACCAAAGTATGTTTTCATCTGGAACACCTGATCTTTGGTCCTGTGGTGGTTTTTTTTTTGTAGCCCTGTGCAGGGGGTGTTGCATCACAGCACTAGGGTAATGAATGAGATGGGCCCTTTCTCCTGCTTTGGAGGGCTACAATATGAGTTTATTCTGCATTAGAGAGTGCCTGAGATCCCTTGTCGCAAACTGGTTGAAGGACAAAGTGCAGTGATGGAAATAGGTCTGAGAAGCAGGATCCAGAGGTCAATTAGTGAATGAGCAGGGATAAGAAAATGGAGGTTGAAAAAGAGTCAAAGATATTTACAGCCTGCATGGCCTTCCCTCTCCTGGTGCTTTATTTTTAATGGCTTACTGCTTTTACCTCTCTGTTTAATGAATATGTTGCTGAGTTATTGGAAGCGCAAACTGCATCCAAAAGCAGGACACTCAGGGTTTATTATATTCATATAACTCAAAACAGCCAAATTGATTTTTTTTTTTTTCCTCCTTCTCCACCTCATCTTTAAATCTTGCAGTGGGTTTAGTGGTAGTGACAGGTGTGAGACTGACAGCACTGGAGATGGAGAAGCTGTGTTTAGGTAATGACTCTAGCCGTGGGTGGGGAGAGGACCCTTTCTTCCTTGCCTGATGCTTGCTTTGCCTCTGATCCACCTCTCCTTGTGGCTTGGGGCAGATGCAATCCTTGGCTGCCTGCTTGATATGCTGGTCTCTGCTGCTGCTGGCATGGCTTTGAGAAGCTGGGCCTGTCTCTTTCCATCCAGTTACCAACATGGCTTCATGCCAGTGTGATCACCTGCTCTTGTATGACTGGAGAGTGGAAGTAGTAGACATCCTCAGGCATCATGGCACAGAGCGTGAACATGCAGCTCTGCAAAGGCTGTTAGACCTGTAGTCAATCAGGAGCTGCCATAAAGTTGATAAGGGGGATTCAGACTGAAATGTGGAATGTCTAATCACGAATTACCATCCTTGGGAGTAAAGCACATCCTGAAGAAACTTGTAAGCTAATTAAGATGTTTTGGGAACAATCTGAAACTACTAGTAGAAGTGTGATAAGAAGCACCCTCACAGGAACTATCCTCATTATAATACTAAAAGTCACACCCCTTGAGCTGGAGACCCTGGCCCAAGCAGAGACCCCTCACCTTTGAGCATGTGCAGAATATTAAAGTAGCACTGTAGCTTTAAGTTGAAATAAGAGGAATGTAGACCAATAGAAAACTGCTTTGTGTAATTTCTTATGCGTATGCTAACTAGACTGTATAAATACTGTACCTGTATCGCTGAACTTTGTGCTAGCTTTTGTGGAGCTACTACCTAGCACCCATCTCTGTGCAGACGTGAAATACACTGTGTGTATATTGGTGTCTTGCACGCTGGGTAAACGACCTCACACTTTTGGGATAACAGACCTAGAGCTCCTAGGGGGGCTTCAGCTCCCCTTGCTGTGGGAGCAGAGTAGCTTGTGGGAAGAAACATATGAAACAGTTGCTCTGGGTGGTCTTTTTATCTAGGCATCTCTGGGAGTCTCTGCTGATAGTCAGGCTCAGTCCAGGTAATACTTTCTGTGAAGTGGCAGAGGGGATATATTTGGTGGCTTCTGCACTCTTTAAGGCAGCCTGCATAGACCTGTAGTCTACCTGCCCTCTCTTGAGGGTTTTCCCCTTGCTAGCACAGAAGAAGACAGGGCAGCAAAGTGTAGGGCAGTTCTTGGAGCCATGCTAGCTGCCAGACCCTGGGACTTCGTCCTGCAGCTACCCCAGCTGTCTGATGGGAGTGCAGTGCTAGTGGGCTTCAGAAGCACCCCTGCCCTGTCCTCCCAGGATGGAGAAGGGGCAGAGGAGAAAACGGGGGGGTAGGGAGATCTCTGTTTCCTGAGAGAAATAACGGACCCCACCCTCAGTGTGAAACGGCAAGAGGTTTTCATCTCAGCCCTGGTTAATGAGGGCATTTTGATCTACAATTGTTGACTGCAGAAAGAGCCCCCCTGATAAAGGGGGAAGGGATGTCCTGGGGGAGAGGGTCGCTGAATATGCATGGCCCCGGGTCTCTTTGTTTAGCTGATATCTGACTATATTTATTCTTCCAGATTACACATTCTGACTGCGGAACAAAGGGCTGGCAGGAGCTGCTCTCTTGTGCTTAATAATTTGAGTGAATTTACATTTCAATGCAGCCCTGTGCCACTTCCCACCCCCCATGGAAAGAGCAGAATTTCCCTGTTGCGGGGAGGGGGAAAAGAAACTCCCACCCCAGTGGCCAGGCTGGGAGATTTATTGATATTCCTCTCTGAATTTATTCCTCACGAATCCTGTACGTGTGTGCCCACCCGCCCGATGCAGAGATGTTTTCTTCCCTGCCACCCTGTTCCATGACTTGCTCAGATAACGCTGTTTGCCCCACCTCCCTGCTGAGCAGTGTGATTCATTGTCAAGTAATTAACCATCAGCTGTACAGAAAGTGCCTGGCTAGGCAGAGGTGTGAAAACACATCTACGCCTAATGGGAACGGGACAGAAGATTTCCAGTTTGAGTGACACACAGGGAGCTGCAAAGTGACAAAAAGGCAGAGTTAGCCGTTGCCAAAACTCCCTGAACATGCTCTGGTTTCTATGTCACGTCCTTTTCACTCTACTTTGGGGCCTGAAAGTGCAAAAAATCATTTGCTGAGTCAGAGTCACAGGGGGGTCTAGAGGTGGCAGTTTCTCACCTGTCTGTCTGGCCAGGCTTGGATCCCTGCCTGTAGCGAATGGTTTGAGCATGGGGCTTGTCTCTTGTTTGAGATTAATTTTCACTGTTCTGCATCCCCAGGCTTATCTACTAGTGCGGTTTTGTGTCCCTGCATAGGATCCTGGGCCTTGTGTGCACAAGTGTCCTCCTGTGTTAGCTGCCACCCAACTCCTACTGAGCCACAGTCCTGCAGTTTAATGTTAGGACAGCTGCATATTTTGTCTCTTGCCCATCTGATGATAACCTCACAAGGACAGGGACTTTGTATGCTGATAACGCCAGCATGCTACACTGCATTTGAGGGTCTACTACTGCTCTGCCCTAGTCCGTTATAACAAACATTTGATTATAGGAACGGATCCTTGTTGCTGTTTCGGAGGACATCTCTGCTTATCTTGAGCCCCTTAGGAGACAGGTTGTGAGCCCATGAGCACAGGACTTTTCTGGGTGGTGGCGTCTGTGTGTTTGAGGTGTGGATCAAGTAATGCCTTTCTCCTATTTGCTCCTCTCTAGTCCTACACTGTCTCACACGGTGCAAAATGAGACAGACCCTCACTGCTCTTGAGACTGAAAAAGCAGAACACGATGGAAGGAGCAGCCTCAGACACGCCTGAGTCCAGCAGCAGCGTCTTCCAGAAGCTTGTTACATCTGCACTGGCTCTTTGGGCAGCCAGAGGACAGCTACTTTTGTCTTGACTGCTTTTCTTGCCATCTTTTTCCTTCTTTTTGAGTCTGTATGAAGACCTGTGCGTGGGAGATGCAAGTTCTTGAGCTGAGCTGCAGAGTGTTTCCATGTGCAAGGGAAGCCCACTTCTAGCCAGCCCCAAATGTGTGACCAGTGGCCTTTAACACATTCAGTTCAGGCCTTCATTCCAACCTGAACTGCAGAAGAACTTGGAAATGGGTTTTATAGCCAGGTTTCACTATTTTGCTGTACGTTGGTATGTGTCAAGCTCTGTGGACATGCTTCCCTATGCTGCTTGGAGCAACAGAGCTGAATTCTTGGCTCTGCAGAAAGCAGTGCAATGATCCTAACTTAATGAGTGCTTATAAAGTAAGAGCTTGTGCATGTGTGATGCTGCTCTTCTTACTACTACCCTTTCTAGATGTTGTTGTTCTGCGTTACAGAATGCAGGATATAATGCCCAAGGAACATGGGCGAAACCAGGACCTTGTGCTGTGTCCCGCTCGAGCACAACAGAGGGAATTTCCTGCCCTGGCAGAGCTTCAGTCTAAAGGGTAAAACAATGGGTGGCTGTCAGAAATTCTGTCTGAAATACCTGCTGGAACAGGTAACTTTATTTTAATTTATTTTAATGCATAAATGTATACATTCATTTTTTTCATTCATTTTGCATTGTATGCACGCATAAATGTGGAAACATACATATGTATGTTCTGTGTCACACATATATACGCAACCTGTAATATACATGAACACAATGCAGCATTAAATCAGGGGTTTTCACTTCTCTTAATTACCTAATTATATTGATTTTTACATTCTGTACGTCTTGGTTTTATCTGAACTTTACAGAAGGTGTAAGCAATACACATCTTGTCACATCCCATTTTCACACTAGCGCTGTTGCTGTATGAACCATTGCTAGAAATAAAACACGACTAGAATAGTCAGCCATCTGTCTGGAAAGCACATGCGGTCCCAGATGGCAGTTTCTCTCCTGCTTGCTGGTGGCAAAGTCCTCTGTCTAAGGAACACAGCAGATCCATGTAACAATTCAGCAGGGATATGTATAATGTGCAGCCCTCCCCCAGGCTGGGGCCGAGGGCCCTCCAGCAATGGAAGAGGAGGGAAACTTTGAGCAGCGAGTCCATCCCTAAGGGGGGCAGGTGTTCCCCTGCTGAGCAGCGCGATCAGCATCCAGAGCTAGCTAGCTCCACAGCAAGCCCTTCTGCTGGCCAGCTTTGTATGAATGAGGTTCCCCATCCTGTCTGTCTCTAAGAGTGACTGTTCCTTTCAAGGCTGCAGTGGGGAGCAGACAGAAGAGAGTCAGCAGGACCTTGGCAGGTGAAGCTGGAGTGAGATGAAAGCCCATGAGGTGTCTGTCCTCTCTGGCACTGCAGGACTGTTCATAGGAGAAACAAGTCTGTCTCTGCTGGAGAGCTGGGTGCTTGGTTTGCAGACAGCTTGGCCACCAAGAGCTGACACTTGCCCACCTCAAAGGCCCCCAAACCATCGTCACAACCTGTCTCCCTCAACCAAGGAGTTGCTCGGTATTGTTCAGAGCAATTGCAGTGTAGCATCACTGCCCACCCTTAGTTGGTGCCACTTGTGAAAAGACAGCATGGGAACGTCTTTCCTGCCAGCAGAGGTGAATGGGTGATGAAGGACCTTTAGTTAGCAAAGCATAGCCATTTCTGCTGGACTCAGCCTCCAAGGGTTGCTTTCAGTGATGAAAATGAGCAGAAAAAGCCCAAGAATGTGAAAATCACCAAAGTTTGGGAGTGACTCAGTGAGAATGCAGCTTCACCATCCTTTGAACTCTTTGCCCCTTCATGCAGTTTCGAATCTGGCCTGCGGGAGGGATAAAGGATAATAGAACAGGTTTCTACAGAACTGAGGAATATGGAAGAAATCATCACAAAAAGAATGACAGCACTCCGTGCCTTTGGGAAAGGCACCCAAAGCCATCAGCCTCTTGGCTGTGGCTTGCACTCCTGCCTTCAAAGAGCTGAATAGTGATCCTGTGAAACAATGCTGAATTTCCTTATCTCCTGATCATTTTGCCTTGCAAAAAGATCTCCTTTATGGGTTCCAGTTTTCTGGAACGTCCTTCAAGCCTGTCTCCATTCCTAGAAAAGTCTTTTTACCATCTACTGACTTTTTAACCTCATGACACCTGTCTCTGCTGCTTTTCCGCTGGGAGACCCATGGATGCGGTGTTGTACTGCAGAGGTTGGCACGAGTCCTTTTGTACAGGGGAGAGTTGCTGTGTGGGCTCTGCGAAACCTTCAGGAGGTGGCAAAGTTTTGCTTCAAAACCCGTCCTATGCTGGAGCGTTCTCTGTCTGGAGACCAACCAGCTGTTTGCTCTCAGTGCTGAGCGAGGGCTGGTAAGGAGCCCTGTCACCGCAGCGGTACAGCAATGATGGTGTGTGCGGGGGGTGTAACGAGTGGTCCTCTGACGAGTGGTGTGGTCCTCCGTTGCAGTGCTTCCCTCCGCAGGGCCTTTGTGGCAGCACCAGAGATGCCCACCCCGTGCAGCCACAGAAGACTGCGGCCACCGGAGCTGCCACTTCCCAGCCATGCCCTTTGTGCTCACGCGGACAGGAGGGAAGGCAGAGCACGTCAGGAAAAGGTCCTGCTGAGACTGGGCAAAGGGTCAGATTGTTTTGGAGGCAGGAGAAAAACAACCGCTCCTTCCTTGCTCTCGGAAACGATTTTGCCCAGCTTTTGCAAAATGGAATTAGAAAGCCTTGCTGAGCATTGGGAGCTGGCAGAAGCCATCACCCAGCCAATTCATCATAACGGGAGCCTGGTATCTAATAAGCAGGTAATAAATGCGCTAAGTGTCCACCTTTAACTTGCCTGCGTGCCTCCCCACAGAGGCAGACCCTGGGCTGCAGCTGCCGACGAGGAGACGTCACCCGATAAGCAGATGATGTCGGGCCTGCTGGAGTGATAGCTGTCTGGATTTTCTCTCCCGGCCACGGGCACGGCAGGGGAGAGCACAAGCTCTGCAGGGCAAGGTGTGGGGTGGGGGAAGCAGGTTAGGGCAAGAAAGCCTCATCTTCTGTAAATCAGTCCTCGAGGCGGTGGGGCCTGTCTGATTTCTGTAAGCAAGGCAGCAGGTTGTGATAGGGAACGCGCAGGGTTTCACTTTGTTGTAAAAAAACTTCGCGTCTTTGGTTAAGGTGCTAAAATTGTGATCTTTCCAGTTTTGTTTTAAGTGCATGAGGTGATGGACAAAGGACAACTAGAGAGGGGGATGCTTAGGAAGTACAAGACGTTGAGTAGAGAAGCATAGGGTGATGCTCCCCCTGCTCTGAGAAGAGAGCTGTGGGGCACATTATGGTACCAGGAGGACCTGGGCCTAGGTGTGGGGCCAGAGAAGCTCAAGGGAAGAGTCTTCGTCCGAGGGAATTGCCCATCCCGCCTCCCCTGCTGTGCCTCAGTGGGTGGCTGTTCTTACTGGGGACGTGGGTGGAGAGAAGCGATCCTGGAGGTGACAAGTCCAGAGGAACAGGTCCTGCTCTAACTTCAAGGAAACCCAGGTCTCAAGTGGCAGTCAATGGGCACGCATGGACCCCCAAGGGCCTTTTATGGCATTAGGCAGCAGGGAATGGGCCACCAGAGCAGTCTCTCCAGTGGGACTGGGACCAGCCCTGGCTGGAAGAGAACGTAGGAGGGCAGGAAACGAGGACCCCTTTCCATCCTCACAGTGGGAAGGACCTGCCAGGACATAAGCTCTGGGACCACCACCTGTGGTTAACAGCTTCCTGCGCTGTCAATCCTCTGTCCTTGCTGGGGCTCTTCCCAGGGCACCCACCGGCACGTGGGGGATGCCGCTCTCCCTGGTCTCTGCTGGCTCCCGCCCGTCCAGGCTCCAGGCAGCCACTGGCAAGGAGGTCGTTATCGCAGGGCCGCGCTCAGCAAAGCAGGAAAGCCCGTCCCTATTTGTCACCGAGCGTCGGGGCCTTGGAGGTGAATCAGATGCACTGTATTAATAGATCTAATCATCGCAAGCCTTGGTCGTGCCGTATGTAGCAATCTGTTTCCTGGCTGACAGCGTGCTCGCTGCTAGCAGGAGGCAGAGACGGAGGAAGAAGCATCGCCTGTCCGCAGCTCTGTGGGGCAGGACCTTGGAGGTGGCTGAATGGAGTTTCTTTTCACGTGTTGGGTGGGTGACACCCTGGTCTCGTCCTCGTTGATGGCAAATCTGCCGACAGGAGCAGATCACAGCCAGGGAGACGGTTTTTGGAGAACTTGCCATGCTTTCAGGACAGGGGTTTCTCTTTTTCTTGGCGATCCTTGAAAAAGAGGTCTGCTTCTCCTTTTAGCTTGCTGGCAGCCCCTTATTTTGCATTTGTCTTCCTTGCTAGCACTGGTGGTTGGTGCCACTGCTGGCTGGTGTTTCAGACCAGGCTGAGATCAATAGGGGAGCGCTTGCTAGCATCATATTAATTGAGTCTTATGCTGAGAGCCCTTGCGCTATTGATTGTAACAGTAACTTCAGCTGGTATTTGGGAAGCACTTACTTGAAGTCTAAAAAATGAGAAGAAAGCAGAATGCTGGGTGATTGGATTGACTTCATTTCCAGCGGATTACACTGTAATAATTGCGTATGTCCAGTCTGCTTTCATTACTTGTCCCTCTAATAAAAGTACCAGGAATGCTTTCAAATTTCAATATGCAGGATTACAGAGCTTGCTTGGAGCAAGCACCAGAGTACACTGGACAGGAGCAATATGAGAGACTTTATCTTAATAACCGGCGGAAGATACCCACTCACCCTGCTGTCTGCCCCATTCACATCCTTTTCTTTGCTTTCCTTCCTCTAAAAAAAGGAAACAAAAATGCCAATTACTGACTGAGAACATGAATTTTTCATTGACCTCCTGTAATTCCCCACAAAGCTGAGGAGCCTGTAAGGTAATGAAATGAGATTTCTTCAAAGAACAAATGAATGAGATGACTGCCTGAACTGAAGGCCTGGTGAGATGAGGGCATCATCAAGGGCCTGTCTTTGGGGTGAGGGAAGGACAGAGATGCTCTGGGGTCAGGAGGGATAAGAAGGGGTGGCTGGAGGCTCATCACACATCTTTGCTATTCCTCCGAGCCCAGGGGTAGCCCTCTCTCTAAGCAACTGCTGGGACTATGGGATGGTGTGGGATTCCCTGAGGGGTTGGGGCAACCTTAGCATGAGTGTGCAGGGCTGTTGGTTTGTTTGAGGTTTGGTGGGGTTTTTTGTTTGTTTGTTTGTTTGTTTGTTTGTTTTTTCCCCTGACATACAGCCTTTCACTATCGCTCTTGTCGTGGGGCAAAGTATCCCAAGTGCACCTAGGCTGAGGGTGCTTTGGCTGTCAAATGTCTTGGCTTGTTTTGCAGAGCTCTTTGCAGAGGGGCCCTGCTTGCTCATGGCTGCAAGCTTGCTGGGGTCTTGCCACCATGCTGGGGCTTTCTAGGACTTTTGTTGCTTTTAATATGCTGCTTTGAAATAACCAAGCAAAACTGGCTCACAAACTAATTTATTATTTTTTATAAAGGCTCCCCCCCACTTATTTTTAAAGATGCTGTCAAATTGCACTTCTTAAGATTCATGGTGGATCTCCTCTGCCTGACTCTATTACCCAATTTAAATACACAACAGCAAGAGGGGTTGAATGCCACTATGTTAACACAGTGCCAGAGACCTCTGTGAGGTTGTTTGTTAAAAGCAAATTGTACCTGTTAAGGGGCTGGGAAGGGGAGCACAGCTGCTGTTAACTGCTTTACCAAATTGACTCTGACTCATTCGTTTCAAATGAAAATTGAAATGCTCTTGACTTCTTCTTTTTCTTCTTTTTTTCATCCTTCCAGTGGCAAATTTGCTTTACTTAACGCTAAGTGGGGATCATTTCTTGTGATTACTGAAAAATGCATCATAACTTTTGATTACGGTGCTATTAAGGATGCAGAATGGCAATTGCTGCTGCTTGCAGAGAGGGAGAGAGAGGAAACGCTGCTGGAAGAGCTGGTGTAACCCTTTGCTATGCTGAGCGCTGCGGAGAAGGTGTAACTGCTGTCGGTCTGGGGCCGCAGGCTGGTGGGGCAGGACCTACAGGTCAAATTCAGGCTGGGTGGAAGCAAGCATGAACGCTGCTGACCCCAGAGGGGTGAAGTGAAGGCTGGAGCCTCACTGAACTGCCATGGCTTCCCAGAAGTTGGCCTTTTGCAGGGGCTGATGATGGAAACACCTTGGGAAGTCGGGCTGTTGTTTGGAGGAAGGGAACATTTTGGGGGATGGAGAGGGAACGTCCCTAGCAGCAGGACAAAGGACACACATCCCAGGATTGTAGAGACCCCTCAGTGGGATGGATGGATGTTTCTGGCAGGGGGATCCTGTTTTTTACAGTGGGGGAATGGGGAGAATGGTGTAGACAGCCTGGGCGATGCAGCAGGAGAGGGACTGCGGAGTGCCCCAGGACATTGCCTCCCATGCTGGGGAAACTGGGGCAGGGAAAAGAAGGTGGGGGCATGAATTGCTTTACATTGCATCGTGTTTTTCATGCAGGGATGTCTGCTGTTTAGGGAGCACCTGCTGTGCCATAGGGAACATTTGCCCTCTCATCTGCGTGAAGATCCCCAGGGTCTGAGTGGAGCGCAGGGAGATGATGGAGTATCTGAAATGCTGTGTGTTGGAACTGGTCAGCCCTGCTTCTGGGGCGGCTGGGCTGCAGAGCAGCAGCAAAGGCTTGATCTCAAGATAAGTGCCAGAGAAGCTGATGAGTGTACTGGAGGTAATACACTTGGATGGGGAAAACACTCCGGGCCACTGCGAAGAGCCCTTTCCTGGCTTAGGAAAGATGTAAGCAATGTTTTACTCCTGCTGCTCAGCATGGAGGGCTATAAACAGAGCATGCATGGACTGGTGTAAACCTTTGTTTGTCCAATGTTGCACAGGATTTGGGCAGTTATCTGACTTGGGAGTTGAAGAAAGGAGGGGAGGTACTGATTTTGCACTGTCAGCCTACAGACACCTCATCAGAGGGACCACTAGCAGTGAGGCAGGGAGTTTTGGTGGCCTATTGCTTAGATACTTGTTCCTTTGTGGCCCCTTCCCAAGGGGTCTTGCTTATTATTTTTACTGCCCCTTTTGTAGCTCTCCCAGGGCACCACCTTCCCTCTGTGGCTGCCTTAGCCCTGGTTTTGCACTGGGAACTACGTTTCCCAGAGTTCCTACTCCTAAAGGACTGAAGCACTGTCGCAGGCAGTGCTGAGCTGCCTCTGAGACATAACAAGAAATGTTGGAAGTGAGGCTGCACTTAATTAAATAATAAGAGCAGAAGAGCAGCCAGAGCAGACACTTGCAACAGGTTTGGAAGATGAGGCTCTCCTAAGAATAAGGGAAGGAACCCTTTCTTTCTCCTGCAGCCCTTGTTGCTCCAGGGAACACTCTGGCCAGCTGCAAACAGCTGTTTCTGCCTCATGCCTTGGAAGAGCAGAGTTGTTAGTGGGAGTGAAAGCACAGGCTGAGTTACCGAGGCTGTGTTTGTAAGTGAGCACCGTGAGGCTCCAGGTATACTCAGGAAGAGGTTTCTGCCGTACTTGCCTGTAAGCCTCCTAAAACCAGCAGTGCTTTGCTAATACTGCAAGGCTGGAAAAGTTAAAGATGTATCAGGGACAGGAATGTGTGGAATGATCAGATGCAGAGATCAATCTGCAGAGCTACAAAGGAAGAAATGTAACAGCTCCTAGTATTGATGAGACAGCCCATGCCCTCCATGGAGAATTGCGATTTCTGCTTTGTTTTCTTCCTCTCTGTGCACCAAACTGAGCTAGGTAGCAGAACAGACTTGGCTGGTCTGTCCAGTGAAATCTGGTTACAGGAAGGGGCTTGCTTAGAAAGTATTGGCAGCTGTGTTAATTGGATTTCTTGGCTATAAAGCTCTTGGGAGATCCTACCTTTACTAGCTCACCACCGAGCCCCCAGTTGGAGGGGACCTAAAGCAGTTCTTGCAGCCCACCCACCTGCCATCTCGAACGCAGATAAGTAGGGGTTGGCTTTGTCCTGGGAGAATGGGGACCCTCATGCCAGAGCTGTGGCTTGGCAATACATTGCAGGTCCGCTAGTCTCAGCATTCCCCAAAGTATATACATGCATACATACTTACAGATATGCATATATATGTATATATGTGTGTGTATATAAAACACATATATATATTTTTTTGCTGGCAGCTGAGATAAAAGGGATATAATGAAAATGTAAACGAAAAACTTTACACCAGGCATGGCCTGACAGAGGGAAGATTGATATCCCATGATGCTTTGTCTTGATGAGACAATGAAAAATAACCACCACGGCAGCTGTGTCAATATCAGACTTGGTAATGCACCACTAGCTGTGGGTTTTTATTTAATCCGCTTTGCTTTAAGATGATAACGGTTGTTACTTTTCAATGTCTGTCTGTCAGCACCCTGGCATTGCAATATTCCTCCGCAGCTTTGCGAGCGGGTTTCATTTATTTTAAAATACCATTTCACACACTGCTGACTTTTAACAGTGTTCCATGTGAGTTTGGGAGATTGAATAGTGACAGAAACAACACTTTTTATGAGAATACAGAATATTAAAAATGGGGCACAATATACAGATGGCAGTTTTCACTACAGCTTGTTTTTTTTTTCCCCCCAACCTGCTTCTGCTACTCAGCTTCCCACTGAATGCATTTGTAGTAACACCATAAATGTCACTTTCGCTGACTGCCTTTTGGCATTTTATTTAAATGGGAATTCGGCTCTTGCTGCTGCCACCACTGCACTGAGCTCGTGTTTTGTAGGAGTGCCACTGTGCATGGTCCTCTTGCATCCAGTGCATTTTCAATCAGCTCGGATCTGGGGGCTGCCAAAACAGCAACCTCAGCTGTGGCAGTGTGATGGTGTGTGCATCTGTGTGTACACACCTGTGTATCTCTGGGAGGACCGGGAAGGTCACTGAAAGCCATCCAAGAGTGGTTTCTACTTGGTGAAATACTTTTCTTTCTGCTTGGCTTCTCTAAGACTCTCATCTTGCCAGCAAAATGCAAAATAATTTGCTGCTGTGATGGCACCAAGAGGCAGATCATAGCTGAAGTTAGTAACTCTTGGTTTTAACTCCTGGGGCTCTTTTGGCTGCTTTCTGCCTAAAATCTGGCTGTTTGCTGTAGCTCAGTTGCTGTGCTGTTGAAGAAGCCCTGTCCCCTCTAGGTTTCCTGGGGCAAATAGCAGTAAAGGCTTGCTAGAAGGTGAGACAGTCACATGAGAAATCCCTCTGTGGTCCTGGCTGGTGCTCCTGTAACCATGTAGATCTCAAAGGCTTGGTGTATGAAGAACTGTGACTGGTGACAGTCCTTGGCAGTCCTGATCTGTCTCCTGTCTCAGGGCTGGAGCCAGCTGGTGGTCTGCACGTGCTTTCCTGGGGGACCATATAGATTGGAAAGCAACAGGGGAGGGGGTAAACTGAGGACTTGTCTTGATTTTGTCCTCCAAAACATTTGTGTCTCAGGGTGGCTGGAGATGACCAGTGTCCTCCTGAAGCATCCCTCCTCACTGGGAACAGACAAGTGTTTTTGTGGTTTTTACCCCATCGTGGCCACTGAGGGAAGAGAGTGTGAGCCACTGCTGGTGTCCTGGACTGGCTCACCTTGCTGACCTGAGGCAGCTCTGCTCCCTCCCTTTCCTGCACGCTAGCTTTTTGGGCTGTGATTCCGTAAACGCAGGAGGACTCTACACCCAGCACTGTACATATCCTCTGTTGGCACACAGTTCCTTCAGCGTGGGGAGGAAAAGCTGGTGCAAGCCTTAGCCTTGTATTTCTTGTCCTTGTTCCCACTGCCAACAGCCTTATTGACAGTCTACTCTCTGTGATAACTCACTGTCCTCTCTAAACACAGCTGCGGGAGGAATGGGTTGCACTCCTGTTTTCATCGTCTAATTCTACAAGACACCAAAGTGTTTTTGAAGTCATGTAGTTGCCTGGTTCCCCTTGTTCTTTGCATACCTTTGGAAATGTCTAAGCCTCTGGGCTGGAACGGTTTGGCTGAGTTGTAGGGGATGATTGTGGCAGAGCCAGGAATCCTGCAGCCTGATGGACAGAAAAATGTTTTTGTTTGAAAATGGAAATATTTATTTTGCTTAATATGGGAAAGAAGATTATGTAAAAAAATGTTTTGGGTCTTTATTTGTCATTTTAAGGAGATGGCTGGTTGCAGGGAAGTATTTCTTTGTTTCCTACCCGTGTACCCTGTAGAGGTCCTTGAAGTCACCAAATGCTTCATAAAGTTGTTTTAGTATTTTGGAAAATGATAGATGTAGGATTATTACTTTCATGTCTGTAAAATGCTTTTATTTTAATCTTTGAGCTGAAGGTTCATTGTACAGGTATACAAGGACATTATATAAAATATAATGACCTGAAACAATATTGTTCCATCCTCCCTGTAATATTTTTGCTGTTACAGATTCTGTTACTGCAGGACTAAGTGCACCTGCATACCTTGAGCACTTCTGGGAGGCTGGAAATTTGTCCTTTTCTATTCCACTGGGACAAAGCTGCTATTTCTGGCTTTGTAGGTTGCAATGGCATCAGACTCACAAGTGGTGATATTTTAATGTACATAAAGCTGTTTTCCAGTGCAGGCTGAATCTTCTCCCCTCTCGGCCCCAAGGGAGTGCGTAGCAGGGGGTGGGAGGAGCAGGATGAGCCATTACTGAACAGGTTGACTTTTTAAAGAAAATGTGAGCTGTTTGAAAATGCTCCTACATGTGCAATGTTCCAGGCAATCCTGGGAGATGGATGAGCAGTGAGAGTGCAGGTGAGGCAGGCAGAGGCACAGGAGAAAATGTTGCTTTCGTGTCTCTGTCCCAACAGGAATAATTTCCACATAAATAGCACCTATCTGTTATTTAACACTTAAATCATCAAAGTGTCCATCAGCACGGGGCTCTTTTGTGCTGGGTGCTCCACAAATATAAAAGTGTGCGCATGGGGAAGCATGGAGATGGTTTATGGCTCCTGTTTTAGGGCATGGAGATGGTGCAGGTGACCTCTTCAGAGCACTTACACCCCATTACCTATTCATCATCTATTATAACTCTTCCTTGTTGCACAAAGTTTATCCTATATTTCATCAGGTAGGAGCCTGGTGTGCACAAATATCTGATTTGTATGGTTTGGCTTCCTAGAGTTAACGTAGAGAAGCTAAACTTTCCTCCTGGTGACTAGGTAAAAATCACTCAACTACACTTGTGTACGTGTTGGCATTGTGTAAGTCAATAGTAATGCTCTATTTGCATGATCCACCAGAAGAAAAAGTGTACCTTTAGCCTGATCCTTTCTGGGTTCTTGGACATGAGGCAAGATGGATAATAGGGAAAACAGTCTTCATTATAAGACTGATGCCAGCTCTGCATGTTTTCGCCCTACTCTAGCATTTCCTAAACATGTTGCTTTCCCGTTTCCCAGAGCCACAGTGTTTGCATAGTGCAAATGGTTGCCAGTGTTAATTTAGTGGTTCCCCAGCCTTACCTGGCATGGCTGTGCCTGGGGATATCGCTGAACTCCAGCATGCCATGCGGAGTGTACGACTTGCTCCTCAGAGCTCAGCAAAGCAGCTCCTTGAACAAGCAGGATGGATTAATTAATCTGAGGTAAAGAAAGGAGGTTCCTTAACACCCCCCTCCCTCTAAACATTTGTTTTCTGTGGGGCTGGGCAGTGACACTTAGTGTGAAACAAATGGGGAATTGCGCTGGGTAAGGGCATGTTGTTAGGGCTGGGTGAATTATAGTGATGTGGGAATCATGGGTCACATCTGTGTCTCAACTGTGCACCTAAGGAATGCGCCTTTCTAGTGACGGATGGCATGCCTCATATGCCCTGAAAACCTGTCTCTTAGCTCCCAGTGTGGCATTTTTTGAGCACTGGGGAAGCAGGAGGAGCACTGGACAACGGGATTTTCTAGGACCAAGTGGAAGGGATGCTAAGGCGTCTCCCAGTCTGAGTTCTCTCCATTGGTAGGTGCAGCTTACCTGTGTGAGGTGGTTGTAAGGGCTTCCCTGTATCTTGCAGATGAACATGGTTTTGCTGTGTGGCATGCAAAGTCCCTATTTCATCTCTGAGGATGCTTGTTCTCCTTGGAGAAGCCATGGCAAGTAGCAGAGGAGGTGTCCCTTTGCATTATTTCTTCAACAGCAGGCAGGTTTTTTAGCACAGAACTACTGGTGTTAGGGTGGAAGGTTGGGATTTCTGAAACTGAGGCTCAGCATGCCTTTCTGCATGAACTGCTGGGTTTGTGGGTACAGGATAACCCTGACAAGCTTTGTTAGGCACTTCTGGCACCTATCTGACAAACATCATGCCTCATGCAGCGTTCTGGCTGCCTGGCTACTTCTGCTTATCCATTCCAGCCCCTTTGGCATATAGAGTCCCATGAGTTGTTATTTTCCACAAATATAGTCCAAAACCATTTAGAGGTCCCAACCCATGTAGTGACAGTGTCTCTGCCTGGGCGGCAGCAGCAGGTATAGCCAGCAAGCTCTGCACAGAAGAGCCAGCTGCCTTCCTGTCATGCAGGTATGCAGCTGCACTGATGGACTCCAGCTTTTGGGGGGCAATCAGGGGGCATTTCAACTTTCTGTGGTGTTTCTCTTCTCTTTCCAGCAGAACCTGTTCAGGTGCACACACTGAGTCAGTTCACCGTTGCTTCCAAGGATTTAGGTTTGTGTCTCCACTAGGTGGGAGGAAGGACTCACTTTCAAACTTAGGGTTCATAACGTTAGCATAATACTCTTGTGTTGCTGGTGGCTGGCTCTCTGTGTGCCTGTGTTCATTGTGTCCAGGGCAGATGGGTATTGTGGCTTCTCTGTTGCACCACCTAACCAAGTGGACTCATTTTGTTCTTTTTCCACGGTTGGAAATAGCTAAATGCCTGCTGCTGATGTGCTGTGTGCTACGGGGCATGGCACAGTTGGCTGGTCTGCAAGTCTGTCCATATGCCCTGTTGAGACACGTTCTTGCTATCTCTTGGAAAAGAAGACTTTATCCAAGTAGCAGCAGCATTGGAGTATGGAGAACCTCAGAAGGAAGTGAGTAGGTCCCAACTGTGTTTGTGTTGATACCATGGTCTGCTGTATTGGCCTTGGTCTCTACTGTGTGGCACGGATGCCGAGTCTTCTCAGAGTGATAGTAATCTCTGCTTTTTTTTTTTTTTTTGAAGATGATGATGAAGCTCCTGCTGGCTGAGGTGGATGCAGAGTTAGGCTCTCAGGGCAGTAGACTTGGATGTAAGTGGCCTCCACTAAGTTGCGCGGTGAGGTAGTCTGGGGAGGTGGAGTGGTACATGGAAGAATGTCCTGTGTGATTACTCAGAGCTGCAGGGGCTAGGAGGTCAGTTCAGTATGCACATAGGATTGGATCTAGGATGGGACGTGATTCTTCCCAGACCCCAAGCTGGGACCTGTTCTGGAATTTCTGGGGCAGGAGGTGGCAATTTCATTCCAGGTCTGGTGCTGCAATTGCTGATTTTCCATGTCTCCTTCACTTATGACCCCTAATTTTACTTGGGCTATGTAGACTATAGGTGCCAAGCCTTGTACAAGGGTGGGAGAGTTGTGAGGAGAGCACTGAGTGAATTGTGGGTGGTCAGTGGGTTGGACAGGTGGGATTAACCCTGCTCCTGCAGTTTCCATGCATTGTGTTTGCCAGGTGAAAGAACAGTAGGTAACTGTGCAGCAGATCCCCAGCCCTGAAGGGCTGGCAGATCACCTGCACTGTCGTCCCTCCATCGCATCTCACCCCTCCAACATCCCATAGCAAACTTCACACTGACTGTCACAACTATAATGTGTGAACAACGACAACCTGCAAGGGTCCTGAGCTGTATGCAGGGCTTACTAGCTCTCCGTGCAGAGCATTGAAGACCATTGGGAGCTTCCAGCTCTTCTATCTTCTGTTGCAATACTGTTGTTGTTATGGATAGCAATATCGGTACCTGGTAACTCTTTAGTGGCAGTTGCTGTTTCAGAGGCTATTAAGCTTGCAGATGAACAGTTCTTTGTCTAAGTTAGCGCCTAATCTTTCACATGACAATATCTTTACAGCTATACCCATCTGGAGTCTGAGTCAAAATCAGATTCGCTTTCTGTTAAAACTGCAGATTTGGAGAATTACACTATGTCAGCAGGGGATGGGGGAGAGATTTTTGGTGAGATGATGAAGGAGATGTGGATACAAAATGGCAGCATTAAATCTTTGTCAGGGGATCTTGGGAAGGATAATGTCTTGCTACATAAAAAAAAAAAAACCCAACCAAAACCAACAAAACAGAGATAATGGACATTTATGTGAAAGCAAATGATACATGGTTTTTGAGCATGTTGGAATTTTCCCTGGGTAATGGACTACTTGTTCAGATGTCATCTTTTAAGTTCATTAGCTTTGTTCCACCCTCCACTTGGTATTTTAATATATATTCTAAACCACTACTTGCATTATATGTCTATCCCTGTGTTTCAAAATATTGCCTAGGACAGCTTTAGTTACCCTTGTATTATCTCTTGCTTGAGATCTGAGTATTAATATGATTTGGAGGATGAAATACAGGTTCACATATTTTCCATGCTGCTCACTGTAGAGCTAGGAAATTACTAACTTGACACCTTCCGTTTGTCTCTAAGTTTTCAGTTGTGTGATGCTCCCTGCCAAACGGGGGTGAGTTATAGCCAGGAACTGTTGGGGTTTTAATCTTTGATGCTGCATGCTGTAGGCAGAGTTTTCAAAGGGCTCCAATCCTGTATTTCTGATGAGAGTTTTACTGTTCAAGTAGGGTTGTGCTGGAGAAATATACCTCCCCCCGGCTGTCCTTAGACCTCTAAGTCTCGCTTTCTTTCCAAATATTCTTTTTTCCTCTTTCTTTCTCTCTCTCATGCCCCATGATCCTCCAGTTGCACCCCCTCCCACTCCCCAAAACAGCCTGCTGGAAACCACAGCAGTGCTCCTGGAAGGAAATGTCTGTGTTTGCTCCGTGCACAAAACTGTGGGGGTGCATTGATGGGATGGCACGGGAAGGGCATTAAAGCACTGGAAGATTGCAAACAGTTCCTGAGTGTGAATAATTCCTCCTCCCCTTTGCGGTTTCTTTTTCTAGCTTGATTATGTTCAGATTACTTAAAAAAAAAAAAAAAGGTGTATCTCCCAAAATACTAGGTTTTATACTCCACCTCATCTCTTCATCACTCATGAATCCTGTTTTTTCCTCATTGTGTTTTTTGTTGTCTATTTTAATTTCTATTAACGTGAAGAATTTCTGAATGGTATAGCAAGGTCTGTTCTTTTTTTCTTACATGCCTTTATTTGTATTGGAAGACAACTTGTAAAATGTGGTGCAAAAATACCCTCATATTTTCTAGTTACACTATATCTGTCTTTCGCTGTGGTGACCCTCTGACCAAATAATATCCTCAGCCACTTAGATATCCTCATTATAACCATTAGGTTAAGTGCTGAGGACAAAATGTATATACTGTACCTTAACTTTCTAATCACAATGGAGAGTTTAGATTGGTAGTCTCTTTTTTTTTTTAACGACAAGCAATTCAGTTTCTTGGATGAGGTAGTTAATTGGTTCTTTATTGTCTATTGCCTTGGCAAAGCTTTTTTTTTACTTTTAGTTTGTGAAAACCTCTTATCCTCTACTTTTAGTGTTGTCCTTCTTTTGTAGAGAAAATGTGAAAAAAGTCTACAAAATGCATGCTTTTTTGTGGGGATTTTGATCTAAAAATCATTTTTTCAGTGCAATGAAAAATCCCAATGAAGCAAGCATGTGTAAACTAATCAAACTCCAGCTGAGCTCTGAGTCATGACTCTAAGTCCTAAGGTGAGGAGAGGGGCCATTGGGGGTTATGTGGGGGAGTGAAATTTAAGGAAAAATCCATTTGAGACTTCCTATTTGTTTGCCTGCTGGTTTCAAGGACTTCACAGCCACAGAGGTTAGAAACTTATAATTATCCTTTAGCACAATTATTATGATTCTCATGTGATTGCTTGCCACCAGCAGCTGAAACTTGGAAAAAAGCTCCTAAAATATTCTACGACAAGGAAATAATGAGGATTTGGGAATATTGCTTTAGACACCTGAACCTTTATCTCTTTGCAAGTGCTGGGGAACTGCTGTTTCATGGATTTGACCTGGGGTGCCAGGTGAGTAAGAGGGCTGAGATGTTTGTATGCATGGAGTAACTGCAAAGCAAGCTGTTTCATACTAAAATATGAACTAGAGTCACACTGTATAGTTAGATGTGGGGTATGGTGTGTTGGTTGTCTAAGAAAAATCTTGTAAGCAAGGGAGCCTGCAGTCAGATCGGCTGAACGTGATCTAATATTCCTGCAGAGCTGGGGAACTGAAGGCAGGCATGGACATGCCAGTTAGTGAGCGTGATCCCAGTTTAATGCCTGAACGCCAACCTTGTAACTGGAGGTCGCCAAAAATCCCTCTGATTTTCTTTGGGTGGAGGAGGAGGGTTTCAAGTGTTGAAGTGCTCGTTTGATTGAGAAGGTGACGCTGGGGACACTGGTTCGTTATGGACCGCCGAGGGCAGGAAATGCTGGGGCTGCACTTTCACCTTTCACAGTCGAGGTTGTTTTCCTTTCTAATCAAATTGAGGCCGTCCTGGTCTACTCCAAGCTGTGGGCTCCAGCCTTGAGAAACTTATTCCTTGTGGGTCACTAATTTCGGGGAGGAGGGAGGCCTGGCATCTCTCTCCTGGGAGATATGGTGGAAAGGTCATGCGCAAAACAGGGAGAAATATATTTGTTTCTCCTGCCATGTAGTCATTTGGTGTGTAAGCACTCCTGTGCTCATTTAGCATGAGCGTTTAGTGATGGCGAATCTAGCCCTTGGAAGTCTGTTCCTGTATTAACTTTTTGGAAAGAGTTGCATATGGGTTTGGGTTCCTGCAAACACAGAAGCCATGGTGAAAATATGGTGGGTTCTCAAAGAAATTAATCCAAGCCCTGAAAGGACTTAGTTTAAGAGTCTTAGCTAAGAGTCTTAGTATTGATGATACTTAGTATTTAAGATACTTAGCTAAGAGTCTAAGTATTGATGTTGGGGATGTAATGAGTCCTCGTAACTCAATGAGTTCGCCTTAGGACTTGTTGGTAAAGTTGTATTAGAATAAAGTGATCACAGAATTGGTGTAAGATGGGGAAGATCACTGCATGGTGTTATTTTACAGAGAAATAGTGTAGGATGAAGTGTATTGTAAAGCATCAGCATCCTCGGGCAGGTTTCGAGGAGGACAGCATGTTGAGGGGAGCAGGCAGGGGAAGAAACCTTGGAGGGGGCTGAAAGCGTTAGCAGAAGGAGCCTGCCTGGGTGGGCTGCCTGCGGGAGTGGAGCTGCCTGATCATCCTTGTGCCCTGGGCTGGCCCTAACATGCAGGGGAGCCTGATGTCCTCCCATACTGCTGGAGAGGTGTCCCCGTAGCTGTGGGGTAGCAGTCCCCATAGCAGGTCTGAGCCTCACAAGGGAGCAGCTATGATATGCAGCCTTCCAGCCCGACTGCTTGCTATGTGGTCTCTGCAGGAACTTCTCTTTGCATATGTAAGCCCGGTTTGGAGAAGCTGGTTTGCAGTCATTCTTAGCCCCACAGGGAGCGATGAACACTTATGTTAGCTGTGCTTACAGCATGTTATTCCTTAGCTCTGCACTTACACAGCACCGCTAAGCACCTGCTAATGCTCTGGAGGATTTCTAACCATGCATAGCTTGATTAAATACAAACTGAGCCAGATATGCAAGGAAAATGTAGCTGTAGTCACACAAAATCCACATGCCTGTAGCTACATGTGGGTGACCGTAAGTGGGTGTTTTGTATCCAAGCAAGCTCCTGGTGATAATGTCACATTTGCTACCTGTGATTGTCATTGTTGGAAGTGGGTAGGGCAAATGCTCCCTCCAGGCATTAAAAATTTCCTTGCTGCTTTACAGAGATTAAACAAAAGCAAGGGATGTGTTTCCTGATCACAGGCAAGTCCCTCTGATTTACAGCCATGTGGGCAAGAGCAGAGCCACTTACACTTGGAAAGCAATTTATAGAAGGAGCACAACAGCAATGAAACAGCTTTGGACTCCGCAAGGTGCTGACGAAATGCCTTCCTTGCACTCTGTTCCCACTGGGATCTGCTCCCATAGCTACTGTGTAAGTTGTTTGAAAATCCTACTGGCTTTGTTGAGGCTTAGGATGAAGTATATGCAAAAGGCTGGTGGCCCAAGGCTGATAGGGAAAGGGGATGTTTCACTGGAAATGCCCAGATGCTGGGTTCAGCCAGCCCCTGGGCTCTGCTGAGGTGGCAGGTACTGGTGAGACTGGGCTGGGGATGTTCCTCCCTGGGAAGAGGCCATCTGAACTGCATGCGAGGGCCAAGGTGAGAGAAGAGCGTCGTTCTAAGTAAATTGTCAGCCGCCTTTCTGTGTGTCCTCCCCTCGCTCCCGCTTTCTCCTCACCGACATATCAGCGATGTTTATTAAGAGATGACAAGTCTATCAGGCCTCATAAGCAGCCTTTCACAAGGAGGAGATCTTATATCCAGAGAGCATCATCAATCTTGTCTCTGCTCTGCTCTTCTGAGCAGCTGATAGCAAACAAGGCTCCATCCTCTTCCCCCCCCTCCTTCCCACCCCTTCCCCTCTCCTCCCCTCCACCAACCCTCTGCAGCACAGCGGGAGCCAGCAAAAGAGAGATTTGATTTGCATAAAGTGTTTGTGGTAAAGAGAGGGAAGAAGCGGAGAGAAACCCAGCTTCTCTTGAAATGCAGTGCTGCTCTGGGAAGGCATCCCCCGCTGCCTGGATTGGGGGTGGTCCAGGGACGCACAGTGAAATGTACCCTGATCTGCTGCGCAGGCAGCGTGCAGCTGGAGGCTGGTTAATTCTGGGGGGATCAGCACTGAGCAGGGTCAGTGGATAGGTAGAGACTAGAAAATCCCCCTCCCTAGCTTAGCCTGACGCTGTACCAAGTGGGGGCAAGGTGTAGGAACAAGGCTGTGATCCAGCTGTGCCCCCATGAGCACGTATCACTGCTGCCCAAGGAAGGGCCATGCAGACCTGCTGTGGCACACCTCTACAGCTCAGCAATCTCTGCTGGGAGCCGTGGCTGTTAACTGGGGGCATGGGCTGGTGGAAAAGGTATCCTGTGCAGGGCAAATGGGTAGAGCAGATGCGCTGCCCTTTAGTATGCAAGAGGAAGGGCCAAATCCAGGAAATAACGTGCAAGCAGCCAGAAATCCCATCTCAGAGCAGGAATCGTCACTTTTGTTTCTACTTTACAAAATTCATCCTGTCTTATAAATAACTTTTTTACTTGTTCTCCACATTTGACACTTGTGGTGAGCTGGTGTGTTGGAAAACCAAGATTACTTTTTCCTCCCTGACCGAATTAAGTTTCTAGTTCTTTTTTTCACCCTCCCTATTTTTCACTTGGTTCTTTTTTTTTTTTCTTTTTAAAATTCCCTTCCTCCCCTCCACCTTTAAAGACTCTGACTGTTTAGGACTAGATTTTGTGTGCAGATCCAGTCCTGAAAAGTAATGATATATTAAGAAAAGCGACCCAGTGCCTCTTTGCAATCCTCCTTCCATGGATCTGCTCATGCTGGAAATGCTTAAGTCTCTGGGGAGAAGACATGGATTTACTTTTGGGAGATTGTTAGGTAGCATAGCAGTGAGCTTATTCAACAAAATTTTTTATTCCCTGGTGTTTCCAAGAGTTTTGCAGTGGGGTTTATGGCAGACAGAGGGGGCTGAGTGATCTGTTGGGGAGTGGGCTTTAGCCCGTGGCAGCTCTGAGCTGAGCCCTGTACGTCCTCAGCTCCTTGCCTCCCATTCCAGGAGACAGCTACAAAATCATCTTTATCAAATATATATAATCCCCCAACCAAGGATTTAGGCTATCAGGCTTGCAAGTGTGGGACAAATGTTGACACATCGTGGTTAAAAATGTTACTAAAACTTGCATATCTGATGTGCTTTCTTTTTTAAACTAAAAACTGTAGACAGTGCCCCAGATATAATCAGGATGCACCTCACCAAGTTCTGCATAGACAGTTTCTGTCTGAAGATGTATCAGAAAAGCTGGCAATTTCAAAGAATCCCCATTAAAACTTTATGATGAGAAATTGAACGCAAACCTCACAGAATATTCAAAGCATTAAAACTAACCCTGTGTGAAATTTCCCACCGATCCCTCTAGGAGGACATGTACTTCCAGAGGAGGAGGAGGCAGGAGTTTATGCTCCATTTTAAGACTCGTCGAGCACAGCCCTGACCAGCATGGCAGCAGAAGCTGCCTGTGTTAGCAGATCCTCATGGGACATGCGGTGGAGAGAAATACGAGGCTTTCTCGGAGGCATTTGAAGTCTGATCTCGCTCCCTTGAGCGTGGTGGGAAATCTGTTAGCGCGCACAGCGCAGACTTGAGCGTGATGAGAGCGGGAGGGTGTGGGAGGACTGTGTGGCTTGGCTTTATGTACCTGTGCATTGGCACTTGGACCCCAAAGTGCCAAGCTAATTTGGCTTGTATTGAAAAAATGGCCGAGAGAAAGAATTGGGAGGAGGAGAGGAGACGGCAGAAAATGGGTCTCAACTGAAAAAAGGCCTGTTAGACAGGAAATTATTTGCCATGTTACTTATTTAGGCATGAAGGGACAGCAGGAGTTGCACCAAGATCCATTTGACTCAGTCTGGTGTTCGTGATGGCTCTAGCACTCTGTGTTTTAGTGGAAGGCGGGAGAAATTGTAGAGCAGGGGGCTCTGGGGGTGACTTATTCCCATTCTTCTCTGTCTTTCAAAGGTCATTCCAAGCCCAAGGGTTTATGGCCCTTACAAAATTCTGTAGCATTATGATTAGGTGTCATTAAACTTGCTGCCTATAATATACCCTTTTGATGCATACACATTCCCCTCCTGTCCTCTTCCTCAGGAGCAGGGAGCTGAACAGCCTGACACATCTTTCCTCTGTCTCGCTCTGCCCTGCGCTCCCTGGATCCAAGGGCAGGCAGTGCCCGCGCTGCGAGTCAAGGTTTGCTTGCTGTGCTAGGGAGACAGCAACTGATGCTGCAGGTTTTGTTTTTGTGAGGCCTGTATTTTCCCGAAGGAAGCCGCTAGTTAATAGTGGACCTTTTGGAGGCGAAGACGCTCATTTCTGGCTTCGTGGGAAGAGCTAGACTTGCTGCAGCCTTGTAGCATCATTTCACTGAGAGGTATGCTGTGTTCCCTGGCCAGTCGCTCCATTGTGGCTCAGCCTGGGCCACCAGCCAGAAGGGCAGGTAGCACTGCGGGAAATTATGTATTGCAAGTTCTCCATTACCATTGCACCTCTGTTTTGGTATAAAAGTGGCTTCACGTGCTTCATTTCTCTTCCCCTGAAGTAAATGGGCACAGGGCTTTTCTTACCCCGGTGCAGGACTTGGCCATTTGTGTGTCTCTCCCTGCTCCTTTGCTATTCAGGACATTTATTTCCCTGGGCCAGGCCCTTGCTAGGACGGGCTGGAACAGATCACCTTTTGCTGTCTGGGTCTGTAGTTCATGTCCAGCTGGCAGTTTCTCTGTCAAACGGGCTTGGTGGCTCAGCCCCCCTTGGACAGCAATCCATCACGAGGGTTTCACAACCTCCCTGTGCAGGCACGGCTGGGGAGATGGGCAGCAGCAGCTTGGGAAAATGGAGCTGGAATTACCTCCCTGTCCCCTGGGATTGGCAGGGTGGCAAAAGTCGCTGCCAGGAGGGGCTGTTAGAGAAGCACACGGAGGAGACCCCGGGCAGGGCTGATGGGTGGATAGAGACAGAGCTCAAATCACTGAGGCTGCAAGTCCTTCGGCTGCAGACAGCCGGGGGGCTGCTGTGCGCTCGTGTTCCTGTTGCTACAATTGGAGGCCTGAGCTGCATGAGGGTCGTCACTGGAGACATGTTGAAGACACCCTGTGCAAAACTGGGAAAGGGCAAGGCTGAGCTGTGAGCGTGGTGGTGGGAAGTGGAGGGTGGGAGGGAAAGAGGTGCAATACGCTTTTTTAGATGTGTAGGCTGTGCGCAGGACACAAACAGGAATGCTGGTACAATGCTGAGGCCAGCACTGCAGGGCTTGGTCGTGCAGGTTGATCCAGCATCTGTCCTTACGGCAACAGAGGGCTCTGGCCAGGGGCTGAGCTGGGGACCTGCATGGCCAAGGAGGGCAGTTCCTCTAGCTGAAGCGATAACGGGTCAGTGTGGGCCAGATCCTGCCCCGGGGCTGGCATGTAATACACATGTCCTTGGGCAGAGGTTTGTCTCCCGGTTAAAAACCGTGTTTTATTAGTCCCAAGGCACAGGAGGGGCTGTGCCACGCCAGCCAAGTTGTCTCACCCTGCGGACCTTTCCATCTCCGTGCTGCTGCAAGTTGCTTTCCTTGGCAGCTGCATGGCAAGAGGCTGTCCTGCGCTGCGGGAGGAGGCTCTCCGGGCTGCAGGGAGACCCTGCCCCACGTAGGCGAGGTCTGAGGAGCATGTGCAGCCGCAGGGAGACCCTGAATTTTGTGGAGTGGCGGCTCTCTTGGGGCAAAATGTCTTTTTCCCTGGGAAGTGCCACTGCTGCAGGAGTTGGTATGGCTTCTAAAGCTGTTCCCCAGCTACTATGTAGAATCTTACAGTTTTTGTCTTGCTGCCATTAACGAGGAAGGGGTGAGTTTGCTCCATCACTTTGTTAGCTCTAAAACACACATTGACTCGGGAGAAAGCCCCTTCCTGTATTAGAAATGCCACAGCCATGAGCAAGCCAACTTCATGGCTGGCTTTTGCTCAGTCTTTGAAGTTGGAGCACAACGTTGGGGCTCCAGCTTCAAACACCAGCGTGGCTGCGGTTGTGCTATGGCTGATGGACCCCGCAGCCATTAATGAGCTTGCGGGAGCTCTCCTCTCTCCTCCGAAATGCTGTGACTCACATCTGACCACGGAGAGGAGCAGCTGCAGCCTCCAGGAGAGCCCGTAATGAGGCCAGGATCTCCAGCACGGGGCCTGCTTTCTGTCAGCCCTTGGAGGAGACTGTGGGTAATTACCTCTCCTGTCTGCTCTTCTCCGCTGCCGGCTTCGCTTCAGGTTCAAATGCTTGCTGACAGGGAGAAGGGTTTTCAGATACATAATTTAAAATTCTGATGGCATGTTGTCAGGTCAACATGCTGCAACATGAGAAGAGATTTTACATCATAAGGACTCCAGTGTCACTCTTGGCTACGCTGCTCGCCTGGCGCATTTCTACCTGTTTGAAGGGTACGTGGTGGGTGGATTTCTGGCTGCCTTTGGGTTTCCCTGCGGTGGGGTTATAGCTGTGCATTGTCTCTTCTCACCAGACTTTTTGAGATCTGTGGTTGCTCCTCATTCTGGTCTCATGTTGGGGATCATGCAGGATGCTTGAGTGTATTGTTCTGTATTGGGCTGGATGAGCTGAAAATGGCAGGGGCATCTTGGAAGGAAGAAGGTTGAGAGGAAAGAAATCCAAGCTAGAGATCACTATAAATTGCTGTAACCTTTCCTTTACCTGATGTTGCGGGGAAAACCTTTTATAAGGGTTCAATACGATGTTTTATCAGGGTTGGGTTTTTTTGTGCACAACCTTGGCTTAGAGTTAAATCTGTGCTTTAATTGGCCTCTGTCTACAGCCTGTGCTTCCAGAGTTGGGTAATGTACCCTTTGTTGTGCAAAGTAGCATCAAGTGTGAAGGGCATTACCTGGTCATCAGAGAGAAGGATCCTGGTGGTAATCTCTTCACCTGCATTTGGTAGGACGGGGGAAGGACACTTTGCCTTGTAAACTGTGTCTTGCTCTCCTCAAGGCAGCTCGATTGCCTGGATGTTTTGCACAGCCTTGCTGGAAAACAAGCCTAATCAAATAGCAAGGTCTGGCCTTGTTGTGGACTGAGAAGTTTTTCCTGTTCTGTATCGATGGACCAGGGACCTTTCTTTGGGATAGCTGTGTCTCCTGTCCTTTCTTCTGGCCTGGAAGGGAGCAGTTCCTGGCTGTCCCAGTGTGACATGAGCTGAGCAGACCTTGGTAAAGGAATGGCCCAGATCTTCTGCAGAAAAGGAAGAGCCCACAGATGCAGAAGTGGCTGAAACAGATGAGTATTTTAAGCTGGGGGAGTAGGGTGGGTCTCTGCTGCCCATGAGCCAAGTGCAAGTGGGAGACAAAGGGAGGATGTGGTGGGGAAAGGAGAGTGCCAGCCTTTGCATGCCTGAGTGCAAAGGTTCAGCTTCTGTCTCGGTGTTTTACCTTGCCTGGTGCCAGTCACCCTCCCTGCCTCTGCGTGGTGTGCTGGGCATGCACTGCAGCGTCTGTGTTCAGCTGCCTGTCTGTGACTCGGGGCATGTGGATGAAAGTCGGGGTGAACACACGTACGCCAGACATGCCTGCACTGGAGCCAGGGTGGCAAGGCAGAACTGTCTCCTACAGTAAGATCGCTGCACTGTCCTGGATTTGGGGCCATGGTTAGGAATGGGAGCAGGGTAGTGTCTCTGGAGTGAAGTAATGCTGAAACCTGATATGGAGGGGCATCGCAGCTATAAATCAAACGACTGGGATTTGGGGGCTGGCGTTTGGGTTTGTTAGGATATTTTTTTTTTTTTTTTTTTCCCTTCTCACTTCTCTCCAGGACTGCTATCCTTTCAGCCAGGAGGTGGCTCTGGAGCACGCTGTGGAGCCGGGCACAGCTCAGCGTGCAGTAGCCAAAGCGACAGGGAGAATCTGCGGCCGTCACCAGTTCGCAATGAAAGGCAGATGGCCTTTCTTCTAGCTTCCAGACAGGATGCATGCGTGTCCTCTGACACACATATGAAGAGGCAGCTTCAATGCATTTCCAAATGCTTCTGACACTGTGTTCTGATGCAATGTTTAGGAAGTGGGGAACATGCTTCTGGTGCTGGTAACATAAGCTTGGCTCAGACTGTCCTTTGGGAGTGGAGATGACTGCAAACACAGCATCATACCAGATGTAGGCTGTTCTCAAGAGCTTCAGACCTGCAGAGAAAGTTGTTGTGAGAGGCAACCATTCTGAACTATGGAAAAGAGGAGCTGTCTTTGTGCTTGCCACAGACCCCAGGGAAGATGTAGGACATGAGGGGCAAAGCAGGGAAAGCCTTGACAGAAGAAGCACAAAGGAGCATAACCACTATCTAGGAAGATAGCATCCCAGGCTTTGGAGCCTGTGCGAAAACTTATGCCTGGGACAGACAGGGCTGCCAAGTCTAAATGACTTGCTCTCTGTCATCCTTGGGCAGCACTATGCAGAGGAACACCTGAAAAATGGAAAACTCTGTGTCTTAGTCCTCCTGTGTGAGGAGAACAAAATCACAGTAGCTCAGGGCTCTCCTCATGGTTGAAGCTTTGGGATGCCCTGGAAGCAGGGAGTCCCTGCTCTTCTGTTAGTACTGTGGTATGGCTGCTAGTGGTCTCCTCTATGCTGAAGACTGTTGCCTGGGGAGAGCTTGGCAAAACAAATCCACAAAACCCACCAGACACATGCCCCCAGATGTGCCACCCTTGGGTGTGCTTCTGCAAGAAATTTAGAGGAGTTAGCCCTGGAATTCTAATTTACTCTGCACTTTGATCCTCCGTAGGAGCTCAGAGAGGAGCTGGAGGGACCTTTGACTGAGAAAATTGGAATTCACATTTTGAGGAGCAAAAGGGATTGTGAAAGTCAAGCGGGCCAGGGCTCCTCAAAGGACATTTGAGGTGGCTTTAGAGAAGAAACAGGCCTGGAGCTCACCTGGGCCGGAGCAGAGATGTGTTCACTTCAGTTTGTTTCATGGAAGCACCACCTGGGCTCTGTTTGGAAGAAGAACCAGAGAACCTGGTGCTGGTGCAACCAGTTTCCTTCATCCCATGGGGAGAGAGGGCTATTAGGTGAGAAGCTCCGTCCCATGACAAACGGGATGAAGGATGTTGTGGGGGACATGGAAAGGCCAGAAGGAAGCATGGCAGCTTGAGACTGAGGTGTGCTGGCAAGAGCTGAGCTTTCAAGGATTTTGAAGTCTCCCCTTCTGAAGCCTTTTGATTCCTGTGACCTACAAATGTCAAGGCAAATCTTGGTACTTCCTCCACAGGAAGCAAAATCTCCCAACCTTGTGGTCAGGAGATGGGAGGCTTTAAGGACATGTCCCTGACACTCACTTGGCATGGTTGGCTGTCCCATCACCCCAGGGTCTGGCCATCCATGTTTCCCTAAGTGTGGCAGTTCATGGCTCCCAGCATGCTGCGGCCTCGGCTTACGTGTGAGATGCTGTTGGTGCTTTGTGTGTGTGCTCTGAAGACCTTGTCTCCTCTGACAACAGTGCCTGGTCAGGACAGTGCCTTGGGGGAAGCCGCCTTTGCTGGCAGAACAGTTGCCTGTTCAGATGGGGACAAGTTGTGCTCAGCATAGCTGTCAGCTGGTGTGGGGAACCCTGTGGTGTGGCATCAGTGTCCTTATTCCCAGCTGCAATGTTAGGCTGCTGCAATTAGCAGCTGATTTGTGTGTGTGCCCTGGTCATGGGAATGGCCAGAAGTCATTGGGTCTGTGTTAGGCGGCTGTGTCATCAACAAAGCACAATGCGATCCCTCAGGCAAGACGTACTCAAACAAGAGTTTGCCTGGACTTCTGCAGGCTGAAGAGACAACGTGTAGCAAGCAGAGGAGCGCAGAGCACGCTCGCTTAAACCACACTCTTATGGAAATGCATAAATGCAGTGCTGTTACTGAAGCAACGGGAGCCTTGCACGCCGGGTCAGGGCTTGTCATACTGCACGCAGAGAGCATCCTGCCCAGGAGAAGGTCTGACAAAACTTTGTCTCTTTATCTCCAGTGGCCCAGCTGTGCTGTTGGCGGTGCAGGCCAGACATTTGGTCCCCTTTCCAATGTCTGGGATTAATGGGGAGCCTTGCACTGACTTTGTGGGCTTGGAGATAAGTTCAAAATGATTTGCCTGTTGACCTGCAGAAGTCTGTGGCAGGACCAAGCACTGCAGCTGAACCTCAGCTTTCTCTGCTGTTTGCCCATCTGCAGCCAGTCTAGTTTGGCTGGGGGCCAGGGCCTGCAAATGGGCCCTGCTGTGAGATACTGATTGTTTGCTCTTCCTATCCTATTTACGGAGGCAAAAGTTGAAGGAAGAGTAAGGGCTTTAATTCAGCTCTAGAGTCTCTGCTGTCTACTGGCGTGTGCTGCCAGTGCTGTGTAGAGTGGAGAAGGAAGGTTGTTTTAGCACCACTGGTCCTAGTCTTCAGTCTGGGAGAAGACTTCTGAGGACAGACCTCAACCCCAGGCCCTTGCTTGCTAAATGAGTTGAATCTAGAATTATAGCTGTTTTGTTTCATATTGAGGTCTATTATGTGGGACTTACCTCTGCAGTCTGAGATAAGTTGCAGGGATTGAACTGAAATATCCAAACTTGTTGCCATATTTCAAAATGTGCAGTGAAGCCTGCCTGATTTCTCCTTGTCTATGACTTCTTTCAGAGCTTCAGAGCTTTCTTCTTTCAGAAAGAGAAGAGATTCCCCAGGCTCCACGTGAGGTGCAACTGTAATTCAGTCTGGGTTGCTGGACACAGAGTCCGTTGTGGGCTGTTGGAGGAGTATGTGCTCTGCTAGGGTTAAATGCTTACATGAAATCAATAGAAGTTTTATTGCCACCACGTGATTTCAGCTGGAACTCTGCCACCCGTAATAGAAGCTGTGTTAGGTCTCCCTCCTCCAACTACAGGGCAGATATATTAGTCTAGACAACTGAAAAATAGTGGTATATTGGGAGGCTGCATTTTCATTATGTAAATGGAGCTCTACAGGAGGATTAATTGATTATTTAGTTACTGTGGATCTGTCTTGGATGTCCTGGCAAGATGAGAGAAACTGATGGAAGCTCTCCAGTGATGCTATATGGTAGTACAAAGGAGTCCTTGAGCATCCCCTGCTCCCCTCCAGACAATGCACAGCATGGACATGTTGCTCATCACTCTCCCTACAAGGGGACTTGCCTCCCAGAATGGTGTAAGTGTCTTCATGCTTTATGACTGCTGACTACACCCTGGTACAGGCAACAAAGGCTTGCAAGGGATAGCCAGAAAACAACCTATTTCAGCCTACAGCCGTGCTGTTTGGAGGGACTCACCTGTTGACTAGGCCTTGCTGATGGCAGCTGGAGACCATCCAGAGAGCTCATGAGAAAATGCATTGCTGTAAGTGCTGGGAGTTGTGTGAGATAAATCCACTTCTGGAGATTTGCTCCTACCTGGAAAGCAAGTATAAATGCCTTGTCTTCGCCTCAGCCCAGCAGGTGAACGATACAGAAACAGAGGGGCAATAATTTGGAAAGATCAGCTGGGGGAAGGAGGGCACCATGATGTGGACAGGCCTGAAGATGTATTTCATGGGCAGCCTGAGAGCTCTTAAGAGGACTTCTAGTGGACAATGTGACAGTCCAGGTGAATGTAGTACCATTTAGGCATCAAGGTCAGTGTCCACAGCTGATTATTTTGGACCAGGAATCAGCTGCTAATAGGAACGGCTACTGAGTGAATGGTGGTGCTGTTCTGCTCCCCTTTCTACGTTGCATCCGTACATGGCATTTTGGGGCAAAGAAAAGGGTAACTTTCCTGTGTGCATGCTGAGGTCTCCACTGCTGTCTGCATCAGGCAGGGTGTCCAGGTGTGGGGACAGCTCTGGAGCAGCTCTGCTCTCTCTCTGTGACCCTGGAGGGTAGAGTCTTTTTGTAGGTAAGCAAGCAGGGCTACCACATCTTTATAACTAGATATGTCCCTTCTGGCCAGGATAACACATTATAGCATAGAGAGTATTTTCGGAATTGGAACTACCTGTAGTGCCCTCCACAGTGGTGGGAAATAGATCTGCACAGTCTGTTGGACTCGGGTTGCTGGAGGAAGAAAGGACAGCTGTGGTGAGATGGATGCACTCACTTTCTGCTGTCCTGCTGCATGGGATATAATTGCTTTATCATTCTCTGTTCTTCCAAAACCATTTAGATACTGCCGCCCAGATCAAATTTTGTGAAGAACATTTTAAAACAAATCTTAGCCTTTGGCCTGAAATTCATCACCTGTGGAAAGTTTTACAAACAGTCCTGACATTTGGAGAATGGGTGTGGAGAAACTGTGATATTGGACAAATGGAAATTTAGATCCTGTTTCTTACAGGTAGGTGCAGATACTGGAACTGAGGGCAATGAATCCCCAGATTTGGGTGGGAAACAACTCTTTGGGAGTTGAAAAGGTTCTAGTGTTGAAAGTACAGTATTTTCAGGAAGACGCCTGCTTATGCTGGTGAAAGAGGAAAACTTGCCTCTATTTCCATGCCTGTAAAATGAGAAAAAAAAATTAAAATTCAGCTATCTCATTAAATGTAACACACTCTTCCAGAAAGTTTGCAGAGCGTCTTGCAGTCCTGCTGCGAACAGGGCAAGAAACTTTCTGGAGACCAAAGTAAGGACCACAAGTGATGAGATTCTCATTTTTCTATGAGAAGAAAATAAACTATGGTCAACTACCCCCTTCTCATGGGTGACAGAATTGCACTAGACTACTATCATAATAGATGTAAGATGGCTTTTTACAAGCATGTCCTGATGTTGTGAAGCTAGCAGAGGAGACTAATTGTTAGAGTGGCAGGTCTTTAGGTCAAGGCTTCCACTGAAGTCAGAATTTATATAATTTATTTAATTTCTATTTGCTGATGCTTTGTTCAGCATTGGCTATGTAACGGCAGTTTAGCACATGCCCTGTGTTGCTGCCACGTCTTGTGCATCACTAGGTGTCTTTGCTTTGGTTTTTTTTTTTTGAAGTCACCAAGCACTGGCAATTTAAGTGCAGTGCAAAACTTTGCAGACATGAGTCTTGTTTGCAAGACAGAGATGCATTTCCACATCCTGTCTCATGGATTCCCGAACAAAGATGTTTACAGGAAAAAAAAAAAGCTCTAATGCTATACTAGGAGGGGGGAAGCGTAATGTATTCTTCAAATGTTTGTATGTCAGCAAAATGCCTGCAAACCATTCAATAGATTAATCCTGTAGCTGGCCTAAAAGGAATGGATTTCTAGCCATAACTGAGATTGGGAAAAATTGATTTCCATGTTCTTGTTGACTGAGTAAGATAAAAACAACTGCCTTGGCACTCATTACCAGGCCAAGAATTCAGATCTCTGCCACCGAACTTCAGAGTCAGGTTGAATACTAGAACCAGCCCAGCCCAAGGACTGATGAAAAGGGACTTTTCAGGAAACAAATCTTAAACCTTTCCTGTTGTGGAAATGGGACTTGCAGCAGAGCACAGCTAATAAAATACCTGGTGGCTTTGTGTAGATGTATGGCTCGATGCTTTGGTCTTTCAGCCAGAACTGTGAAGGCACTTCTGGTAATCAAAAATGTGAGAATGGGGAGAGGACCTTGGCTAATCTTTCTACTTCAGAGAGCTGCTGCTAGAGATGATGCATGCCTTGCCACCTGGAGCCTGGCTATTAATTTGAGCTCTTGAACAATGTCTTAAACTCTTTGGGATAACTACTGCTCTTTGGCACTCAATGGTCCATCACGTCTGGAGTTGGAAGAGGGAAATAGTGGCTGGTCTGTCTTACTGGTGAAAGTGCTAGAGTGCATACCATCCAGTGGGCTTCTCTGAAGTTGTTTCCTCTAGCTCTAGATACACAAATTTCATTTCAAAAGGCAGTTCAAAAGAAGAAATTTAAAATGTGTTCAGGTTTCAGGGAGGATGTTTGCTAGTATTACTGTTAGCAGCTCTTGGCAAGGGGAATAATAGGCTTATGCCATGACTGGGTTAGAAATGCTCATTGTTTTCCCCGCCTCTGACAAAAGGCAGTGGAAAAGATGGGAGAAAACACTGGCTAGGACAGGAGCTGACATCTGCAGGTGGGACAGCTGTGACACTCTCTCTCCAGACCCATCCATGTTCCCCATGCATGAGGAGTCGCTAGCTGTGCTCGCCTGGTCTTTCCCAAGTTCTTCCAGGCTGGATGGGCTGCATCTTCGTGCTGGGGTGGGATGTGGGCAGCCATGGCTCTTGGATGGCTCTGGCTCAGCAGGATGCAGCTGGTATCATCACATGAAAGAACTCCTGTACTCAGGAGAAGTGCAAAGCCCTGCAGTGCAAGAGATGCCACCTGAGAAATACTTTCCATCTTCTCTTTTGTTCACCACAAATGAGCAATGAACGGGATCTTTTCAGTTAAGCCTAGTATCCAGTGCATCAATTTTAATTGATCAGCCTCCAAACATGACCAGGGAGTAGGACAACATGTTTAGCTTGGCCTGATTATTTTTCCCACTTCTGCCCTGTATTTAGCACAGTTGGAACAGTCTATAAAAATTAACCCAACCGTGTCTTCAAATGTTTGGAATTGAGGGAGATCTTCTACGCTTTGTTATTACACCATTTCAGGAGCCTTCCTTTCCCCATGGGGCTGGTTCCCCTTGGAGCACCCGCGTGCAGGAGGCAGAGGAGGTAAGCAATACAAACTCTGTTTGAGGTCCTGCAAATCCAAACAAATGTCTCTCAGATCCCCAGTCTCTTGTGTTGTGGATTAGGCCCATGTGAAATGGTAAATCCCTGTCCTAAAATTCCTCAGGCAAACTGGGAATCATGGCAGTTTTTTGCTGGCTGCAAACAGATCACTTGATAACTCTCAGTCTTATTGACATAACTCTAAAAATATGCTGCAAAGTGTAAATAATAAATGTGTAGTATCTGCACTGGAGCAAGTAAACACCGCCTGATGTTGTCTGATATTTCACTGGCAAGGTGTCCTCAGCGATGCTCCAGCAGAATAATTTTCCAAACGAGTGACTTGTGTGACAGGTGGATGTGCTGAGCTAATGCAGCCACGCACGGAGCCGGTTCTGGGAGAGGAGGTGCGTGGGGCCGGCGTGGCTCTTTGCTGGAGGCGGCAGCAAGCAGACCACCGTGGGTCCCCTCCTGCCGGCTCTCAGCGGCTCGGCAGGGAGGTGCAAGAAAGTGCCTGGCAAGCTCGCCTTGGGCTTGCTGACATGGGTGTGTTGCTAAAAGCTTTTTTCCTGTGTGGGGTGGATGTATCAGCTTCTGAGGCTGAATGACACGCTGATTAATAATTCATACTGGCAGTATTGACTGTTGGGAGCTAATCTGAGAACGCCTCAGTGAAAGCCGTTAGTACATTTGCCCTGGGTGAAGAAGCTGTATTTGTGCCCAGGTGCTGGGGTCATGCCGTAAAGACAGTCTCCGGATGGCAAGGTGGCTGCCGGTGTGCAGCCAAATCCTTTCCAGGCTGGCAATTATGGCAGCCAAGACTGTGCTCCTTCTTACCCAGAGCGTGCTCCCATTCTCCTGCTTTCTGGGGTGTCTCAAGGTGGCTGCAAACCCAGACGGTTAAAGACCAGCTTTTACCATAGTTCATAACTTGCAGATGGACTCTTGTGCTTGCTGTCCCAGAAGATGCTGGGGTTTGAAATCCTTCTGTGACAGGATGGTCTCTGGGTCGACTCTGCAGTTGCTGCTCTGGCGCATCATTGTGTGTAGGCACAGTCTGTGATCTTCCCAGGGGGGCTGCAAGGCAGGAAAGCATACACAAGCTGAATTTTGCTGGCCAGTCTACCGAAGGACCCAGAGGGACCTTGGGAACTTGGCTAGCAGCGTGACCCTGGTGGAGTCACATCTGCCAAGAAGTGGATGTGACTTCCAGGAACTGGGAAACCACAGTTTTTACATAAATGTGGATTTTAAAGGAATGTGTGGCTTTGAATGCTCCTGTGATCCTGGATGGAGGGTGCCACCCTCATGCTGTATGTTGTACCTGGTTGGCAGAGGTCTTCCTTCTTTGACCATGTGGAGAAAACAGAGAGTCTGAAGTTTCCCTGGGGCTGACCACCCTAGAGCTGTACAATAACAGTCTGCGATGTCTGTATTCATGAGTGGCAGACAGAGGAGTCCAGTGATAGGTGTCCAGGAGTCCTAGGGAAACTACTCTTAGCTATAGCAGTCACAAAGCCCCACCAAGATGTGCCTTTCCTCTCCCCTTGTCCTAGTGCACAGTGCAATATTGCAGTGACTTTTCCAAATAAGATGTAAAACTGAGCTGATGGGCTTTTGCAAGCAAAGCTCCTTTAACAAGAGCAGGGATGTTAACCTTGGATCCCTGCCCAAATTGAAATGGATATAATCTCTAAATGGCTCATACCAAAATGAAATCCACTTAAAAGGGAATGTTTGTTCCTCTCTTTTCTGCAGTGTTGATGTGTTGAGCACAGAGGGGCCAGCAAGTTGTGGATGGGTAAATTTTGTGTTGAATGTGGTAGGGACCAAACCAGCCCTCTCTCCTTTCTGGATGGATATTGTTCTGTCTTCAAGAAGATTTGACAAAAATGAGCTGGAATCAAGCAAAAAAAACCCCAAACCCCAGAAAAGACCAGACCAGATTCTGATTGAAGTCTCTGTTTTGATGGACTCTGGATTATTCCTGAGCTTCATGGGAATACCTTATGCTCAGCGCTTTCTGAGGTGCCACGGTCCCTGGGCCAGGGTTGTGCTGTCATCCAGCTCTGCGTGATGGAGAGTGCTCCAGGCTGGAGGAAGACTCCAGAGCGCTTGGCTCAGAGATGGTGTTCTGCTGTCCACCCTGGTCTGGGGGAAAGCAGCTGGGATCCTGGGGGCTGTGGTTAAAAGGAGTGCTGGGGACTACTCACCATGAGTAAAGGCTGTGCACCAGGAGCCTGGGAAAGGGCAGTGCCTCGTGCAACCGATGGTTTTACTGCCTGCCCACACACCAGGATCAGGTTGCTCCATCACCCCAGGAGGTGTCTGCTCCATCACACCCAGGGAGAGCAGGACGACAGGGCTGAGCAGCACTGGGGAGAGGACTACGGAATGAGCAGAAAGATGAGGTCTCACTGCCATAGTCACACTCAGACCTTGGTGGCCCCAGAAAACCTCATGCTGAGAGGCAGGAGGAGGCAGGACAACAGGCATTTCCATGCCACAGTGCAGCAGGAATAGGGTAGTGAACACAGCATTGTGCTAGGTAACACAGCTGTGTATAAATGCGTAATAAGATGGAATAAACTGGGTGTCTGAAATAGCAGTGCAAGCACTTGCTCAGAGGACTAAGCGTGCTTCATGCTAGGACATGTGCTGTAGCAATGCAGGATCTCAGTGTGTCTTGGTCATCCAGCAGGACCGGACCAAGTTCTGGGAAGATGCTTGCAGCTTCAGCTTCACCAAACACTTGCTCTGGATAATGCAAATGTTGCTTTGGAGATGCTGAGAGGTTTTTTCTCTCCCCCCCCCTTAAAAAGAGCATATGTTCTCACTACTAACAAGCAGGTTTGCGAAGAGTCTATTTTTAAGATGATTACAGGGTATCAGTAGCTGTTCCAGTGTCAACTGTCGGTTTTGTTTCCTTGTCGGCAGTAAACTGTTGGCAGGTTTGTGCACCAGAGGTTTACTCCTTCCCGGCTGTAATTGCACAGCACAGAAATTATCACTTGCTCTGTGCATGTCTCTGCTGGTTTCTCTCTCTGAGCCTGCTGTTCACAAGCAGCTCCTCCAAGCGCTTTCTACCCAGTGAAGAGCCGTGTCGTGGCATCTCCTGCTGGCAAAAGGCAAGGCCTGGGTAGATCTAAACAGCAGAGATAAGACTAAATATAGCATTATAATACATGTGTACTTGATATCGGTGCATCCCGCTTCGTTGCACAGAGAAGGAGCCCAGAACCCAGTTCTCCCAGTAAGCTAAATGCAGAGACTCGTTTTTGCAGGCAGTTTTCCCTGTGTGTTACATAAAATTGTACCTACAGCCCCAGCTGGGATCTTCAGGGTGTTGAGCATAGGTGATCTGGTGGCTGGGTCTCCGGAGAGCCGGTGCTCTTCAGCTTGTGCATATGTCTGGCACGTAGCTCAGTCTTTCTGCACCTTGGATCCCCATTTGACTGGCAGGCACAACAGCATGGCCAGTCTCCACCAGGCTTTTTTCCACATGGCTACGGAGAATTTGAAGTCCTCTGATGCTCTTGTGAAAGAGGATGTGAAGTCCTTCTGCTACAGCAAAAGCTGTGTTTGCTAGAGGGCACTGGAGTGTTAACTCACGCCATCCCTTTGTCCTGCCACCACACTGCTAAACCAGAGGTGACTTATGGGGGAGGAAGCAAATAGGATCCTTTATTGAGAATTAAGGAAATCACATTGTAAACAGTTGCATCCTTTTATTTTTTTAAGAGTCTAAATAAAGCCATGATTTGTGACTGCAGTTCTGCACACAGAGGTGACAAGGGAGTGCAGTGGGAAGTGTCAGCTAATGGGAGGAGGGCTCGGAAGTCCCTTTCCGTACCCCGCAGGTCATGTCCGGTAGGAAACAGCTGCTTGAAGTATACTTGTTCCTTTTCCCTTGACATGGTGGGTGGCTGGCATCGCAACGATGCCTGGGTGTGAAGTCTGCTCCCTGTCCTTCGGTGCAAGTCCTTGGCACACCTCTGGGTTCAGACTCAGCCTTCTCCCCCACCCCGAAAGTTTCCAAGTGCCACCAAACCGATGGGAGAGAAACAATCGTTGTGTTTCCCAGGCTGACACCTCCTGCTGAGCAGCCTTCCCTGCAGGAACGGCAGTCCTCTCGCGTTACTCTGGGGACACGACGCCTCGGTGCTGATGGGACCAGACAGGATCCGTCACTGTGCTGATGTGTCTCCTCCACAAAAAATCCTAAATGACACTGGTGTCTTGAGAGACGAGGAACAAAGAACAAACAAACAAAAATATCTGTTCATTTTGCTCCCCTCTGGTCATCTGTCATCCAAATCTGGAGTGGGGACTGTGGGCTTCGCTTATGGAGGAGTGCTTGGGTTTGGGGATTCTGCTGGGGATATGAAATGGGTTAGCTTTTTTCATGTGAGACCAACAAGCCTTGCAGGCCAGAACACTGGTTCTGCTGGACTATGTTTATGGACTATCTGTTCCTGGTTTTAGCTTGTTTCTAGAGTACAGGATCCTCTGACTGGTACCATAACCAGTCCCTTGCAAAGAGGGGATGGGGTAGGGCTCAGCATTGCTTATGCTACGGCATAGGGCCACAGAAGAAGAGGCATCGGAAGGACCTTGCCAAGGTCGTGTGAGTCTGTCTCCCTGCCCCAAGGTAAGATCAACTCTACCTATGTCATTTCTGGACTAACCTGTTTTTAAAGACCCTTGGGGACAGAGGTTGCTCAACCTCTTCCAGGGCTTCTAACGAGAATAATATAACAAGCATAGAAAGTGTGTTGGGTTTTTTCTTTCCCCTCGTCTGACCTAATCTTCCTCGCCTCAATTTTTAGCCTGTTCTGTTGTGGATGTGGCTGAAAAAACCTTTCCCTTCTCATTTCTGGCAGGATGTTTGAAAGCTGCTCTTGGATCAATGAGGACCAACTGGGATGGCTGTGCTCCTGCGCAACGCATGTGAGACGTGTCACCTCTGGGCTCACTCTCTCCAAATGGTCCATTTCTCTATCAAAACAAGGTGGCCAAAAGCAGACTTATGATAAAAATCAGCCCTTTATGGTGGGAAGCTGAGATACTCTTGCTTGAACAAGATGGGATGGGGAACCTTGCCCAGCTGAGGATGCTGACATTAAACCTTTGAGGCATTGTGGCCTTAGCTCTTGAGAACAGTGTCTCTAGTTCAACTGAGCAAGGAGATTTCTCCCAGATGTGTTTTCTGGTTTTAAATTGGCTGGCAGGGTTTCCCCCTCCCTTTACATAGACAGCTGCTATTTTCTAGCTTCAGTAGTGAAGGTACTTTAAAGTTGGGTGGGTTAGTGCTTGTGAAACACTCTAGGCTGTTCGGTTTCATAGGATTTAAGACGGACTTACTGTTTGTGTCCTGAATGTGCTAGGAAAATTCTTTGCTTTGCCTGGAGGCCATTTCACACTTAAATTGTTGGCTTGACTCTCCCTTCGTATGGGTTGTTCAAGTTGAGAGTTGTGTATTCTATAACAACCTCTTCTTGTCTGTGATAGCAATATTTTGGGACCTGCCCTGATCGCAGTTTTGAGTGGCACCATTTCGAAGTGTACTGGAGCTACCTGTTTTGGAGAGAATGGAGGAGAGATGGCCAAGGCAACCTGAAGAGCGTTGCTGTGGGAAATGGCAGTGCATCTAATTGAGGTAAGGAGACTACCAAGAACAGGACAGCCAGCCTAGAAACACACAAATTATGTAAGGATAGCTGGACTAAAACCTTGCAAAATAAAGTCTTTCTGGCCTTGTAGGCTATCCTCAGGCAAATGATTTTCTGTGGACCTCACAGAAGTTGTGAAGAACTGGCTGAGCAAAACAAAACACAACTTCCATTAACCTGAGAAAATAAAACATCCAGTTATTTAAAAATGCCCCAGTCTGAGTAGCTGAAGTCCTAGAAAACATCCTTAAAAATAAATAAACTGTAGCTTTGACTAATTACACAATAAGGCCACCACCTTGCCTTCCACAGGCAGATGAAGCAGGTTGGAAACTAAGGGTACTGGTGTGGTGACAGCAGAGCTTGTGATGAAAGTTCTTGTCCCTGTCTTGTCCCTGAGCAGCCCCAGTTAGGAAAGAAATACATCTGCAGGCACCAAGTCTCCTGCCTGCTACTGGGACTGCTCGCTGGTGATGACATCTCAAATATGTTTTAATAACCAGCAGCTGTTAATAAGCACTAGCTACTTCACCAGCTTAGATGCATCTCTTCAAATTTAAACAGGATTAGATAAGGTAGGGAGATTATTAAATACCCAAATGAACATTAAGCAGATATATTGGAGGCTTAACAACTCTGCAGCAGATTGTTAAATTGCTCTAAATATTTCCCTACTAGTCTGGGGGTATTTAATTAAGACAACCCCTCTAGTCCTCTGTAATGTGCCTAGCAGGCCTACAAGCCCTGCACAGGGCGGGACCCTAATTGGCAGCGTTACTGTAAAGCTGAGTTGTGCTCGAGGACAATTAAAAAAACAACAGCCCCCCCTCCCCATCCCACCCCACAAACCACCCCAAGCCCCTCTAATTAGTGTGAGAAATGACGACAAAACAACTCCGAGTGTCTCCAGTGACAGGTGCACAAATAACAAGGCTGATGAAAGATTTTGCAATTAAGATTGCGCTATGAAGATTAATGGGATATTTTCATAAACTGATGTAAGATTGCCTATAACCCAGTCGCCTCCACGTAGCTCCATCTCCTTCTTACCAGCCCTTCCGTATCTCTTATTTCTCAGATTTCCCTCTCCCCATATTTTCCAGGTTTGTGTGGGTTTTTGTCCCTAGCACTTTTTTCAGGTTTCTAATGTTTCCTAGCATTTTCCTTTTCTTGCTCAGGCTAGTGTTGTCTAAATCTTAGGTTTCTTCTCCATTTAAACTTCCTGGGTGGGGGTGGAAGTGGGGGTGTCCACATGGGATGCCTATGCAGCATTACTCCATCGCAGGCTGTATTTGCAGAGCACAGGGCAGTGGATGACTTGCAGGTATTGCCAAGGTAGCTCAGCTCTGGTGCTGCTCATGGTGTTGCTGCATTGCACAAGAGGGACTAGGGTATGCCAAATTGTCTTTCTAGCCTGGTTTTCCAAGATGGTGACGTTTCTACCATTGTGCTCAGCAGATACTTCACCTTACCATTTCTTTTTTTCTTTTTTTTTTCTTTTTTTTTTTTTTTTAGCTGTTTGACTGGTTTCCCTGGTGGTGATGGATCATGATCTCAGAGGGATTAAGCTCCTGCTAGTCACATGGAAACGCATGGCTAGGTAGCAAAAGGAGACTGTTAACACCCTACTGGGGAAGGGCATACGGTGTATGATCGACCTTTATTAACGCCCCGAGGATCCAGCTGCAAAGCCCATGTCTGGCTTTAGAGCCACGTGTGCCCGTGCCTTTCTGAGGCCCATGGGTCACATTGCCTGTGCCTCTTCCCAGCAATGTCTCCCTTGAGCATGCCAGCGATCCTATTAACCCAGATTAAATGTGATATGACCACTGTTTGATAGGAAGCATTAAACTGGCGGAGAAGTAAACCGAGAGCTGCACCAGACACCCCTTCCCACGCACTCTTCAAAGAGGGAGGGAGATTTGCACCTATCGCCCAAACCCACTCCTTTCCCAGAGATGTTTGCCTGTTGCTGCTGTCACTGCTACTTCATTACTCCTAATTGCCTGTTACTCGCGATATCTCCAAGGCAGGCTAGTACACAGGGAGTTTACATTTTTAATCTAGTGAAAGCAGTGATTGGACACACAGCCTCCGGTCCTGGTTTTCTTCCTCTCTCAATTGCTGCCATACACTAGGTTTGATGTCTGGCTTTCCAGTCTGTCCGTGCTTACTGGCTGTCCCCTGCCCTTGATTTTCCTTCCTGACCTTGTCCTCAGCCCCACCGGTGGCTTTTTTCTGTGACTTTCCTGTGAGACCTCAGAGGGCTTTGTTAGGACAGTGGGTTACAGGCACTGGGGTGGGACATTAGGGACATTAGTCCTGCCTGGCTGGAGTGGGCTATTTCTCGCTGCTTACTTTTTCCATTGCCACGTGTCTGTCTAATGATGTGTTAGAAGAGACACCTGCCCAAACTTGCATCCCTGCTTCCCCCAGGACCCTCTCACCAGCCACGGGCCCCAAGGCTGCCCTGGACCCACAGAGCTGGGGATGTATAATCCCATGTGCAGGGATTTTGGAATAGTTATACCTGGGGCCCCAAAACCAGTACAACCACTCCCACACTGTACTGGTTGTTAACTCTGCTGGGGAAGTGTGTAAACAAGACCTCAGTCAGTTGCTGTTTGCCTCCTGATTCAGAGGCTCTTCTCTGTGTTTCCCCGTGCCTCTATCCCTCGCAAAAGGCACTGTAAATTCTCATTTCCCACAGTTTGTGAACAGTCTTTAAATGAGGGTTAGCGCAGGGCCAGCTGCTTGTTTCAGCCACTTTTCTGTGCAGAGGGATGCTGTGCACTCCAAGCTCTGACATGCTTTCTATAAGGTCCATGTGAAAAATCTGGTCCAGCAAAAAGGCAGGAGTATTCCAGTCTCTTACGGAAGAGGCACTAATTGCTGGTGACACAGAAATGTAGTTTTTCCTGAGCATGGTATCTGTCTGACAATATTCCACTCACCAAAGCAAACAAGCAGAAATTAGGTCTTTCTGTCTCTTGTCCATGAGCCTTTTTGACTTGATATCTCGTCGTCTCTGCTCTCCTTTTAATTGCTCAGCTGTTGTCCTATTAGTGTCAATGCTTGGCGCAATGCAGGGGTTATAGCTGAAATGCTCTGGCTGGTGTTATGCGGGGTGTCAGCATGGATAAATACCGTGGTTCTTCCTCTTCTCACAAATCTTCTTTCCCATCCCCTCATCACCATCAAGATGCTGAAAAAAGTCAGCAAAAAGTTATTGCAGCTGGAGACTTCCAGTGTAGGTAGCCTTCCCTCCCCGGTCCTTGGTTTGCTGGTCCTTGCAACCCTCCTCAATGTGTCCCCAATGTGACAAGCTCTTTGAGGCTCGATGTAATCATTGCTGGGTGAGCTCCACAGCTGAGGTTGTGCGGGAAACCAGATATGCTGAGTGCTGAGGCTGGCTGCAGTGAAATGATGCTCCTCAGTTTGGGATAATCAGGGTCTTGTAGAGTTGGAAAATGCTCTGAAAACTTTCAGATCAGAGGTGCTGCTGTGGCCCTGTCTCTCACTGGGTGTGCAGGTCTCCAGGACTTCTGAAGGTACAACCTGTCACCCATCGCAGCCTGGCCCCTTAGTCTTGCGCGTTAGCCTCATCTCTGGGTGGTGATCTCAAGCGTCTGGCAGCAAGCCGGCTGGCCGGCTGCCTGCCTGTGAGCTTTTTTCCCCTCTAGCTGTCCTGGTGGTTGCACTGATGCTTGGTTCCAGCAAGTTCAGCTTTTGGGGAAAGTCTCCACCTTGTTAGCTTCTTGCCTGGGCTACTAATAACCCCCAAGAGGCTAATGCTTCACAGTGATCCAGAGCAGCCAGGTAGCCTGCCTTTTCTTCTCTGCTATCGGTTTCCTGGTGATGGTGGGTATGTAGGGCAAGGATGGGAAGACATCGGAGTTCAGACCTACTTTAGGGGTTGAGCTGTCCGAGCAGACTGCAGCAGCAAGGGATAAGGGAGCAGAACATGCAGCATATGAGATTGTCCCTGGAAAACTGCTCTTGCCAAAGGCTGCACAAAAATGCTTTCCTGCTCCCTGGAAAAAGCACAGATGGTGCCAAACCGAGCCTGCCAAGGAGCAAGTCCCATTGTCCTAGTCACCTGTGGTTCTGCTGTGACCTCTGTCACTGTCTCCCTCTTTGCCCTGTAGAGCTCAAAGTAATGCGTAGTTGAGCCTCCCTGCTCCGTAGGGAGGTGGGGACTATCCAAATGGATGTGCCCTGACCCGAATGGCCCCCACAATTAATGCCAAACAGGCCTGAGCAGAGATGGGGGCCCAATGTGGTAAGAGGTGTCAGGAGATGCAGCACAGAGCCTCGGGGACCCCTTTGCTCAGTCCCCAGCTTGGATGAGTCAGAGGTCCTGAGGAGCAAGCAGGATGTGGCCCTGCCATTAAAGATGCTTTGAAACAAACACACACGTGGGCGGGAAGGGAATTTGTGTTGCAGGGCAGATTTAATTCCTGGTATTTTATAACCTGAGTGCCTGACTTTTACAGATGTGGTTTTACTATCCCCTCCCATCTTAATAGCTATTTTATAAATATTATTATGAAGAAGTCTTGGTGGTAATGCTAAAGGGAAGCTGGGCTTTGTTTTATCTGAATAGCACTTGCTTCCAGCTTGGGATAAGGGCTGTAAAGCTGCAGAAAGAAGCGGAGCTGGAACAAAAGGAAATCTATTCATTAAGTTAAATCGTAGTAATTTTAGCATGACCCAAGAGGAGCCTGGTGAATCTAACCCTCTATTTTCCCACATCCTTCCTAGCAAGTGCCTTTCTTTCTAGCTGAGGTTTGAGAGCTGACTCACTTCTAGACTAGAGTGAAATCTAGGGTGGAAATTTTTTTTTCCTTAAGATTAGTCAATGCTGTTGCAACAATTACAGCGGAAAGAGGAATGATTGTCATTGTCGATTTTGATGTGTAAAAGCTGAATTTAAGTTGTCCACTTAGCAGTTTCCTACTTATTGGATTTATTTTTTTAGTATGCTTAGTCACAGATCTCTCTAGTTGCTGCCACCCACCCAGGGTAGGAATCACGGCTGAGACCTTGATTGCTTGATCCCTCATGATGTTAATGACTCTTTTTTTTTTTTTTTTTTTTTTTTTTCCCCCCTAGGGACATGCCCTTCGTTTTTGTAGGACTCTGCATTTTGTGGTGGGGGTGAGAGGCCAAACCGAGACCTAGGGGAAGAGAGGTGCAAATGACTGCTTGGGGGAGACTGAAAGGGACCTGCTATTGCTAAGGCAGGTGAGGAGTCCTGGCCTCCTGCGGTGTGACCAGGCTTACTAAAAGACCCTGGACCTTTCCACCACCATGGGCCAAAGCCAGAGCTCAACTTCCCTTGGCAGGTTTTTATTGTTGAAGGTTGGGTTTTTTTGCAAAAGCAGCTACAGTTGTAGCAATGAATGGACAGAGGAACATCTCAGAGGGAGAAGATGGGTATCTCTGAGCGGCAGAGGACTACAGTAGGGGGTACACAGGAGGTCACAGGTCTTTCTGCTTTCTGCCTGCTTTCTGCGCCTCAGTTTCCCAGTCTGTAAAATGGGGGCAAGGAGGTTGATAACTTACATAAGAGCTACTGGCATGCAGTATTTTGTAAAGGCTCCGAAAAAAACCTTCTGGATGGCAAAACACAATGGGAGCACAGACAGCCTCATCACTCAGACAGCAAACTCCTACGTGTGAAAACGTGAGCTGGGAGTTTGACGTATCTGCTACCCAAATGCTAGCAGGTGACGAGCAGATGGGGCTGCCGGGCGCTTGTCTGAGGTCTGCCTGAGCAGAAGGTGGAGGGGGAGTGGGGATCTGAGCGCCTGGGCTTTTTTTTGTGTGTTGTCAATAGCTGACACGTGGTTCTCACCAAAGATGTAAAAATAGAAGCCGTTGGCTTGCGTGGGGCTGTGGCACGGCACTGCTTTATCTGGGAGTTTGGATGTCACGCTCTCCCGGTTATTTATAGGTGGCAGGCAAACCTTGGGAGAAGGACAAGAGGAACAAAACGTGGGGAAATGTTTCACGTGGTGATTTTGGGCCATGGTGTTTCCTGCTGGGCTGCGGGGACTGGGAGCCCTGAGTCTTCTCCTAATGGTGCCTCTGTCAATCCTGCAAGGACTGACATGGGGAGGGCAGTCTGTCTTCAGAGGGGTTCTTTCTGATCCATGTGCGTGACCTGCCTTGGAGACGATGTGGATTTAAACACAAGAAATGGGTTTGGATTGAAGGAGTTTATGAAGAGCTCTGCAAAGGACAGAGCCAGCAAACAGCTAAATGGATGTGTTGTGTTTTGGTAGTGGGGATCTGCTTTTCTGGTGTGTAAACCAGCAGAGCAGTACATGTAGTAGAGGGTTATGTCTTGCTGCAGTCTGGAGTCCTTTATCTGACAGCCTTTTGCTGTACCCTGTGTGGTCCCAGTCGTCTTGTGCTATGCAACCTCCCATACTTCTATTCTTCTTGAAATCCCAACTCTATGCCCAATGCAGCTGTCATGATGGAAGGGAACTGGGTATTAAAAGCCTCGACACACAGCCCCGAAATCTGGTTCCTGCCACGGATTCCTCTCCTGAGGCTTTGGAGCTCTGCGTATGTCTGTGCTTTTGTCCCTCTGCCCCAGCGCAACCTTAGGAGAAGCTGGCTGAGGCCGTGCGGGCAGGGTGGCTGGGCTGTTGGGTGCATGGGAGCACGGGGCCAGACAGACAAGAGCCAGCGTTGTGGAGGGAGCCAGGGTGTGCGAGCTCTGCTCATGGATCTGTGAGCTTGCTGAGAGGTAAACTGAGAGGTGCAGATGGATGGGGGGATCGGTGACCGCTGTGAGCTCGGCCACTGGCTTGTTGCTTCACCCTGCTCGGCTCCTCTGACACAGGAGAAACCAAGACAAGAGGGTGAGCCTGAGACTCCAGACACCTTCCTGCCTGGAAACCCGGAGAAACCCTCTGTGCTTCCCTGGGAAGGCACGCAGCCCTTCCCTGCCCATCTAGGGCTGGGAAAAAAAAAATAGGATCCCCTCTGGACTTCCCCTTCCCCACAGCAGCAAGCCGTGGCAGTTCGTGAGCCATTGAGAAATAGACGCCCGTGGGTCCCCGGCGCTGGTGTTAACGTGACGGGGAGAGAGGCCAGCACACCTGATGGTGGCTCGGAATAGGAGGCAAATGATTACAGCTGAAGAGGTCGTATACTGTTGTAATCCCGAAAAGAAACATTATGATTCATCATTCCTGATGTAATGTCATCTGTTTAATAAAGCTGTAATTCACTCTGTGCTCATTTTTAATGGGGCTATTTAAGTAATGGCGTTGGGTTTTCTCTTTCCCAACCTCCCCCCACTCCCATACTAAGTAGGGTTTGGACTGAGCACTTGAAAAGAGCTATTGGAGCTGAAGACTTTTTTTATATTTACAATATCTTTCAGGCTGTAGCTGAATGGGGTATTATTTATGTCAAATCACTACTTACCCTGAAATATGGGGAGAAGGAAAGCCAACAGCTGGATATGGTAATGAGTAAATAAACCATGTGTCTCTTTAATGATAGGGACATGAATTTGTGCCGCATGGGGAAACGGCCGGTGATGAGATGTCTTTGACTGGGGCTGACCACAGAGCAAGGGCACCCCAAAATTTATGTTGCTGGAGGGATCCCTTGGCAGCTTGCTGGGAAGAACGATGGTCTGATGGTTTGGGGTTGGCTTCACTGCCTGTTCTCTGGGGGTGTTGTCCATGTGCAGACACAGCAGCGTTTGCTACCTCTGGGTTGGTGGCACAGTGTGATTCTTCCCATGAAAACCTGGATCTGGAAGTTGCGGTTTCTGTGGATGTCTTAGAAAATCAGGGCTCTTAAAAGAAAAATCCAGAAGGGTCATTTTGGGAAGAAGTGGTGGGAATGGGAGTGTCTGTCTCCCCAGTCCAGAGGGAGAAGGTGTCATTGTTTTTATGGTCTGTTTGGTTTTTTTCAGGGTTATTTTCTGTGCGTGGAGAGAAGCATGTCTGGGGATGTAAATTTTGAATGCAGGTGTTTGACCACCTACAAGTGACATCAGGTGCCTGTGTCTTTGCTAGCGCAGCGTGGCAGGAGTGTTTCTGTCTGTGGGGATGTGCTACAAGGGCAAATCCAGTGAGTGGGTGACTGATGCAAACGGTTAAAGGAGAGGGGAGATGCTGAAGGGAATTACCTGAAGACAGCAGAAGGCTGAAGACTCTGTTGAAGTAGGTACGCCACGGTTGAACTTCTTTGTGCATTCAGTCTCCTGTGCATGGGAAAAAGAGGTATTTTCCTTTTGTGGCAAATCAGGGTTTGTGTGAAGTTGGTGTAGGGTAAAGCTTGGGACTACAGCCCTTGTACTGCAGTTAAGTTTTGTACACCTGGACGTATGCAGAGCTGTGGGAGTTCTCGTGGCTGAGCATCCCTCTGTGCTGTGTGGTGTATGGACACAGGACAGAAGGTCCCTGTCTGAAAGAACTGATGCACCACTGGGTGAACATTGATATGTAGCCAAGTGGGCCCATTTCTCTTGAAGTCAGTTGTATGCCTGGCTCTCCGTGCCTGTAAGAAAAATAAGAACTGCCAAATTGGATGGATCATTTCTGATATAGTAAACTCCTCTTGACAGTGGCCAAAAGCAGATGCTTTGGGAGTGTATGAGAGCTGGGCATTTATGGACAGATCCTTCCCACTATATCTACCTGGCTTTCGGCAGCCCTTGATGTAGGGACTGCCCAAAATAAAGGAGTCTCTTAATGTCAAAAGAGAGTTGGCTTTCTGCATGAGAATTATTTAACCTTTTGAAATTCATTCATATGTGTTCACTGTGCGTACGGTTTATTGAGAAACCAAGTCATCCCTGCCCTCTACTATAGTCCTGCTGAAAGAGAACCAGAACTGTAACTTGTTACAGCTCCTTCTAAGGTGCTTTGATTTGGTTTGAAAGGGCCATTAAAAATATTGCACCTTGCCACCCACAGATTGCTTAGTTGGGACCCACACTTGAAGGCCTAAAGGGTTTTATTTCAGAAGGTGCTGTTTTGTCCAGATTTTTTGCCTAATTCAGAAAGTGAGGTCACTGGTTTTAAGAAGCCACAAATTAAAATAAAAATAACCTCAAGACCTGTACAGGTTTTGTGGCTAGCTGCACTTTGTATTTTTCCCTAGACTTTTTAGATAAACAACAGGGAGTTTCCAACTATCTCTCCTGTTATCATACCAGGAGCAAGAAAGGAAACAAATAAGGAAACTTGAGGAAAAAAACCATAAGCACCTTAAAATACCCCATGCTCAAAGCAGTTTCTACTTTTGTCCCATCCGGTGGTAATTTATCACGGTGGAATTAGGCGGATGCGGGAGCCAGCCCTCTGCTCTTTGGAGGAGCCAGGAAAGGCGGAGGGCTGGGAAGGTGGGTCCTGTCTGGAGGAGAACGCTGGTACGTGTTATGGGGGTCATCAGGCTTCCTGCAGGGTCCTGCACCGCATCTTACAGGCTGGGTCTCCCATGTGTCTCCTGCTGGAGTTGCATCCTTTTGGACCATGGGATTTGATGCTGCATGGACCTGAAAGGAAGGTCAATAGATGTCGTGTGAGGACACTTGGACTCTCACCCAGCCTGTGGAGGTGAGAGGATGTCTGGTGATGAAATGGTTAGCGAGGTATCATGCACCATGGTGGAGGACATGGCATTTGGGACAGGTCCTGGCTTTAACAGCCCTTTCCTTCCCTTCCTTCCTCATGCTGGTCCTCACCTACAGAATGGGGATGATGATGTTCATCTGCCTTTTAAAGGGTTTTAGATCTGATGTGCTCGATGGCTGAGACTTTGGTAGGGGGATTGTTGCCAATTTCCCTGTAGAAGTTCAGAATGCTCTTTGCTCTTGGTATAATTCAGTGTAGCTTGATCTGAACACCTGCGTTCACGTCAAATGCCACCTAATTCCACCCATGGTCTTGGGTTGGGCTCAGTGGAGCAGAGGGCTGGTCTTTGTTACTCCAGCCCTGTATAAGCAGCTGCTAAGGCTGAATACCTTCTGTGCAGTGAGAGGAAATTGTTTCTGCCTGCCTTTTATGTCTGTACTATCTCCTGAGGAGCCCTCACTGCAAGCTACCAGGGCTGCGCTCACATGGCTTAGAGCAGGAACTGAAACCAGCATGTCTCTCCTAAAACAAATACCAAAAATCAATTCTAATGAATGCTGTTGAGAATGTGAAATTTGCAGGTAAATCATAATGTTGTCCATGGGGTCAGCAGAGAAGGATAAACCTGCCACTTACAGACGTTCAAGGCAATAAAAAGGGCCCATAAAGAAAAGCCCCTTGCTGCCAGGCAAAGCCACAAGTGCAGAATTGCTCCGTGCCTGGGGCCTCCTGCTTTCCTGAGAGGTAGGGAAGGGGTTAAGTCTGGAGCCGGCCGCTCAGCTTGCTCTGTATTATGTCCAGGTGGCATGACGTGTGAACAGACGAAAGATAAAAATCGCAGCGGATAAAATCACAGAGGAAATGGCTCTGTCTGAGCCTGGATCACGACGCCTTGCACTGACCCCACAACCTGAGCTCCATCAGTCAAGTTGTCCTTCCCTTGACTTCTCACCCCATGCTCTGCTGCTGCTGCTACTCCATAAAAGAGGAGGGTGGTGGGAGGAGGGGAGAGGCGGCTCAGCCCGATGACTAAGAGGGTCTGAGGACATGGGTCAAGTTCTTTCTGCTGGAGTCTGGAAGGGAAAGCTGAGTGCTCTACCAGACCCTGTTATAAAATGATCTTCCCCATAAAAGGACCGAACAAGTAACCGAGTAACTGGGAGGCGAGTGTGGTCCTCGTCTTGCCTTGGCTGAGGATGGGGCTGGTGGAGCAGAGCCAGGCTGCCCCAGCTGTCAGAGACCCTCGCTGCTCGGCAGGGAGAGCAGTAGCAATGTTAGGACCTGGGGCTTTGCTTTTGAAGCCATAAGATCCACGACTCGCCTGTCAGTTGGTCCCTTTCCATCCACCCCAGCCAGCTCAGCAGCTGTGTTAGCTCTGCTGCTTGGAGGGAAGGGAAAGAGACCGAACTATCGTGTGTAAGGATGTTGCTGCTGCACCCTTGGTGCCTGGTCAGCTTTGAGAGAGAAAGTCTTTGAGGGCTTTGATCAACTCTGTGGGCATCTCTGGGGGGAATGAAACTCCTCAGTCTCCTTGTTCATCTAAGACAGGTGGCACCGGTGACAGAAATAAAGCGTGCCACTGTCCCAGAGCCAGACAGCCACAGCTGTGGGGAGAGGCACTCTCCAAGCTGGATTGAGCCTCGCTCTCAAAGGAGCCATGTTCACTGCAACGGCTGGAGGATGCTGGAATTTGCTCCCTTTGTCTGATCCAAAAGAGCCTAATTTTGGGGAAGGCCTTCTGGGCATGCTGCATAAGACATCTGTTTTACAGGGTGTTTAGGATGGGGCTCAGATCAGGCTTCCCAGAACTGGGAGAGGCTGGGAAGAGGTTCCCAGTGGTAGCTGGCTGAGTTCTCCTGCCGTAATTATCTTTTGCAGCCCTGGGATTTGAGTGTGTTACCAATGATACTGTGCTAGAGCAATAAGAAGTGGAAGGGAGTTTTTAGTTGATTAGACTCTAAACTGCTCCACGCATTTTAAAAAAGCAAAATAAAATAAGTGCTTTGCCCTCTCCTCTGGTATAAAGATGCAGGGGACCACAGCTCTGGTGACTTGTGGCTTCATATCTGTATGGAAACTTGTATTTTCACTTCAGCTTCAACTAGCTTCCTGTGGATTTTGGTTAAGTTTAACTCGACCTGGTTTATTTGGAATTTATGCACCAGAATAACCAAGCTGGTTTAGAGCTGGCACCCCCTGAGCTGCAGGTGGGCTTCATTTTTAGAGATGCATGCAGAGGTACTACTACTGTCTCCAACTTATTGGGAAAAGAGCTATGGCAGTAACGTGCTTGGGCATCAGTAGATGCAGGTGCTGAGGGGCCTTCAGTCAAATGGGGAGTGTGATTTAGTTTGGGTTAAGCATCTGCTGAATTAGTCACCCAGTCTGTGTGCGTGTGAGGCCTGTGGGCACTGAAGGAGCTAATGCTCTGAAGTCAGTATATGCCTTGCTAATCCATCCCAGGGCTGGGTGGACATACGGTGGTGTCTGGGGTTCATGGTGGAAGGTGAAGGCTTATAAAGCCTTCTCCTTCCTGGACCATTGCTCCCCTGAGGCTTGTGAGGACGGTTGGCTGTTGCCTATTTTATCATTGCCTGCTCTGAAGGATGTACAGTGACAGTAACAGGGTGAGCACCTACAGACTGAGACATGACCTGGGAAAAGGAGGATGCATGTGTCCATTAAAAACTGATTTAGAGCTTAATGAGCATCACGCCTCTGCCTCTCCTTGCTATAAGGAAGGTCAGGGTATAGTGACTAGACGCTATCTGGGAGCAAAGGTGTGTCTTGGTTTGAAAGCAATGTATTGCGGCCTTTGACAGCACATGTAGCAAGAGCAAGCGGGCTCAGAAAACACAAGCAGTGGTTGAGAAGACTGAGGACTTCTTCCCTGTCCTGACTGAGAAGGGAAGGGGTAACCCAGGAACGCCCACTCTGGCAAAGATGTGAGGAAGGTCCACAGAAATGGACATGACTTTTTGGGGCGGGGAGAGGTGCTTGTCTGTGAGCAAAGCCACCTCACACGTGGAGGATCGGGCAGCTGCATTTCGTGTTCCCAGTGGGCTCTGCAGATTGTCTCCTGCTCAGCGAGCAGACAGGGAAGCCCATCCGCACACGTCTCTGCTCCTGGAGAGGCTGGAGAGCATCACCACTTCTCCTCAGGGAAGGCAGCTCTGTGGCACGACCTCCCACCTGGGGAAACGAGATCAGCAAATGACTCCTAAGTAGCGTGTCCATCACTGTCAAATTGACCATGGATGTCAAGTGTGAATCGGCTGTCCCCGCAGCGCGGCCGGAGCCAGCCCCTTAGCTGGCTGAGTCAAGCTGCGCTGACTCCCTGTGATAGCATTTTAATGTGAGGGATGACAGAGGCCTCCAAGTTAATGTCTGCGGAGAGGTGACAGTTTTGAATGTCAGCCAAAGTGGAAGGCCTGCCTGGAATTTTGCAGAGAGTGAAGAGGATGGGCATGAAATTAGCACAGGCAACCGCGTCTGCCAGCAGCCTCACAGCACTGATGCCTGGTGCTCCTGAGAGTGGACCTTCTCGCTTGGACCTCAGAGGGTGACCCGCATGTCTCCCAGTGTGGCTCTTCCCAGGAGTGTCTCCAAGGACTGGAGGAGGAACTCAAGCCTGGAGCTTGCCATGTCCCTCTTGGGAGGACTGCTGGGACGTGGAAGTGGCGATAGAAATGCCGCACTGGCAATAGGAGTTTGAGATAAGATCAGAGCCGAGCTGGTGTCTGCCTGCTGTTATTAAGAATAATCGGCATATGTATTTTATATGTATTTTAGATGAGGCCTGGCTCTCAGGAGCTTGGCTGGCTGCCTGAACGGGCCCATGGAGTCCCACAAGGAAGGCACTCCCAGTGATTAAAATCTGATGGCAAAGGGTATCCGAGTAATTCCTAAACAGCTTATCCATGAGAAGGAGTGAAAAACTCCTTGGTGCTCATTGTGCAGATGAGGAAATAGCCAGTACAAATCAGCCCAGCCCAAACGAATGCGTATTCCTGTCCCCCATCCTGATCTTGGGCCAGGCAGCTTGCTTTGCTGTGCCTCAGTTTCCCTCCCCTCCATGGGAGAAAAGCCTGGGTTTCTTTACGGATAAATGTTGGGGAAAATAAATGGCTTCAGGGTTGCAAAGGGCCTGAAGACTGCAGGTGGGAGGCATTCCTGAAAGGAGACGAAGGCAATGACAAGATACTGAACGCAGCCAAGGGCTAGGCTGGATTTATTAAAGAAAAAATGAGGGAGATGTCGGTGGTCAGCTTGATAAATCGTCTCCCCCTCAAAGCTGTATTTCTGTGTTATTGTTTGCCTGTGCTGGGATCTTGACAGACTCTCCCTGGGCTCAGGGGCTAATTGCTGAGTTCACAAAGTTGCAGAAGATCTTCTGCGCTGTTGTCTGAGCTGGGACTGGGCTGAACTGGTTGTAGACCAGCCGTCAGGAAACCAGTAATGGGTCTCTTTGGTAATGCAATACAGGGTACAATATTCCTTTTTAATCCAGTAGAGCCCAAACCCCTTCAAAGGGTAATTCTATTCACTGGTAACCTTCAAAACAGGGAGAAGATCATATTTCTGTTTGGGTTCCTTATGAGATATTGTCTTTAACGTGCAAAAGGATTTTCAGAAAGCCGGTGTTGAGTGGCTGGGAAGATTAGGGAGCAAGATACTCTGCCTCTCCTACCTGCAAAGTGCATTTATGTCCCTGCTGCAAAAGCACAGGGAGGAGGAAAAAGGTTGGTTGGTTTAATTTAAATCTCTGTTCCAGTGAGGCCATGACCTGGGGACTCTTGTGTCCTATTGTGGCCCTGTATGCACACACTTTGACTTGAATATTTGGGAAGTCACAGCTTTGATACAAGAGAGCTTTGTGAGAGAGATTCCCTCACTCCCAAAGCAGGATTTTGACTGGGAGCTGTTTAAATAAAAATGTCTTGCTATTTGCAGGTAGATAAAGCAGCGTAAGGAATGACAGCAGCTATTGTATGAATGTGGTTGGCTTGTGAGGAAGAGGATTGTGGCTGTAGTTATGCGCAAATCCCTTCAGAAAATGTCTCCTGGGTGTTGGGAGGTCCTGGAGACTCCAGGAGCCACTAACCCAATCCCTGTGTTGCTGGGACAGCACCACAAACTGGGCTGAGATGGTGTCAGCAGAAGTAGTGAATTGTGGCTGCTCTTCTTGCCAGGGATTCACCTCTAGCTGCTCGTGAGCATATGGAAGTGGAGATGATGAAGGTTTTGGCTACCTCTTGCTTGAACATAGAGTCCCACTTTGCCATTGCATTGAGAGCTGCAGGGTGGCAGTAGGCTACAAAACACCAGGAATGTTATGCAGAAAACCCACCAGAACTCCTCACAGATATGTCAGATTGCCATTATATTGCAAAAAAACTTCCAAAGGAAAATAAAAAACCAATTGTGGACCATCTAGTTCTCAGCATCTCAGAAGTTCAAGCTGGTGTTGGGTATTTTTCTGAACATGGAGAGCCAGGCTGATTTTAACTGGATACTGAAATAAAATGGTATTTGCGCTGCTTAAATGGAAAATCCTGCTTAAAATAAGGGAAGGAAAGTCTGAAGTGAATTTAAAATTTCTTATTTTAAGTTTAATGCTGTCTTTAGATGACTGGGCCACTGACTGCAGAAATCCTGGGCTTTGTTTAGCTATTTTTCTTGGCAGCACTTCGACCTCTAGGTCTCTCCTGGTCTTGACCTTATCTCTTTTCCAGTGAGACAGCCTTGGAGGAATGCTGCAATTTGCAGGCTCTTAATCCCAGTACATCAAATGCCAGTCTTGTATATGCTGAAGTACTGACCCCTGTTGTCCCAGCCAGTGCTTGTCTGCACTGCTCCTCTGTGGCTTCAAGTCTCTTTCTTTGATAATGTTAAAGGACACCAGTAAGCTTGTCTCTCCCTGGGGGGATGTGGTGTTGGACCCTCTCCTCTGGACCCAGTACCTAGGTAGCTCTTGCTGGCCCAGTCTCGCTCGGTGGTGGCACGGGAGGGATCTCGCAGGGAGGCTCTGGCTCCAGTGCAGCCCACTGAGGTCCAGCAGCAGGGTGCCTGTCGTCGGCTTGTGGTTTTTGGAGGAGGAGAACTTTCTCACTGTCCCCATTGCCATGTGGAGTAGCCATTTTCCTTCCCACCAGTTCATTTTGAACCCAAGCTGGAGTCTGTTAGCTCCCAAAGTATGGGTGTAAGGACTGTGCGAGAAGACCTACATGGATTAAACTCTCACGTGCTGCCATCCCTGCCTCCTCTGCCAAAAGCTGGGACCTGAGAGTGTTCCTTCTCCTCAAAGTCGGGCTAGGAGCTAACGCAGAGGGGAGATGTGTGCGGTCGTTTATCCTCCTCATCGACAGATGGGATCCGACAGCTTCTTCCCTTATGCAGTCACAGACTCCACAGCTTGCATCTTTCCCCTTTTCTGCCAGGAATAACTTTAGGGGGGGCTTTAAAAAACGTTTCATTAATGCTTCTGGAAATGTTGTTTTGTGTGTGAATTGCAGGAACTATTTACAGTAACTTCTTAAATGAACCTTGAAAAACGGGAATAATTTTGCTGTGTGCAAATTTCACAGCCTTTTACTGTTCTGATTTTTTTTTTTTTTTTTTTTGACAGCTTCTACATTTTAAAGTTATGGCCCCAGGCCTAAGAAACCCAGTGTCTTTTTGGGCCAGGTGAATTATGAATCAGCCTTGAACTCCCTTCATAGTGCTAAGTATTAATGGGTCCATATTGCAGAGGGCTGTGACTTAACCAGTGGGTTGAGCAGAGAGCAAAGAGGGGACTCCAAGTGTTTAAGGCAGGGCACTATATTCTTTCCCTGCTAGACAGATGGGAGACAGTGAGGCCCATGGACCTTGGAGAAATTAATGGGGCCCTCTGAAAAAACATCCTGCTTGGAAATGAAATGTTAGCTGCACAGCCGTGCGCTCTGTGTGGCTGCCTTTATTTTTATTGGCCCTTCATCCGTTAAAGTTGTCACCTCCTGCTGTCATCCCAACTTTCTGCGTTGGGAGAAGGTTTGGTGGCAGAGCCCTTCCACGAAGCATGGGGATACTCGCCAGTTGTGCTGTCTGCATCTTGTTTTAATGGGGGTTATTAACCAATTATCAGCTTAACTGAAGATACTTGCTGAAATTTTAATTAAAACTGATTATGTGAGGTGTGCTTTTTCTTGGATGGGGAGCTTCCGTGTACCATAAGGTGGAAGACTGCTTGCTGAGGAGCAAAGAGCGTAGGCTCTGGGGGCAGGCAGCTGGCTTGGATGTGTAATTGAAACGGTGGGTAGCTGTCAACGGTGGCCAGCGGCCCTCAGTTTGCAGGACCTCTTGCTATGGCTGGTGTTTTCCATGGAGTTAGGATGGGACTAATAGAGCTGCAAGCTGTGATGTGGTTCTGGCTGGTGCTTGACTTGATGTCCCCACATGAGATCTGGGGGTGTCATGTCCGACCCCCTGGCAGCCAGAGGGGCTGCAGCTGAGCCAGTCTGGGCCACATCTGCAGGGTTTATTGACTTGGGCAAGAGAAGCAGAATCTCCTTTGTCCTGCGACTTGCTGGACTTGGACTTCTGATAGCCAAGAATACAGTGAGGAGTCAGGATGGATCCTGCTGCAAGGCTGCATTTGGCTGGATGGAGCCATGTATTTTGCTTAAAGGTTTTGTTAGCAGATTTAGCGCTTCTGAAAGATGATGCTTTGAAAGGAGTCCTGTGCAGGCACCTCTCTATAGATGCTCAAATACAAGCATGGCAAAGAAAAGCATGTCACTCTTTCCCCAGCAGAAGGGAGGGCTGCTCCATGGACATGAGCGCATGTGACCACCAGTTGTGTTGGCCTCTGTTCTTGTAGGAAGCAAAATACTACGCTGATAACTCTCTGCTCATCCTGCTAAGTGCTTTTGCCTGCTAAAGAGAGGCATGACAATGTAGCAGATGTCTGATATTATTTTCTCCTAAGCCCCTCTTAAATATTTTGGGCTGGTCAGTTTTGTTGATCTTTCCTAACTTATGTGAGTTACCTGCAGATCCTGGGTTTCTGGAGAAAGATGTGTTGGATAATGTTGCAGCCCCTCTTGTCCCCAGCATCCTGAGGCTCTTTCCTGCCTCCCAAACCAACCCTGCTGGCTTTAGGTTTTGACTTGCATTATGTATTGCTCTCTTCTTTACAGCAGCCCCTCTGGCAAAGCCAAACCTCATCTTGTCGAGCTTGGCTCCTTGGCAAGTCTGAATTTTACAAATTTGTCCAGGTTCAGAATAAAAACAACCGTTTGAGGGTTTACAATTGAATTGAAAGCCAAAAGGAAACACAGCATGTCATTCTGGATAATTAATAGATTTTTTCATAGAACAATAGCACTGATATTTTTGTTAATATTTAGTAATAAGTGCTGTCACTGAAATGCTTCTTTTGAAATATAATTTTAATTGAATTTGAAGCAAAGGGCATTTCAAGATGAGGAAAACTGAACTGCTAGGCTCAGAAATATTGCAGCTAGACATTTTGAGTTTGCAGAATTAAAACATTTTGGTGTGAAAAGCCTTCAACATGAAGGAGTCAGGAGTGATTTGAGAAGTATTTTGATGTTACCAAATCTGCATTTCTCCCTGGTTATATAGATAGTATGTGTTTATGGTAGTGGAACATTTTCTACCTGCTTCCACAGTAAATGAGGAGGTAGCACAGTCCTTTGGTGAAAAGCCTTAGAATTTAAATAGACAAACTGGCAAGTTATTTCATCTCTGGATACTTTTGCCTGCCAGCAAAAGAGTAATTTTTCACTTACCCAGCTCAGTCTTTGGCCAAGCCAAGAACTGAAGCTGGGTCTTCCGAGTCCTTGTCCTGTGTCCCACGACAAGATCCCTGTCTTTTCTCTTTGTTTGCAGTTTGTGATTAATCGCCCAAGTCTCCTGATATTATTTCTGTTCTGCTCTCTGACTGTATGATTTGAAACTTTATAAACAGGCCATAGCAAATGCATGTGACATACAAAAATATGGGTATTCGTCAAAGTAGCACAGCTGTTCCTGAAACAATGGTGCTAAGGAAGCCCATTCATACTAATTACAGCAGCACAAAGAATTGTGTCGCTAAATTTGCTGGCAGGTCCAAAAAATGTTTTGGCTTGACCTGAAACAGTCCCTTTTGGGGAAGAAGTTTTTGGCAAGTTGAAACATTTTAGTTTCACTCTAGAAGCAGCATTTTGTTTTGGAGCTAGGGATTTGCTTTAAGTAGAAATTAAGAATTAGAAGATGGAAACATTTATTTTTAAGTTGAAGTGGAGTTTTTTTATTTTTAAGGAAAAAAAAGTCTTTCTCTTACCACTAACAGTTTGATAAAAAGGAATAAGTGGGTGACCTGTTTTAATAGGGCTGGAATGGTATTTTTGGCAACCCCTTCTCCCAAGTCTGAACTCTTCAGCTGCGGAAGGATTGCCTGACCCTTCTGCAAGTGCCCAGGAAAAACACCCCGCCTGGGGCTTTGAAGCTTGAGGTCCGGGTGACCTGTTGCTGCTCTGCTTTGCTTCCAGCCTGACGTGCTGAGCGGGTAACCCTGGTGAAGCCTGGGAGCTCCCCGGGTGCTGCTGCTGCTGGTGGGAGAGAACGGGGGAAATTCCTCTCCTAAATGTTGCTGAGCCCAAAAAGAACAAGGTGTAATTACGGTCCGCGTACTGATACTTCCACGCACTCCTCTGATGGCACTCCAACCACACAATAATATTTTTCTTTCTGAAAATAGCATGCTGATTTAGTAAAATCCTTTAATGCTTAGAAAGTCTGGAAATGCATAATTAAGGTATCCAGCCAATTCCCCCTTTTGCCTTGTAATTATTGTTTGTTCATTATCACCCCGAATGACTTCCGCCGCCCACTCAAGCTTAACTTTGCCCCACAAATCTGTCAAAATAGAGACATATATCAACACTGCAAATTGCTATTGCGACAGAGGGAACAAACTTCCTTTTTCTCTCAGATGAATCAATTTTCAACATAATTTCACAATCGTGCAGTAGATAGAATGATTTCCTGCTGCACAATCTCTGCCTGCTTTTCTCTTCAAAATCTTACCTGCTTAAACTTCCAAGTTCATCATTGTGTCTCAGGTACCTAAACCAGCCCCAAAGAACTGTTGCAATTCATAACATCCAACATCATATCAGTAAAGACTGTTCCCAAACCTGCGTGGGAGCTAGGGCAGTAAAAGGATAGCAGCCTCACTCCAGACGCCTGAATTTAGGTGGAAAAGTAAAATGTTTCCAGCCCACAGTGACTTTGCTTTCACCAGGAGCTGCTTTGTTTATGCAATATGGGGCTCACTGTAGTCCATGTGAATTGATGGGAAAACTGCATTTCACGTTGTTTCAGTCCCTGCTTTTATTAAGCAGCCATTTGGATGACATATGGAAATCAACGTTATATTTAGGCATGTTCCTCTATGTCCATGAAGACAGTTACAAAACTATTTTTAACTCTAATACTTGCACTAATCCTCCTAAAACTCATCAAGGGGCACTAACTCTTCTCCAGCAGCAGAGGAAAACTCAGTCTGGTCTTTAGGGGGACATTTCTGGATAGGAAGATATTTGCCAGAATAACCTGTTCAGTCTGCTCTGGTTCTGCTCTTATCTCAAGTTGCTCTGCCCTTCTTGCCAGCATCCTGCTGATTCCTTTGGCTTGCGGTACCCACAACCTTGCTGTAGCAGGTCCCAGGACTTGGCAAATGCCTTGAGCTGCTCATGGCTCTGGCAAGCACCAGCAGATGTGTTGCAGATCTGTTCCAATGCACATCTGTGTGGGGCTGTCCCTGTAGCAGCCGTGTCAAAATCTGGGATGCTGCTGCTTGTGCATGCCCTGCACGTTGCTCCAGGTGTTTGTTTCCAGTTCCTGGGCTTGCACATAGCTACCCACTGCACAAAGGTCTCCTGAGCATATCGGCTAACCAGGAGCACCTCTTCTCTCTTTTAAGAAGAACTTTCTTCCAAGCCTTTCTGGCACAGAGAAGCCATAAAGACTGGGTTAACAGCTGACATTGTGGACGGGCCATCCAAGTTGCCAACGGAGATGCAAAAGCACCATTGAAAGCTTCGAGATTGATTTCTTCAGGAGCTTTTGCAGAGGCCAGAGGCAGTGTGCCAAGATCTCCCGAGGTGGCTCCTGTCTGGGGTATTACTGCAGATTCCTGTTCATGAAACACTCGTTCTAACCCACTGGAGTATTTTGCATGCTGTGGGATGTCTGCAGAAGGATCTGTACCATGCTTCAGGCACGGCCTTCCCCGAGGGCCAGCATGTCACAATAATGTAATTTCCCAGCTTGATCCAGCTGGTGGGCGGGTAGGGAAGGAGCTCTCTGCTCCCCGTGCAGCTCTGTTCAGCCAGAGCCTTTCTGCTGGGATGCCAACCCTGCTCAGGCTCAGGTAATCCAGGGGAAGGGCCTCTATTTTTGGCATTTTGTCTGGTTTGTTTGTTTGGGTTTTTTTTGTTTTCCCTTGGCATCTTCTGCCACCCCACATCATCTCTAGGCCTCCCTTGGGAAGCTGCTCTACCTGTGATGGGATACAGTACGTTGGTTGTATGCTCAAAGCAGCCTCTGCCCCTCTAACTGAGCTGCAGCCCAGCCCTGGGGCGTACAGACCTACGTCCATCGTCCGTGGAGTCCTGGAGGGGAGCGTGCCCCGTGGGTCAGGCCAATTTCTCCAGGACAAAGGAGCGAGATTGCTTCATCTCCTGGGTGAGGGCACTTCCTTGGCAGCATGCACTCAGAGGCGTGCGTGCCTCATTCTGCAGCTCTGCTGTGGGCAGCTCCGCTGGCCAGCACGTGATGATTATTACCTTGCACTTCTGCACTGCAGTGTAGTGATGACTGCAATTTATCAGGCTATTCTGTGGTGGACTGGATTTGACCTGAACGCTAGAGTGTCTCGGTGCTTCCAACCAGCTCCACTCACGTGGTGCCCACGCCGGCTTTCCTGGAAGGCAGGCTGATCTGGCGGGAACTGCCTGACACATCGCCATCAATGCGTAATAACCTTTATTTAGAAAAAAAAAAAAAAGAAAAAAAGAAACAGAAAAAGCAACCTTCTGCCCACGATCCCATGGTAACCCTAGCAATATGGGCATTAATGTCCAGAGAGCTTTCCCCTCTGGACGGGGGGAGTTAATGGGTTTAGATTATTTGTGGTTATCTGGATTTCAGATTGACACCATAAATATTCAAACTCTGAACCTGGCTGGATGCAGCCGCTGTTGACTTTTGTATGACCTAGCTGGAAACTTTAAATCAGCCGTCGACTTGACTTCCAAGGGAGTGAAATGCTCCAAATCCACTAGATAGCATCTCCTTGGTGTTTTATTACCTCCTGAGAACCTCACTTTGGTAGGGACCCAACTCCAGCCTCCTTTCAGAAAGCGGAGCTTTGTCAGCCTTGCAAAGTCATTAAACCTGCCATGTGGGAATAGGGGTGTCCTACCTTGTGGCAACACACAGGGCTTATTATATAAAACGTACATGATTAATATACAAGCGAAATGAGTCCAGATGCAAGCCTAGCATCGTGTTATTAATAGGCTAACATAGATCTCTATCAATGGTGCTCTCTGTTCACTAGATCACACTGGATGCTGCATTTTGGGTGGGTTTTTTTCTTTCTTTCTTTTTTTTTTTTTTTTAAAGTGTTCCATTGCCTTTTGAGATCTGGGGCTTCTCTGCAGGTACTGAATACATTTTGCTCCCGATGTACAGTGTGCTGTTGTTCTGGTCAACAGCCCAGGGCTGGTTTGAAAAGTGCTGAGTAAGTCAGCAGTGAAACACCGTGAGCAAGCCGTGAGGATGGTTAGGGCCAGTGGTGCCACACCAGCGACTGCAGATTGCTGCGCCGGCGAAAGGCACTCTCTTGCCCAGTGACCGAGAGCAGAGCAGCCCTCCAATGCCAGATTCATGATAGCAAGTGGTGTGTTGAGGGCCACTGTCAGCTTAATGAATGTCACAGCAGCCACAGCGTCAATAAAGGTTACGGCCTTTGCTGGAGAAAGAGACGCAAACACCATTTAAGTAATTGCGTGGTGGCCGTGGGGGGAGCAGCAATGACGTATGTAGCTGCTCGATGTCTGCATCCTCCTCTGAAGAGCTGGACAATGCTCTGAAAAGTCACAGAGCCAACTAAAAAAGTTGGGGCCAGATATTTTGCTGGAGTAGACCTGTTGAGAAGGGGACCTGCAGTGTGGCTGGAGTCAAGACCTCCAACCCTCCATAGCTCCATGGGAGATACTAGAGAGCTCTTTGCCTCTTCTTCCCTCAGTCACCTCGGCCCACCTTTCCAAAGATGTTGCTGAATTTGATTGCCCGGCTTTGAGACTGGTCTGGTTTTACAGCAGTGCAGGGCACTCAAATACTGACAGTCATGTGGCGGGAAGGGGTCTCAGGTCCATGCTGAAGTAGCCCAAGGTAGGAGCTGTTTTTGAAAATGCAGGGGCTGGCAAGTCCGGGCTGACAGCTTTTAGACTAATTGGTTTGATGGTCTTAGTCCTCTAATGTAATGTTTTATTAGGTCCAACAGATTTCTGTTCCAAATTCCCTGGGGAGCTCTCCAAAATAACTGTTCAATGAATAGCTTTTCCCTGCAGCTAAGTGAGAGAGGTGCTGGCAATAGAGAGATTTTGGCAAACCAGCCCGACAAAGACTTGGAAAGGCTCTTAGTCCAAGCTTACAGATTATCTCACACCTCCTTTGCTTATCTGGCTTGTACTGAAAGTGAATCACAGGCAAATGTTTGGGTCTTCTAGTGGCCAGGGATGCCTGCTCTAGGTCTTCATTTAATCTCCACCTCTGTTGTGAAGGTGCTTCTTCCTGCAGTTCCTGTTCTTGATGCATTGAGATTCCTCTCTGCAGAAGCCTTCAGAGATGTGTGCTCTCCTGGAGACCATGCACAGGGATTTGGGGGTCCTGGCATGGCCGTAGCTGTCCTCTCATGTCTCCAGCCCACATGGTGTCTTATCCTCCAGCGTGCAGGCAAGCAGTAGGCTCTTGTAGTGACGTCTTCCTCCAAGCTCACTCTTGGTTATGAAGATGTCTGGACTCTCTAATACAGATTCCCATGCCTTGTGCTTTTAATATCATGTATGAGTTGCTATCTGCCAACTAAGATTAATTGAATATGTAAAACAATAGGTGCTAAGAATTAATACAAGGCTTTGTAATACAAGATGACTTTTATTCTAGTTTGAATACTTCACACAGTGGCTATAAGTACATTAGTTTTATTGATCTATATTCATAGAATTATTTAAATGTACCCTCTGGTGCTGAGTGTCAGGGATTTTCCAATGCTTGCCTCTATGCATTTTTCATTAGAGGCTAGTGAAGGCAGATCCAAACTTTGACTGCCCAGGCAAGATTAATTTCATCTTGACAGCCACAGCCAAACACAAGCAGAGCATGTTTTGAGAGCTGACCACTAACCGTGGTCTCACACCACATACCCCGGAGTGGTTTCCCGGACTCCCTCCTTTGGTCTCTCCTGCACTGTCAGCGTTTCAGCACTGCCGGGGTATGCTGGCTACCAAACATCCTGGCTGCACCAAGGCTTTTCTTCTGCATTTTGTTTTAAAGAATGAAAATGGATCTGTTCCTATATATAGGAAACTCTTATATTAAAACACTGTCTGTACTGTGCATACTAAACCTGGCCTGATCTTTCAAGGTCGGATGTTTGGCAGGTGCCAACTGTCTGTAGCTGGTACAATGTTTCTTCCATCCAAATGTGACTGGATTGTCTTTTATTTAATCAGATTTTTTTCCACTTTTGTCTAAAAATTCTCAATTCATTTTCTTGCCCTTCTCTAGGGGGGAATTAAAAAAAAAGAGGAAAAATGCCAGCAACTTCATTTCTAGTGAAAAACATTCTCAAGTTTTTCTTTTAGTGGTGTTTGATTGTAGTCACTGGCCAAAGGAAACTGAACTTTTTTAGTTTACAGGGAGCTTAGGACAAAAAGAATTAAACTTCCCAGAGAAAAATGAAATGCGATGGTTTTTAGTGTTTTAGAAGTGAGGAAAGTGGCTAGGCAAGAAATGCAGCTTTCTCACAGGTTTGTTTTGAGGTTGGGTGAGGGATGGGAGCTCTCATAAACCCCCTTTCCTGCACTGGGTTGCTTGTTAAAGTCATGGGGAGTCTCTGGTGTCTACTAAGAGGTTTAGCTCATGCTGCAGCCTTTTCTCGAGGGAGGACACTAAGAAGGTGTCTGTCCTTTAGCTGACAGCCCAGTGAAACTAAAACTGAGTTTTCTGTCTCTCCGCTAAATTGGGTTAAAATTAGCTGACAGGTTCCAAAGTGATTGGAACACACAAGCCTACAGTGTAATTGCATAAGCCACTTTCCTTGGGAACAGAGCTGAAAAGCATCAGTATATTTTACAGCACGCACTTACAACAATCATTTTGCATCTAGTTCAATGTTCATGGTACAGTCTGAAGATGAACTTCAGGAAGGCTGGAGGGGTACATAGCTGATGGGCCTCTTTGGGAGGACATACGCAGATGTGTGCGTGCTGCAGCAGAAAAGCCTTTGGGATTTGGGAGCCCGGCCCTGCAGAGATGCTCTTGTCAATCTTGCTGATGCGGCTGTGCCTGTTGTTACCTAAAGGCTCTTGTGAATCTGGCTTTTGTCCCTCTGTTGCATCCTTGGGGGTGGAGTAAGAAGTTGTCAGGGGATGCTGTTGCCTCTCTGCCACGTTGTCCTAGGGCCGCCGGTTCCCCACGGGAGGGTTATGTCTCCAGCTCGCATCCTTTCGGGATCAGAGAGCGGGGTCTCCTCTGGGCCTTACAGCAGGGAAGCGCTGCCTGGTTCCTTTGCCCTGACTCAGCCGAAGATGGCTGCAACGCTGTCCCTGGAGGCTGCTGTGCCTCTGGGGTCAAGCAGAGGCATGGTTGCCCCTACCCTTGCTGTGTTAGGCAGCCCTCGGGTACGGCTGCTCACCCCAAGCATGTCCCGTGCTCCAGAGCAGGCTCAGAGCCACATAAGGCTCTATACCGTGTAGGGAGGTTGCCTCCAGTGGCTCCCCCCACTGCTCTATGGGGACTTGGAGGAGGATCTGTGCTTTTATTTTTTATTTATTTATTTTTTAATAAATGGAGGAGGTAGACTGGAAAGTGGCCCTGGCATCACCGGCTCTCCATCGCTCAGCATCCTCCCCGCAGCAGGGCTGGAGGGTGGGGTGGGGCCGGGAACGGGAGCTGGGCTGAGCATCGCTCTCCTGGTCCAGAGCCCTGCCTTGGCCCTGTGTGGGGACAGCTGACCCGGGACCCCGTGTCCCAGCGCTCAGGCCCGGCCCTGCGCTGAGAGAAGGCAGCTTTGGTAGCGGGTTCGTGAACTTTGCTATGTTTGATAGCCACTAGAGGGGGGTCAGAGACTGCTGGCTTGGGCTGCAGGCAGCCAGGCTGCCCAGGCTGGGGTAGCACAGGGCAGCCCAGGCGGGGGGCCTCGGGCTGAGCCCCGCGGTGTGCAGCCTGGCCTCTCCTCGCCCTGAGCATGCTTTCAGCATCTTTCCCAGCCTCAGTGGGAATTCCTTTGGGAAGGTCAGTGCTGCAAGCCAGGACGTGCTGTCTGCATCCACTCCGCTTTCCTGCCATGGGAATGTGGACATGTGGGCAGGGAGCGCTGGGTTAGCAGGGAGCCAGGCTGGGGAGTCCTTCTAGCCCACGGTGGATTTATCAGCTCAGGTCCAGTAACGCTTTGTCACTTGGGAGCCAACTGGTGTCACCCAAAGACAGCCGTCTTGCTCGCACACAAGCCTGAACCCACCTGAGGCAGCTCTGTGCAAGACCCCATCAGGTCTTCTGGCTCTTGGGTGGAAATCCCCCCCTTCATGCCGTGCTACTGCACATCCTAGCAGGGAGCATGCCCTTTGGTTCACGCGAGGTGGCTGCAAAGTGACAGTGGGGGAAGGACTCTGCATGTCCAGCCCAGGGCGCGTGGCATCAGCTGTTGGCGAAGGGGAGGCACTGAGATTTGCCGAGGAACATCAGGCTGTTGGGATCGCTGGTCCTGGAGCAATTTCAGCTGGCCAGGAGCAAGTCTGTTTATTGTCTCCGAAACCAGGTATTCGAGGTGCTGAATTTCCTTTGCTAGCAAAGCCCAGAGCAGTATTTTGTGCCAAGATGAGGAGAGATTTTCAGAACGCTTTTATAGCTCATTGTTTTCCCTCGTGGGCCCCTATATATGATTTTTCTAAAGGGGGAGGAAGTGCTGGGTTTTCCATTTCTAGGTGCTGCTCTCCAAACTCTGAGTGATATGAGCCGTAACACTTGCTAACTTCTCACAGATGCCTTGGCAAGACTCAGTCAACTTCTGAAGAGGGAGAAAAGGACGAAGAGAGTCTACGATTGCCCTTAGCAGAGCCTGGCACAGCATTGAGAGGGATTTTTCTTCCTGGGAGAAACACACCTCTGCTGCCATTGCACGGTGGATGTTCCTGGTGATTTTGGAGCAGGATTCAAAAGCAGGTATCTTGATGGCATCAAACCAATCTTCTAAGGTCCCCTGCACTTGTTGCTGAGAGCACCCAGCCTCTAACACATCATGGGAATAGTCTGTTCTCTGTGTCACTGGGAAGTGATGGGAACTGGTTGCATTAATGGATGGGAAGGATTTGGCGTCCCCACCCCTCGGCCTCCCCACAGCTCTGGGATCTTTTTAAGTGCAAGGCTGTGGATTATAAATTATACAGGATTTATAATCAGGAAAACATCTGCTGGGTGCTCTTTCCAGTGGACAGGGCCAGCTGAAGGCTCCAGGACACGACGTGTAGGGGTTGCACCAATCGCCACCTGTCTGCTCCTATAATCAAGTTGATTTTTTATGATCTTGACATCAGCTTTCAAGATGCATGATCTATGTGTTTATTTAGCTGTCTTTCCTGGCGTCCCTTAGTTTTCAACTCCTGTAAATCCTCCCACAGTTGGATTTCTGCACTTTTCAGAGATTACGTTTCCTGACAGTACATTCCTCCTTCCCCCTCACTTCAGTGACAGCTCAGGCGAGGCTCCAGGGACCAAAGTGTTCAAACCTGGCTCTGGAAAGCTGAGCTCTGACACAGAGTGGGTCTAACTTTCCAGGGGCCAAGCAACCGGCACTAGTGTAAGCGGGAGAGGTGTCCCACACAAGCTGCTTTAAGGCTGGAGTCCCCCTCCAGGTTCAAAATCTGGTCCAGGGGCTGTGGCGTCCTTCAGGACTTGGCAGCTGGACCATGAGGTGGTCTCCACAAGGGTACCTGCTTAGGTCCTGTCTCCAGGCCAGGAACGTGAGTGGAGTCGACATGGCCAGAACAGCAACTTTTTGTTAAAAAGCCCAAATTCTGGCTGCTGGGGAGTGAGATTTTTGCAGGTCTGTTTGTTTGGGTCCCAGTGGCCCTTGCTCACAGATGCTCTCATCTCAACGGGAGTTAACCCATGCAAGGGCTTCTGGGGGATCCCAGCTCAAATGATTCCCAGAAGGACCCCGTTATAAATGCCCTCGTTTTTCACAAAACCATGTCTTCTTTTGTCCTCTTCTTTCGAGGAAGTACAGCTATTGCTGAACTCCACCGGCTTCCAGAGGGGTACAGATGGACAAATACTTGCATACTACTAGGAAAGAATATGCAGCAGCCTTTGCTTTTTGTGCTTTTTCCTACCAGCAAAGCAAGGACTGTTGAGAAGAGCTATAGCCAAGAAACCTATCAACTCTACGGGACGCTTCCTACAATCTGTAGCCTCTGACTCCAGCGGCTGGGAGTACATCTCCATGGAACAGCTGTGCGAGTGGGAAGACTTAACGTGGGCTGATCTGGCTTTCCAGATGGGGTTTGCAACCACCGTCCCTTTCCCAGCTGGTTCTAGCACCCTGTGCTTAGTCCTTGTCCACTTTTGCCCCCTCTGGCCTCTTTCTCATCCCCCTTCACAGGGCCCTTCTGCCTGGCCCTCACCCTTCCTGCTGCCTGCCCTGGTCCCTCCTTTCCCTGCTCCCATATGGAGAAGGAGAAGGGGAGACTTCCAAGATCCTGAGCCATCCTGGCTCTGCCCCATGTGGTGCCTATGCCCCTCGATCCCTGCCTCTCTCCCCAAACTTCCCAGCCACCAGTGACCCATGAATTAATTTATTTACAGCATTAATACCTCTAGAAGGAGTTTCCTGAGAGACTGCATGCTGAGGCCTTCCCCATCTCTTGGAGAGCATCCCTGACTCCAGCAGGTACCGTGCCTGATATTTTTCCAAAGCCAATGTGAACTTGTCCCCAGTACGAGTTCATATTTGAGGCCCTTGCACTTGTGCTTAGCTCAAGTGGCATTCCCATCCCCTGCTAAAACTGCTTCTGAGCTCCTCTGCTGCCTGAAGCAGCACTCAGAGGTGTCTGGATAAAATGGATTTAAAACTTAGGTGTATGTCAGGACATAATTTTCCAGTTCTGTTACCAGGGCCCAGTGGTACCCACTGTTTCACTTGCCTTGCAGTGGGGACGGTGCTGCCTCCCTCTCAGTGGTGCAATTTTAAGCGTCCAGGAGGGAGAAAGCTCCTGGTAAGGGTCCAGTTTTCCATGGGGTTGGGCTAAAACCTTCTAATTTTCACCCACTAAGGATCTGCCTGGGCAGCTGAACATCTAGATAGGTGGCAACCCACCTGTTTGCACATGGCAACCAGATACATTACCTGTCCGTCACCACAGCGCTTAGGTGGAGGACGCTCTATAGCTGCCCCCTCACGCTGTGACTTCGCAGCAGCATGCTTTGTGGGGCTGTGACTGAGAAACCCCTGGACAGCGTGAGGGAGGCAGAGAGCATGCCCTAGCTGACGTCTCGGTGCCGGCTTCTCCTCCCCATCCTTCCTCACGTGGTCCTCTCTGCCAGGTCCTCTTAGCCATCCTCGTCCAGTTCAGCAGAGGGGCGAGAAGAATTGATGACTTTATATGGGATGGTTTACCCCTCTGTGTAACGAGATGTCAAAGGATCTCTTTCACACTAGGTTGGAGGCTTGCCTTTATGGACTTCTCAAAGCCTTGGCCTTGAATGGAAACCCGTCTCCCGCCAGCAGAAGATTGCACACACCTCATCATCACTTGTCCATATTTTTGCCTGCCAGGCAATCACAGGAAAACAGATGAAGAAAGATTGATTTGTAGGTCTTAATTTTATGGGCTTGTGTGGATTCCACCTCCTGTCAATTTACCAATGGCAGTTAGAAGAGCCAATGTCCTTATCATTCCCCTCATCGTGTCTGGGAATGATCTGCCAAATGAGCTATCCCTTTGTAAGGGTGTTAGCATGTAAAAGAGTGAAGTGGATTTGCACCTCTGATGGCTCTGTGGTTATTTATATTGCATTAGTGCCTAGCTGAAGCCTGGGTCTTGTAGCATTGCTCCTCAGGAGAGAGATCTCCCTCCGCAAAATTGTTCTGGGTGGGGCAGGGAATGGAAATGCCCTGGGAGCAAACAGGTTTCATGGTGAGGCAGCTGCAGGTTCAGAGCGCAGGGGTCTTTGCCTCTGGGTAGCTGCTGAGCCCTCCATACCCGGCTGCTTCTCCACAGTCCCGTATAGTTGGAGTTGCCTTTGCCTTTATAGGGCTGCTTGAACCGTGCAAAGGCTCTACTTGTGATACTGCCTGCTTTGCATGCATGTGCTCCTTTTAAAAGTGAGTCAGTCACACAATTCTCCATTGTCACCCCCTCGTTTCCAGAGTGGTTCAGTGACCACCATGCTCGGTGCAGGGCTGGTGAGCCTTGCCCAGCCTGGCTCTCACGGTCAGCCTGCGCCTTCCCATCCCGCAGCGTGGGAACTATCCCTGCCACCAAGAGCTGGTGACATGGCTTCCTAGTGGTGTCACAGCCAGATTTTTCCCTCAAGGTCTCATCTTTGGAGCCAGTACCCATATTAGAAATACAATCCCTCTCTTCCCCCCCCCTTTTTTTTTTTAAAGTATCACAGAAAACTAAGGCACAGAGAAATAGACCCCTTTGCCCAAGGTCACTTACCAGCTCCAGAGTCTGGAGTAAGAGAGCCCTGATTTCCTGGCTTTGTGTCACGAGTGCGAACAGCTCCTTGCTCTGATGACAGCAAGGGCTTTACAGTAAGGGGGGTGTGGGGGGGGAAGCCATATTTCAACGTGCTGCTTGCTCTGTCCCTGAGTGCATCCCCTGGGGTGAGAGTGAAGTCAAGAGGCTGCTGTGAAAGGGTTATAGCCGACCTCTGATCACAACCGATTAATGACAGCCCCAGGGAGCGAGAGCCCTTGAGCTGGCAGGAAGGAGGTGAGTACAGAAAAGCGGTGAAGTTTTAAATGCAGCAGCCAGAGTCCAAGGTAGAGCAACAGCAGGGGAAACAGCTGTGCCCGGACCCATGGCAGCAGGGCAGAAATGGAGGGGATTTCTCCATCCATCCCCAGCAGTTTGGATCCAACCCTTCAATTGTCAAAATCTGCTCTGATCAGACTTGTTGCTCTGAATTGGCTGGTGATGGTTTGGGACTTTTTTTATTTGTGTGTTCAGATTAAGCAAAAAAATTGCTGTGAGGGTGGGGTAGTATTTAGCTACAAGCAGATGATAGCAACAGAGCAATGTCATCAAACCAGGGAAACTGAGGCGGAGCATCAGGAGGATGGGGCAAGCAGGGCCAGGACCAGGAGGAGCCCCTGCTTCTCCCTGCACCGCCATGCATCCAGCTTTGTGCTGGACTCAGCAGAAATCTTCCCTTAACGTAATTAAAGGATGAGCAGAGATGGCTGTGAGAGGAGGCGGCTGTTTACGAGCGTGGAGGAGGGCATGCTGGGAAGATGCTCCATTCCCCTGCTTGAACCGCTGCACGGGAGCACGACGCCCGGGCGAGGATGTGTGCGGTGCTCGGATGCTCTCCAGCTCCGCCGCAAAGGGCTGAAAGCAAATTGGCTGTTAATGTAGACAGTGGCCGGCTTGACTCAACACTCCCACGCTACAAGCAGGCTGCGGGATGGATGAGGAAACCCGTGCTCCTTCTTTAACAGGTCCGAGCCCGCTTGTTAGACCTGGTCAATAGTTTGCTGTCAAAAGTAATTCTCTGTCAAACAGACGTTGTTTTTTTCTTTTCTGCCAGAGCAGAATTTTTCTCGGAACATGTCAATTTTCAGCCAAATTTTTTGCTTTTGGTGTCTTTTTTTTTTTTTTTTGCTCGCTTAAATAGCAGCACTGAAAACAACATGGTTGTCAGCTACTGAAGTCTGAATCTGAGGGCTCAAGCCAGTAAGGCCTCCAAGTGTATTTTTGATTTTATGTCAAAAAAAAAATAATAGTGGAATGGAAGGTTTTTAAGAACTGATTGTCACGGGGGAAAAATGTGTGTTAAAGGATGTCAGGAAAATTTCTGGAGGGTTGGTGTCTGTAAGTCTCTTTGCTGGTCTGTAGCTGTGAGTCTGGGAGTGGTTCAGATGGAGCAGAGTGCTCAGGGACAGGAACGGTGGCAGCCCAGCTCTGGTGACATCCAGACGTCCCTGCTGGTGTGCCCATTCCCTCTGCAGGTTTGTCCTTGGGCCTGCTGTGTCTTCCTTGCTGGTTCAGCTCAACTGGCAATGTTTGCATTCAAGATTAAACATAATAGCTCCTCAATGTAACAGAAAACGGGCTGTCTTGAGAAACACTGCCTGCTTTGGAAAGCTTTGGGTAGGGTCTGTGCTCTGTCCCACGGGGCTTGGAGCAGCCAGCGTGGCTGGCGCAAGTGATGGGGACACAGCTGCTGTCCCACCATAGAGGAAGCACAGGGACAATCTCTTCATCCTGCCCTGGCCCATTGGGTGTCCACCTGGTTCTTCATGAACATCCATGGTGTCTCTGGCAGCACCATAGTTTCAAGTGTTGATACCCTGGCTCGTTGGCCTGCGAGCCACATGTGGATGTAGCTAAGACCCATGCAAGGGATGTGAGACCACACCAGGACCCGGAGGCTGGAGGGTGCCTTGTGCTGTGAGGATGCACAGAGGTGGGGGAGAGCTGGTGGGGACCCGCTGGAGAGGCCCTGTGGCCCCAGGTCCCACACACCATGCTTGGCAGGGCTTTTGGGTGTTGCCAGAGTTAATGCAGGGAGTGTGTGTTGCCTCTCTTGTGTGTGTTTATGCATGCAAAGAAGTGCCTGCTGGGGAAGGAGTGGAAGGCTTGTGATTTATCATTGCTCTGTAATGGGTGCCTTGCTTCTAGTGAAAGAGGTCAACCTCCCTGAGAGATACCAAACCCCCTCCTTATTAACGTCCTGTTACAGCTAATGGCTTGGGGTAGGGCAAGCAGGTCTTACAAGGAAGGCATTAAAGAGCAGCGCTACTTGGAAAGGAAGCCAAAGAATTTACAGCAATATTTACACAGAGGCTCTCCCCAGAGATAAGGAGGTACACAGTCGGCTCAGCAGATAAGCAGAGCTGTGGGACGAGGTGGAGCAGGCACTGTTGGTTGTGCATCCTGAAGTTCAACAGGATTGAAAGCCAGAGCTGCGTGGTGCGGGAGAGGGAGATGCAATCGGGACCACACGTACCAGCTGGGACCCAGCGTCTGGGAGGGATAGACGTTGTGTGAGTTCAGTGTCTTGCAGCAAGGAACGGGGCCAGCAGCGCTCCCTCACGCTCCTCAACCTGAGCCCCAAACCTGGGTTTGAAGGTATGGATTAAGACAAGTTAATGAATGCTTGCCTGGTGAAGATGTGGAGATCTGGCCCAGGTTAATGTCCCTGGCAACCACCATCTCTCCTGTCCACCATATGCTTTGTGAGCTGCAGGTTGAGAGTTGTTTCTCCAGTGGGTCCTGCTAGTGCATCCCAGCTCCATCTTCAAGAACGCTGCCTTGACCCCACCTGGCTGTGTCCTGGGGGAGCCCCAGGGACCCATCTCACAAGCAAAAGGAAAAAGGCAAACCTCCCCATTTCATCTGAGGCGAAATATAATTCCTTAACAAGCATGTGTCCCAGAATACAGGTTGTGCAAGATCACCCAGGCCGGGGAGCAAGCTAGAAACTTCAGCTCTTTCCTGTCCAGCTGACATTGTGGTCAGGTCCCCCCTCCCTAATGCTTTAGCTCGAGGCTCACTTTTTCACACACCTTCCCCGTTTGCTCCGACAGACCTGCAGTGCATCTGTACTCGATTGCCCCTCTCCTGTGCAGGCTGAAGATCCCCCAGCCCATTCTCTGCCTCCTCCATCCCCTTCTTGCCAGACAGGCCAAAATCTCACATCCACCTGCCTCATCCAGCAAAATCTCCTGATCCAAAACCTGCTGGAGACAAAAGGAGTTTAATTTGTTTTTTCTCATCGGCAGCACCGGGCGTTGGATCTAGCCATGTCTGCGGTAGAGAAACCAAATAAGCCCCCGTGCAGCAATCCATAACGAGACAGCACAGTCTGCTCCATGCCCCCTTCCTGCATCAACCAGAAACCTCCCTGCGCCTCCTGTCTCACTCACAGCTTCTTTATGTGCTCGAATCACCCACGGCCACCACCTCATCCTGTGCTAGACCACATCTCCACTTCACCGACCTCCCCAGCCCCTAATAGCACTCGGCCACCGATCTCTGAGCACTCCATCCATCATTTGACTAGCACATTATTTATTTACTATGGGGGAGAGAAGGGAGTTGGGTTGTCTGGAGAATGTATTAAATTTTCATTTGTTCTCATTGATTTCTGGAAGGAAATTGCTGAGTTATGCCATCAGGGTGGACTAGTTACGATATGGCAAGTATCTACTAGAGGGGGACGCTGGATGGGAAATTAGGACAGAGTTAAGGTTATTTTGAATATTAAATTAAAATTACGGTGACCATTTAGCTAAGCAACCTCATGAAATGTATCAGAGCCTGTTTTCTCTGCTTCCCTTAGTCTCTGCTATAGCTGCTTGCCCAGACTCTTGCTGGTTTCTCTTGCCATATGGGACACGGGTGGTATTGCTTCCTCCTGGCTGCTGGGTGAGTAGCTCTTGCTTGCAGGTTTCTCCACCGACTCCGAAGAGCCGTGCGTGTGCGTAGGAGCAGCTGCTGGCTAGGGCTTGTTCCCCGTCTGCAGGAGCTGCTCGGCCTCTTCCAGCTCATCCCGTTCGGTTTGGAGAGGGTTGCCTTAAGTATTTCTTCTCCAGGCACATCTGGGTTCTCTCCCCCTGAATTTCCGCTGTGGTAGTTAGCACATTATTTATGGCAATTTTTTTCCTTTTTTTTTAGTATGTACTAATATTGTAAGTTGCACAAGAATACTGACTTTTCCATAGGACTCCTTGTCATCCAAAAGCTGCTTATTTTCCTTCCCCAGCCAGAACGGGCATCTTGCCAAAAGCGATGATTATGGTTCAGGTTTTCCATGCTTTGGATGATTATCGTTCAGGTTTTCCATGCTTTGAAGCCCACCAAGGACTGACTTGGAGTCTCAGCTGAGGACTGGCTCACATTACTTCATCTTAGACAGATTTCCTAACCAAGTTAAACTGGAAGTACCGTTTAATCCTGATCAGACACCGGGGTTGACCTAACCTGCTTTCAGAGCATGTCTTTGGTGGAAACGGTGCAACCTTCTCATGTGAACAAGATGGTGAAGCAGTTGTCCTTGAGGAAAGGTCTTGTGGCTGGGATTTTTGAGGACATACACTGTTTTCTGGGTTAAAATGGCAGCCTGTGTCTCATGATGTCTGAGGACTGTGGGCTGGGGAAGGTCCCCACATCTTGAAGAGGTTGCCTCCGTCTCTGGCCCGTCTGAGCCCGCTCACTACCTCCTGTCACAGTAAGCCGTGAATTCAGGGAAAAGCAGCGTAGAAGTGGGGTGTTTTTCCTGGGGTTTTATTTTTGCAGTCTGGAGGATAATCAGGGGTCCTCGAGTTTCTGTGGGAGTTGAAAGAAAGGGCAGAGCAAACTGGCACTGTTCCCAGTCCAAAATGTTTTCACTAATTGCATGCAACCTTCCATACAAGAGAGAGAGACTGCAAATACCACCGGCAGTTTAATTACCACTGCTGGTTCACATTGATCTTATTTATGCTGCTCCTGGTGCTGCGTGTGTGCAGTGCGTGTGTGTGTGTGCGTGCAAGGCAGGAGTGGGTTGTGTAGGGAATCATGAATTGCTGGAGGGGGGGAACTAAGGAGCGTGTGTGTGTTTATTGGGGGTGTGGGGACTCTCCAAAGAGCCCTGGGCATACTGGACAGCCGTGCCCCCAATACCCATCGGCGGTGTGGGTGGGAAAGGTACTTTGTGAAGGTGAAGATGGGTGTAGGGGATGCACGTCGGGGTGAGACCAGTTGGATTCCTGGGCCGGTCTCCCAGAGCCTGCTTGGTTTAGCCACCGCTCTGGCTTAACTCTCAGCCCCGGCGGCGGATTGCTTCCCCTTTGCTAACCTTCCCCTCCTCAAATGCAACGCGTTTCCTCCCCATCCCGAAGTGGGGGAGAAAGCGGCACAGGAGGAATCCGACATGAGCAGGCTGATGGCTGCCGTCCCAGTGCAGGCTCAGCAAATGGGGCTCGTGATGGATGAATGTGCAGGGCAAGAAGTAATAAAATGGGCCCCAGTCATGTAATCTTCCATTAAAATGAAATGCATACCAGAAATGAGGCATTTCTGCAGCTTGTACCATCTCCCACGGAAGATCATGAATAAAAGAGGCAAGTGTACTGTTGACAGATGCCGGCATGCATAAAGGACAGTTCCTATAAAGGCAAAGCCCCGGCTAACAGATGGACTAAAGATGTGAGATGCAGGAAGATTTACCAGTCTAAATAATTCAAGGGAATGTCGTATGGGGAGGCAGTGCTGGAGAGGGGAGCCGGCAGAAGGTACAGATGGAAAGGCAGGCCAGGCCTTTCCCACAAACCCATTAAGAACGTTGCTTGTCTGAGTGACAGTATGTCGCACAAGGCACCGGCAGAGATGGGTGGATTTGCCTCCAGCACTCTTTCTGCAAGGTCAGGAGAAGAGGTAATTGCAAAGATTGCAACTTTTCGAGGGCATGCTTTGCCTCCTGCAAGGCTGCTTTCTCCAGCCTTCCTCCTCTCCCTCCTCTTCCTTGCCATCCCTTCGCCTGCTGCTGGGGAAAACAGGAGCACGGAGGTGATGCTGAAGCCGTGACTGGAGGCTGGAGGTGGCAAAGACGTTCAGCACTCCCATTGCCCTTCTCTGCCCTGCTCAGGTCCCTGGTGGTCCTTTGGCCTTTGAAGGTGCCTGGGGGCTAGAGCTGGGTGCCCTGTGCCCATGCTGCAGGAAGGTGAGGAGGGCCAAGTGCAAGGGGAGGCTCAGCATGACCCTGAAAGGTGGGCACATTTGTGCAGGCAAAGGGACACCGGGCGCTGTGAGGGAGGGAAAGGGCTGCAGCAAGAGGAGCAGCTGGCATGGTGAGCAGAAGGGATGCTGGAGTTGCGTTTGGGAGGGTAACAGCACCCCAAAGAGGTGACCGGGAGCGGCAGCGTGGGACACAACCCCTTCAGACCTTAATGCCTGAACACAGTCCCTCTCGGACTGGGTGGCCTCACAGGTGCCCTCTTTGTGTTTGCAGAGATGGGCTGCTGGCATGCATGGGGCAGCTTGGCACTGTGGGAACGCTGCACATCCAGCTCTTACAGCTGGGAAATGGAAGCATTTGGCTCCTCTGCAGAGCGTGGATCCCCCCGGCGCGACCCTACGTGCCTGCAAGTGCAGAAAGTTGAAGGGTTGATGTTTTGCACCATGAAGGGGGCTGCCATGGCTGTCCCCTCCTGGGGACTCAAGTCCTCAATGCACACATCAGCCCATGGGCTTAGACACTCGATGGGGCACTTGGTGGCCTCATGGAGCTCGGCGAGGGGACACGGCTGCTGCGTGCCGATACAGATGTTATCGTGCCCTGACGTGGTGATGGGAGCTGGAAAAATTGTGTGAATCTCCCCGGCCATCAAGATGAAGGCTGAGAAGGGCTGGCTGAGGTGTTGCAGCGTGTCAGGAGGGTCTTGGCAGCGTGGGACATGGGGTGAGCTGATGTAGGAAAGTGGCACAGAGGATGGGGCATCACGGCGGCTGAGCAGAGGGCTGCTCATCACCTCTGTGGGTGCCCAGGCCCCCTCTTCCCCTGTCCCCAGGGGAGCCTGGGGTTGGCTTGGTGAACGTGAGACATTTTGGGAGAAGAGGGAAGATAAAGGGCAAGATGCAGAGGGTTAGATAGAAGTCAGCGGCAGCTGCTTGGCAGAGATTGTGCGCGCTCTCCGCTCGGAGAGGACGCCTTCCCTGGGCTCGTCAGCCGTCTGCAGCACGGCGATTAATCATTGGTGTCAGAATCCCTAATCCTATTCAATGGAAAACAAACAGCGCGGCATCCAGCCCTGTGCTGAGCCCAAGCAATTAGCATGTTTACATGGACTGGGGAAGCTCAACAAAGAGTGGCCAACGGGGGCCATGGGAAATGAACCCTTGTCAGCCCCTGATGTTCAAAGTGCCCTGGGATCCCCGGGCTCTGACCCAGGCCCAAGCTTGAAATGTGGCTTGAAGCAGTTGAACACAGCTACTTGCTACCAAAAAAATGATTTTTCTTGATCAAGGCTCAAGGGCATGCAAGTGTGGGCAGCCGCTGAAATGGGGGGCTGTGTCTGATAGGGATGGTCAGCTGGCAAAACAGGGGGTCTAGAGGGGATAAGGAGTTTGCTCCTGGTTTGGCTTTGAATCCATAGCAAAAGTAGCAGCTAAAGCCTTTGCAATTCTAGCAAACTCAACCCTGCCGCCAGCCCCATGTCCCCATTCTTCCTGCCCCTCTCTGGCCCGCAACGCTGGAGCTACATCTCTCTGGCTGAAATTAGTTCGACGTCTTGTGCTTTGGGTGAGTGGTGAGCTCTGCTGGGCTCAGCCCACCAAAGGGCAGGGCTAGGGCCGTGCAGGAACAGCATCCCTGGTGTGCAAGGGCTGTGTCTGGGGGGCTCAGGCACCTCGCGTAGACTTCAAAGAGGTTTGAGAGGTGGATTACAAGGAGATATGCAGGACTAAACAGATACCTGTCTGTCCCCTTTGCGTGTCCCCAGTGGCTTGCAGCAGCTACCTCAGATGAAACTGTCTTGCAAAACCAAGAGCAAGCCAATGCTTCTTCAAAAGTGATGGTGATGATCTGCTAAGGAAAAGGCCCTCTGAGTGTGGCTGTGATTTCTGCTTGTAACATACCTGCACCAGCTCTACACCAGCCAGCCCAGCGCCTGCAGCAGGACTTGCCCAGGTGAGCTGAGCAAGTCGCTCTGATGGTGCTTGTGCTTCCACAGGACCCCGCAGCCACCCAGCAGGTCCGTATGGACCCCGTGAGCTACAGCCAGCGTGGTCTGCCCTGCCTGAGCACCTCTGCCCTGTGCAGGGACCCCTGCCTTGGCAGCCCTCCCTGGGCTTCAAACTGCCCTCATCCTCTGGCAATCCTATTTTTTGCATTGCACAGTGCACGGTTTCTTTGGACAACCTGCACCCATGCTATTCCCCATCCCAGGATCACTCCCGAGGCTGGGCGAGCTGCATTTAGGATGAAGTCCAAGATACTCTGGGATGCACGTCAGGACATAACCTGTATGGTTTATCCAGCAGAGAGGCTGAGACCCACTCTTCCCCGCCCAGCTCCCTAGGGAAGATATTCAGACCTTGCTAAGGGATGGTGAGGAGACCCAGGGGTCCTGTAGCACCACTGACCACACGGATCTGCCCAGGGGTTATGAGGGGTGGGTTAGTCCCATGTTGCATTTGGCGGGCACTGGGATAAGCCATAGTGCAGAGAGAAGGGCAAGAGAGGATTATTTAACCAGGCTCTGCAAACACAATTTCAAACAGATAGCAAACAGCAAAGCAAGGGGAGCGAGACATAAGCTACATTTCTGTAGGACCTACCAGAAGCCGGGTGACGGTTTAGGTATGCTGGCAATGGGAAAAACAGAGCTTATGTTGAAGCTTCAAGTGACCTGTGGAGCTTCTGGGCTTGGGAGGGTGGGAGTGAGACAGCCCTCACAAGTACTCAATCCCTCTTGAAATGAAGGGGCTTTCCTGGGTACACAGCTTTCCTGCTTCCCTCCCAGAAATACATCTGATTTTGGGGGGTGGAAAAAGAGGATTGATTCAAATAAAAATGTATTTGTATGAGAAAAATTATTTCCTTCCATGAGAAAACACATAGTTTGAGGGAAATTTATGGCTTTGGCCTGGTCATTAATATCTGGTTGTCAAAAAGTATTGGTTTGAACAAAAATATGTTGTAATAAAAATGCATTGTTTTGAAGAAATTTATTGTCCCCATGAAAACCTATTCAATTCAGAAAGATATGTTGATTTCAATGAAAATCTATTTGTTTTAAGAGACAGAGAGAGAGAGAGAAGTTGCACTCAGCTGAGAACCAGGGGCTTCTCTCCATACAGTTCACCCTGCAATCCTGTGGTAATTAGGACGGGGAAACCTAGAAACTCAACAAGCAGACAGTGAAGGAAGCCTGTAGGTCCTGCCTGCCCCGGGCTCTTGCCCGTGCTCAGTGTGATCATCCTCCCAGCTGGAGGAACGTGCCCCTGCTCCCCCAGGGTAACGAGGGGGATGTGGTTGTCTCTGTTCCTTATGGGTTGGATGGCTTCTCCCACAAACAGCTCTCCTCACCCTGCAAACCTTATGCTCCTTCACCGAGTGCACATCCCAAACGGTGGGTGCTTGCGTGAACCACCTCCAGCTGCGACGTAAAGGTGCAAATCTTGCAGGTGACCTGAGGAACATGCAAGACACTCATCTCCCTCTTCGTCTCTCAAGCCAGGCTTGAGCGATGTGAGCGGCAATTACGTGTGTTGATGAGTACCTGAAGGTGAGATAGATGTGTCCATACTGCTACTCATAATATTTCTGCTTTGGTGTGGCAGCACAAGGAAAGGGCCCCTTTTAGCTAAGGGGAGCTGCATGGCTTTGCGGTTCTCCAGCCCCACTCCAGCACTGGCCTGAGGTGGGGCTGAGGTTTGCTATCCTGCCTAAGCCTCTTTCTCCACCAGTGGGGACTGGATGAAATTCACTCTGAGCTTGAAAGCCATAATGCTGCCTGAGCCGGGATTATGAGAGGAGCCACTGCGGGATCACCTGAAATCCACCTCCCGGTGCCTCCCGTTTAAAACAATCAGCACATGTTTGCAGTGGGCTTTTTCTTTCATTATGCTCCAACTCTGCTATTTAATCAGCTTCTTCCTTCCTCTGTTTGTACAAGGTATCGCTATCCCATATTAAAGGGGGGGAAGGGAAGGTACAAGATAAAAAATAAAATAAAATTTAAAAAAATCGCCTATCCAAGAAATGTCACTGCTGCAGTGTTATCCCCTCCCTGCCAACACACGCTCGGGTTCTGGTGTCGATGAAAAGGTTGCATCTGATTAATATTAACAAAGAATTAGAGCTGTGTTTTTCATGATCACCTTGTTTGGTATTGCTCTGTGTGGCAGGTGAAAGCAGAGGAAGGAAGGAAAGGAAGAGGTCTGCATGACGTTCATTAATCATTTCATCAGGAAGGAGTTAAGGCAAAGGGCTTAACAAGGGCTGCAGACAGGGATGAGGCCATGCTTATTCAGATGTTCCTCCTTGCGTCTCTGACCTTTCCCCCGGTCAGCTGGGGTGGGCTTCCAATGCTAAGATGCTCTTCTAGGATCCAGGGCATTCTATCCCCAAACGGGGGCTACCTTGGTCTTGGCTAGGTCAAGGTGATGTCATATGAAAGGCCTGACGTAACTCCACTATTGGTATCTATGTATCAGTTAAAAACTGATTCTGGATCCTCGAGAGCATCCTTGGTTCCTCTTTGAGTCAAGAAGCTTACGAAACAGTGATGAGACCATCCTTTGAGAAGGCGGTAACCCTTCTTCTGCATGCTGGGACGAAGAACTCCTCAGAGCAGGGACTTCTGCTTGGTCTATAGGTGAGCAGTGGCCAGGAGCTGGGAGATACTTGTGAGACATGCTGATCACTGGGAACTCTTGGAGTAAGCCCTAGGAAGGCATGTTCCGTCTCCAAGACAAGGCACACACACACAGGACACCACTGGACTTAAAAGAGATATTCAGTCTCAGAGGACTCTTTGTCCTTCTGTGGGACACTTCCAAAAGATGGTTCCTCCCACCATAAAATAGGTGCCTAAGTTGGAGGGCCCCAGATACCCTTGCTCCATTGACTAGAAGACCCTACAGATAAGCATATACTGAAACATCTATTGGGATGGTTCAAGTTCAGTGACCTAAATCCCATCTGCAGCATATTTACAGAGCTTCTTCTGTAGTAGACCAGACCTGCCTTTGGCACATGGTGTGGTCAGAACATGAGGATGAGTGTTGAAGGAGTTCAACTTATGTATTTTATGCAGATTGGCACATTAAGAGCAAGTGGCTCTGGCTGAGGATAGCACCTTGCTTTAAGATCACAGTACCCAAGTCAGTCTTGGCTGATGTTACCATGTAGGGCCTAACGCGGACAATTTATCTAGACTTTTAGTGGTATTTTGTTTCTTAAACGTGAGGAGATTCCCGTAAATCTTGGCTTAAACGCATCTGTGTGTGGCCAGAACTGGTCTCTGCTTTTTTCCATTCTGTATTTTCTGGATCCAAGACCAGAAAGTGATGCACACATACATATGGCAAAAGCTCTTTCTATTAAGAATTTACAGCTCAACCTTCTTCTTGCTCCCTTTTCTTCCTTCTTTTTTTTTTTTTGTGGATGCTATTTATTATTCAAATGTGGGGAGAGTCGAGCCAAGTGGTGCATTGCTCTCATTAATTATTCTCTGGGATTAAGGAATCAGTTAAAACCATATCTCCCTTAATCCTGTTTTATTAATTTTATATTCTTGGCAAAAAAAAGAAAAACAACAACCCCCCAACCCTCTTTACAAAGGGATCATGCAGCTTTCTGCTGGGACCCTGAGAACAGGAGGTCTCTGGTGTTCCATGGATGCTCGTCTTTTTAATTTGATAAAATAAATTAGCACAGGATTAGAGCCTTCCTGCACAGCATAGCTCAGCTGTGGTTACCATCTTAGAGGGGGCATTAAGCATCGTTTTGGTTGCACGGAGGTGAAATGCGAGCACGCCTGCCCCTTTGCTCCTGTGAAAGAAGGAACTTTCCTCTCGGTAACAGCACAACTTGTGTCCTCTCCTCCCCACCCAGCCACTGCTACAGGGGCTGCCTTTTGCCAGCGACAAGTTTTGTGTTGGATGAGGTGGACGCTGCCTGCTCAGATGCATGCATGAGCCCCTCAGCTCCTTTCATATAGCAGCCAGAGGTGATAACCTTAATTAGCCGCTTCCTTTTGGGATATTATGAAGATGTAAATGAAATGGCTTTCTCTAAGACACCAGAGACTTGATTCCTGAGAGTAAAGGTTTGGTCTGGGAAACAGCAGAGAGAGAATGGGAAAATGGAAGTGGCGCTTTTGGAGGTTTCATCTCCTTTGCGCAGCAGAGGTGCTCCAGCTGGTGCTGTCATCCAGGACCTTCACAATTCTTCTGGAATGAGAGATGTGGGGAGGCCAGGCTGCGAGGGAGCAACCTGTGGCCACAATGCAGGTTTAGTGGCCTCCAGACTGCTTGTTTTATGCGACTACCAGCTAGGAGAGAAAGGACAGAGGTGGTGTATGGCTATATGACCTGTTCCTTGGACAGAGGGGAACCTGCACTGGACTTCCAGGAGCAAGATGGAACCAGTCCCGAAGGGGCTGAGGTTTGCGAGGCACAAGGAGCTGGGCCGTGAGTGCTGGTCTCAGCCTCTCAAGGCTCACACTGAGCAGCATGATGCAGAGGCATCTGGTCCCTCAGCAGGATGAAATTTCTTGGGTGACTTTTGGGAAATTCATGCTATGGAGGCATTTAAACTGGAATTGGTGGGATAGTGCTCAGAGCTCTGCAGTGCAGAATATGGGACTGGTGAAATAGTTTGTGTCAAAAAAGAGACCGTGATGGCAGCGTGGCCGATACGTTCTTGTCCCATGCTTGTCTTGAAGTTGAAGATGATTGTCCTCACCCACCACTGACTTGGGCACTGGGCATGTATTACTGTTTACCTTTAATCTTTCATTAAGTAAGGCTTTTAAAGCAGAATTGTGCCTGAAATATTGCTAAGTGTTTTCTCCCTGGAGAAGGCGTCTTGTTTGCCAATAATGACAGTGGCTTAGAAATGAGTCTGCAGTGATGCCAGCTGGGCAAGGTTGCGATGGAGGGAGGTTTGTCCTGTGGCGTTTGTCCTGTGGTGTGGGAGCAGGTATTGGCTTCGCTGCGAAGGGCTGCATGGATTAGCAGGCATTGGCAGATAAATGCCCTTATGTCCTGTTGGCCTTGGGGTCACTTCTGAAAGCTGCTCCTTCTTTTGAGAGTGTCTTTGACTCACAGAATCTCTTCTGGTCTCACCTGACCTCACCTGAACGCCTTTGCTGCAGAATTGAGCGCCGCACTAGAAGTCTCTGGCATTGTTTTTGAGGCTGTTGTTACAGCAATTCCCACAATTTCAGTCATCTGAGCAGTAAAGAGATTTTTGCAAAAGAACTTCCATTCAGGAGTTATTCATACAAGAAAGCTGTGATCAGAGGCTGTGCAGACCCTACAATAATACAAATACCAGCAAAACATCTTCAGGGCTGGATTTGTCAAAGATCCCAAATCAAGGCATTTCTATTTCCTCTGTCTTTTCTCTACCAACCAGGGATTTCTTTTCTCCCACAACTTACCTGTTGTGGTTTTTTGTTTGTGAAAAGTCACTAGATAGCAGGGAAGTTTACTCTTATAAAAATATGTGGTTCCTTTGGAGGAAAAATATAAAACAAATGGCTTCATTTGTTTTATTCAGTCTAGGAACAACTTCCTAACTTGCTGTGCTAGGAAGAGTCAGCTCTTTCTTGTTCTTCTGTTAGCGGAGCTGGCAGGGAGGAAGAAGATGCCCCATTCCCAGGCACTGGGCACTCCCTGTGGACACAGTCTGATGTCCTACATGTGTTAGGGTACAAATAAGATTCAGGCAGGATTTCATTGCTTGGTAACTCTGTGCCCTATGGAAACTCACTTGGATCCAGCAAGGTGCCAGGCTGGTGCCAAGCAAATTGTGTCTTATCTCAGCCTGAGAGCCCCACAACTGGACAGATGGTGGGATGGGATACATGGAGCTGGTTGGAGGCGAGTGGTGCTCTGGTCCTAGGGAAATGTGGGGGAATCCTCCTAGTGATGCCAATGAAAAGCTGAATTAGGCTCTATCCCACTCCTGAAATACCGTGTTGGCTGGGGTGTAGCTCTCAAAAAGGAGCTTTTTCAGTGATGTTTGGGCAGAAAATCTCAGCTGTGCTGATGCCTGGGTAAAGCTTGTCCTGGTTGGTTGGAGGGGCCTTCCCTGTTGCTAGGGATGTGCTGTGGCATGGCTGGAGCAGCCTTGCCTCTCCGTGGGGACACGAGCCAATGAAGGGTGTGGGCAGTGAGCACTGCTGGGGTTAGCCTTAGTGGTCACTGGCTTTGAAAAAAAATGAGAAAAAGCCAAAAAGACATTGATAAAGATTTCAAGCAGCCTTCTTCTGGTGCCCCGGTGGTGTCTTGATCTTGTTCCCAATCTTTTGGGTGAGAGAAGCGCTGTTTTAAGTTAATTTGCATTGTGAAGCATTGCTGATGCGCTGGTGAATGAGACCTCGCACAGCCATGCACAAGGCAAGCCAAAAAAACAAAGGCATGTATTCTCAGATTTGAGGTAGGAATTATATACACTTAGAGTCATGAACTCTGGATAATAATTGAAAGGTCAGATTGATGAGAGCAGCCTCCGAGATACGATTTCTATGACAGCTTGATGGATGCCCCACTATCAAGGTGTGCTTTTAATCATAATCTCATTACTCCACTTCTTATGGTTCAACTCACCTAAACTCATGGGAGGAATCGGGGGCCACCTCTAAAATGTGAATTGGCTTTTATTTGGAGGAAGAAGAGTTGAGTGGTTGGGAGAACAAAAAGGAAAGAAAAGAGCCAAAAAATAAAAAAAGACCTTCCTGGCTGAGGATGAGTCAAGAGCAGGTGTGAAAGCAACACCCTCGTTGCTCTAGAGCAATGCCTTGAACATCTTTCTGCTGGCTGGGACCAGTACAGATGATCTGAAGCAAAGCAGGGAGGCTTGAACCTCTCCTAGCATCAGCATGTGTTGTGCCCATGAATCTCGCTGCATTGCTGGCCCTGAGAGTCTGGGCATGGGGCCTGTGAAGAGATGGCCATTACAGCTCTCCCAGGCATGAGAGGAGTTTTGTTTTGGGGAGAAATCCAGTGCTGGCTGTTCACGTGCTCTGATCTATTCATGCAAAACCAATGCTGAAGCTTCCCAGTGATGGCCAACGGTAAAATGCTTATGTGCTGACACAGAACACCAGCTTCTACAAAGGGTCCCTGAGCCTTGGAGAAGGCAAAAGCCTTCTTTTGAGGTCATGGTGCACAGAAGCTGAGAAGATAAAGCTGAGCTTTATCCCAACCAGGGCCCCGTAGCAGGCACTGAGGGAACACCACCTCTTCTCTTTGCAATAAATACAAGAAGTCCTGGAGATCCACCACACCCGCTGGCCCATCCATTGATGTGGCTGTGCAGAAATTGCACTGTGGGCCACATCAATGATGGTGGGCATGGCCCTTTCCCCATGTCATCAGCACCACCATAACCCAGGGGGACTGGCTAGTGGTGGCTCCCAAAAAGCATCCTCACGGGCTCCTCTGCGAGAGCTCGGTGCCAAGGCTGGAGGGTGCCGGGCTGGCACCGAGCATCCCATCAGCAGATCCTGCAATTCATCCTCGCCTCCCTTGAACCTCCTGGAAGAGTTAGTATGGAAATTTCAACCTATTTTTAAGGGTTATTTTCACTCAAGTGAAATCTATCAAAGAAGGAGGGTTATTTTTACAGCGCGCAGCAACTGCCGGTTGCCATGGCAGCGGGCCGGGCGAAATGCAATAAAGCATCCCTCTGTTATCGTAAACACAAAGGGAACCACGGGCACCGAAAAGAAAGGCGATTGTCATGGGGGGAGAGAGGCAACACTGTGGTGCGCTCGCCAAGACCCAGCGCCTATCTGGGCTTGGGGAACTACGTCTGGGGAGATTTCATGGGGTCCTCTGTGCCCATGTGGGGTCAGAGAGGGCCAAAAGGAGTGAGGGTCTCTGAGCTCCCCGCTGTGAGTGTTGAGGGTGCTGGTATGTCAGCCTGAGCTGAACTTTTTCCCTCTTCATTTGCAAAAACTTGGAAGAAGTTTAGAAAATGCATCATCTAAAGAAAGGAAGGGTGTGAGGGGGAGCCTCTGTGTTTTGGGTTTTTTTTATCTGACTTCCAAGACAAGGAGCAGTCGACTGTGGAGGTCTCTTGCAGGTGATAAGAGGGTTCCTCCTCTCCATCTCTTCCAAGTCCATGTCTGTCTGTGTAAATTTAGGTGCCCTGTTTAACCGCATCAGCTGAACACGTGTATAACTGAAGTACCCCTGATGCTGCTGGGCCCAGGAGAGGCTTGGTGAGTGTGGGTGCCAGCAGCTCCCAGAGAGGTGGAGGACCCCACTTGGGATCTCCCTCATGAGCTATGGCCATCCCTGTGATGCTGCTGGGACAGCCCTTGGGTGTCCCAGCAGCATCAGGGTACACAACTAGAAACCGCACCAACCCCTGGAAGTATGTGGTTTGTCCCTGAAGCCTGTGCTGCTGTGTCTTCAGTGCTGCTGTTGTGGCTATATGGAAGCCACGTGGCTGCTCCTCATTGGTATTCCCTCCCAAGACGCAGGGTGTCCTAAGGTGGCACATCTTGGCTGCACGAGGGCTGGCTGGGCAGAGAGAAGCCTGACACAACGGTTGCCATGTGCTGAAGCTCTCCCTAAGTACCATGTGGGTGTTTTCATGTTGAACTCCCACCAAGACAACCACCGCTAATGTGGAGGGAGAGCAAATGGGCACAGGACTGGGCTTCCTCACCACATAGAAACCTCTTCAAGAACCTGAGAGTTTTTTGGGGGGGAGTTCCAGGCACCCAAAGCACTTTTGTTTAAAAGCATCCTGAATTGGGTACCAAAAAACTAGACTATCTAAAATGCCTTGCCATTTGGCTCACCCTAGAGATGTCACTGAGGTCTTGGGGTTGTCACTTAGCTCTGTCATTGGACAAAGCCAGTGCTTTTTAATTTCAAGATTTGTGGCAAAAACCCAGCAGGCATGAGCTTGGCAGGTTAGAGCAAGTGCTGATGAAGACCAGAGTCTTCCTCATCCTTTCCCCATGGAAGCTGAGTTATCCCTAGCTGACCTTTGCAGAACAAGCTCTCTGAATACATCATCTCCCAACCCAGCCTAAGGTCAGTCCCACCCCAATAAATAGATCTTCAAAGACACACATGGGACTCCACTGGATGCCAGGGGGGAGGTGGGTGTGAAAAAGGTCAGTCTCTTGCACCAACCAAAAGTCCCTCTCCTGCCTTACACAGATCCAAGATCCTGCTGTAGGGTTTGCAGGGCAATGGTTTTGGAGTTATGGGGCTTGCTTTTTCAGCAACTCATAAACAGGGAAAACAAACAAAGGCAAGACTTGCTGCGCAGCAGCATATGTATAAATAGATCCCTGGGAGGGTGAGATCAGCAGGAGGGAAGAGATCGAGACAATTTCTCTTTCCAAAGGAACAGTCTTGATGCTGCTTGCCTTTGTGGCTGGACCCCGTAGTATCAGGTTATTGCTCCTTGTGCCCAGGGCTCACTTATCTAGGCAAAGATTGTGTAAAAACCCCTGCTACTTGCCAGGGAAAGGGGGTTTGCTCAATTTTTTTAAAAGGTTACTGGTTTTTTTATTGAATAGTAAGGAAAAAAATTATGATAATGCTCAGGTGGAGATGTATCTCATCTAAAAGGGTTTCTAATGATTGGGTTTTATATTGAATTATTAGAAAGTCAATAACCAGGGCATGTGGCGATCTGGGAGTCCCTCTGAGGAAGAGCTCAAACTAGCTCTTCTGGATCTCCAGTGGGCTGGTGGTATTGAGCCAAACTCTTGCTTGGGGAGCATTTTCACCAAGGTCTTCTCCAAAGCAAAGTCAAGGAGCACTTTCCCAGGGGACTCGGGTCCTAGCCCTCCCACTGACGGTGCGCTGCCATATACTGGCAGAGTGCTAGATGATGTCTTTGAGATTAAACTTAATTCACAACTCTTTAACCTAAGGTTCCCGTTCATAAGTGTTTCATTATTAAGGGGTAAGTACACGGCAGCTTCATTCTTTAATAGCATATATAGCATGTTACACTTTACAATGCATTAGCAATAAATGCTTAATGGAAGAGGCTATATCAAGCTGTTAGATAGAAAGCCTATTATAAAACGTGGGCTCCTGCTAAAACAATGCGTGCGTCTGTTTAACACCTGATGTTAACTCAGAAAGTGTGTTAGAAAGCACTGCTCTTTGGCATAGAGAAAATAAGAAGCACTTTATGTATTAAAGTGTCACCAAAATTTCCTCGCTTGTTTAAAACAATCTTGAGAAAATGTTGTCTAAAAAGTAGTTGGCTGAGATGGGAAGTCTGGAATCTGTCAGAAGCAGGGGCTGGGGGTGTCTGGGGGTGGGAGGTGATGTGCAGCAAGGCTGGATCAGGCTTGCCCAGTGCAGCATGGAGGCGAGCCACTTTTAAGGCCAGACTTAGACTCATTGAAATGTTGTTTGGAAAGGATTCCTGAAGGTCTGCAGCACAAACTCTCCATGGAAGTGGGACTGTCTGCAGCAGTACATCAGGTTGGCCATGGCTTGGTCCGGCTGAACGTTGCAGCCCTCCACAGATGCAGAGTCGGCAACCTGTTCCAGTGCTGCCCCAGCCTCCTGGTGCAAACCTCACCCACCGGAACCTCCAACCCCCTGGGAGGAGGTTGCCTTAATCCAGCTGCTCCAGAGGATGAGATCTCAAGCTTCTTAGGCATTTTTAGCACAAACCCAAGCTGTCAGTGGTGGGGTCTGGATGCATCTGACCCAGCCTGAGCTACGTGCCCAACAGCCCAATCCACCAATGAAGTTCAGCTCTTCCTATTTGCAAGGTCCAACCTTGAGTCCAGCTCCACTGGGGCTGCAAGCCAGCAGTGCAGGTGGGAGAGCATGTGGTTTGTGCATTTTGGGGCATGTAAACCTGGTCACGATCTCTAAGTCCAGGCAGTGCATCCTGCACCCTGCAAAACCCATGATGACTTTGGGGCTGGCATAACTGGACTGGACTTCTTGGACTTCCAAAACAGACCTGCTATTCCCCACCACGACTCTTCAGTCCTGACCACTCTGTGTTATTCCAGTGCTTCAGCGGTTAAATGGAAAATGGTGTCTGAGAAGATTAGAATTAAGTTATTAAAGCATCTGGACACTTTTAAGAGGATTGCTGAGCGTCGTAGTACTCAAGATTGACTTGAGAATTTGGGGGTGGATTTGCAGCTGGAAGAAATTCCTCATGTACTGTATACCTGCCCCTTGTGTATATGTTAGCATACTTGGCACAGATGTCTCTTTGTTTCCGTACAGGAAACTAATTGCCTTTCTTGTTTCAGTCTGAAGTTTTCCTGTGTCATTCTGTAAATAATGAGAGGCATTTCTCAAAGTTTGCCAGGCGCCTTTGTCTCTCCTGACGGCACTTCAGCTGCCTGCCCTGCACTAGAAGAGCATCCCCCTTGCTGGAAACCTGGTGTCATCTCAGCAGGGTCTGCGCTGGCCCTGAGGTTTGTCAGCTGGGAGATGTCCTGCAGGGAAGCGAAAGCAGGGAGAAGGAGGTTTTATGTGAGAGGGACAAGCTTTGCCTTTGAGCTTGCTCTAACTTCCAGCTTTTTGTGTGAATTCCAGCCCTGGAAATTAAAGTCCTTTATTTATCCTCAGCACGGCGGCAGCTTAGGCAGAAGCACCAGCTAACACCTCCTGTGACCCACAGGGATGTGACCCACAGAGGTGCAGCTCTTGCCTGGTACGGATGATGTGCTAACAGGGAAAGGGAATTTTCTCAGCCCACGAATGCTTCTGACCCTCTGTTTCCTTTCATGTGCCTTTTAGAGACTGAATTTTTGGTAGGCAGTCTTTCCTTGGCTGTAAGATACATCTCCTGAGGTTTAAAGAAGAGCAGAAGTTCAGGGCTTGTGACAGAATCAGAAAGAATGTGATGCCATGATGGAAATCCAGTGCTCTCCTCCTGGTACCAAATGATGGTTTGCTACAGACCTGTGGGAGAACAGAAATCCTCAGAGCTTTCCCAGGAAGGAAGCTGGAACAGACACAGAATAAAATAGGGATGAGAGAGCCTAGAGCTAGCCTAAAATTGTGCCCACTGCTCCAATTGGATGTGAAAGAGGAATTCAGGTCAGTAATGAGAGAGCAGATGTGAATGCAAGGTGCAGAAGGGTTTGCTGCTGTAAACTAACCAGAGTTTACAGGTGCTTGAGCAGTGGAAGGGGAGGTTTGTCCTGTGGGAAAAGGGAGGATCAGTTCCAGTCATGGGTCAGTGGCTGCCCAGATCCACCCAAATCACGAAGAAAGATGCTGGAGCACTCCCCAGATCTTGGTGCACATGTAGACCAAGCCTTGTGAGCAGAGGTGGTACAGCTGGGGCACGGGGGTGGTCAGCACCACGGCGGGGGCATGAAGCTGGCAGCGGGCAGGGTTCGGTAGCGGGGAGCAGCAAGGACCCTTCACTGCTGCTGGCCTCGGTGCTATCGCCCGTCCTTTGCCTGTCCCTGTGCACCGGCTGCCGTGCAGCGGCTGGTGGGGTGCAGGCAGGGCTGCTCAAGTGGCCCCATCCAAGCCACTAGCAACTTGATGCTATTCCTGCTTTCTTATTTTGTTGTTACCACCACAAGTCTGCTTTCTGTGCTATAATTTATGGCTATGGAACAATTTGAGGGGCTTGCAGTCAGCAAAGGAGCACCAAGGAGGGCTCGTGGTGAGAGAAAGGTTTGGCTTTAGCTGGTTGAAAACCACCTGGGAAGAAGACCCCTGGGTGGCCAGGAGATGCTGTTGGAGACATCTAAGTGGGGCTTTCACTGCTTCCCCTGGTGCATCGGGCTGCGTCAGCACTCCCAGGATGGCTGCCTGTGCCTGCCCAGGAGCACGGCTGCAGAGACGGGGGAAGCTGGGAGGGGATGCTGAGCTGTGCCTCAGTTTCCCCTCTCAGTGCGCAGGAGACGGAGCCCGTGGGCCAGCTGAAGGGAAGTGAGGAGGTGGTGTTGGGCTGCCTTGCAAGCATCTGGGGGTATGCAGCATGCTCCAGCTGCCCGCCCTTCCCACTGGGGTGGCTATTTATCAGGAACAAAGCTGGCAGGGAGGGAGGAGCATCCTGAGCCGGCTCAAGCCATCAGATCTCTGTCAAGGATTTGGCCTGGACTTTTATTACCTGTCCCTCTTGTCACTTTCGTGTGAGAGGATTCGGGGACACAGGAGGTACCTGGTTACTTTGGGGCTGTCACATCTGCTGCAGGGGGGACAATGCAGATTGTGACAAGCCGGTGTCATTAGTGCTGGCCTCCAAGGCTGCTGCCAGTCGGGATTTACTGCCCACCTCCCTGGGACCAGCTGTGCCGTCCGCTCCCCGCGCAGCAGCCCCTCATCCGGAGCACGGATAGGTCATGAATCCTGCCTGGTGCTCAGCACCACCCAGGATAGGTCCCTGGGCGAGGAGCTGCTATCTCATCTCCTTCCTCGCATGGGGATGGGGGAAACGCTGTGGCACCGCTAATTGCGGCAGGCTCGTGCTTTCGGCACTGCTTGCCACAGGCTGCCAATCACCTCGTGCTCCCCTGCTCCTGCCACGGTGCTGGGCATCGCGTCGGCTGTGTCACGGTTTGCTCTGACATCGGCCTGATGCCTGGACTGCGCCGGGGCAGTGACGGACGGTAATTGGGTCCCCCCTCCACCAGCGTTGCCTGCCAAGGCCGTGGCAGAGGCAGCGAGTGCCTTTGCAGCCATCGGAGGAAGCGCTCGGGTGCTGAGACCTTTCAGATGGAGACAGACCTGCCAGGTGTTGATTTCTGCTGGCAGTGGGCGTGCTCTGCAATCACAGACACCAGTTCTCAGCTGGCGTGAGGTGGTAAATTGGCGGTGCCCTGCCAGCTTGCACCAGCCACAGGTGGGTAGCAGGAGCTGCAGGACAACCCCGGGGGTGTTTTCAGAAGCATCAGGCTGCAGGTACCGTCTCAGAGGGGACTGGCATGCACTTTTGGAGATGCTTAAATGTAGTTGTAAATCTGCCCGCTGCAGGCGCGGCTGACACCTAGCCGAGGTGGCTGCAAATGCTGCTGCCAGCCAGCGCTCCGGCAGCAGGACTGGGCACAATGAGGGGTTCCCTCAATCCCCGCAGGAACAGCACGCATGAGCTGCTGCAAGCAGCCTGTGAGTCCTACAGGGTCTGGTCTGGTCTTGCTTTAATTTGGGAAGGGGCACCTGCATCCCAGCCAAGTGAGTTTGGAGTAAGAAAGGAGCTGCCGCAGAGAGTGTATGTTCGATGCAGATGATGGCAACAGGAGCAACACTGCAAATGCTGGTGTGCCAGTCCTCACGTCACCACTGGAGCCCACCTCCTCATCGTTCCCCCTGTAGCTCTTGCTCCTCTGATTTTCTCCAACTTTGTCATTTTCAAGGGTCCTTGGTGTATTTTCCCCAGCTCCTCTCACCTCCTTGTCTCAGTGGCTGTGTGCGGGCAGTGTATTTCAGTAGTGATTGCAATAGCGACGACAGACCTTTTTGGTGTCGGGGCTGGCCGGCAAGGTGGGGAACGTTGTCTTCTCCACCGTCGGCACGCTGATCTGCTGCTAGCAGCACCCCCTTCTCATCTTCCCACCTCCTGGGAGGCAGCATGTGATGCCTTTCTTGCATTCGCAAGGGCTGCTGCTGCTTGCTCCAGATCAGCTGGTTGCGCGGCATCAAGAGCAATGCATCCCCCTGACAGTGCATCTGCAATTACTGGGAGATGTTTTTGCCTGTAGCTGCACATCCCTACTGCATTTTCAGCAATAACAGCTTCGTCTTGGGTGTTTTACCCAATCTCTTGCAATCAGGGACTTAAGCAGCTATTTTTGGCTTTGAACCTGGTCATCAAGAGAAAGCATAGAGTGTGTTTCTTGCTTTATCTGCCCATGCTTTTCACTACGCTGCTACCATTCTCCATGGCAAGTGCTGCGGGCTGACACACGGTTAGTCCCGGGGTGAGTGATGGATGTCAGTGGTTTAGGATCACCGTGAGGTCTTCTGTGGTTTCTCCTTGGTGCTGCTGCTGCTGCCTGGCTGTGATGTCTTCCCCCATGCTTTCCCCACCGGTGGGATCTGCCCTCCCATGAGGCCTCCTGGCATCTGGAGAGCGGTTCTCGCCAACGCCCCCCTTCCGCAAGGCAACCTCTGGGACCAAGATCCAACAAATGGCCCATTTAAAAGTGCAAACCTTGAAGCTCTTGGGGTCCCGGGAGGCTACCAAAACCCTGCTGACGCATCTGCTCTGCTGAAAAACTTGGCTCCTGCCATCATAGCTCAGCTCCCAGTCCCTGAGCAAGTGGAAGTGCTGCTGGGCTGCCTTTCCTTAGGGCTGAGGCTGCCAGGGCTCAGCTCCCCGCCTTGTGCGTGCCTCTGCAAGCACAGCATTGCCCTGCTGTTTTCTGCCAGGTAGATTTTAAGCTTTTAAAACACAATCATGAGCCCTGACTGTATCATCTGTGCTTTCAGCCTTTCCCAGGAGCCTTTCTCCTGCGTGCCCTGAGCTGGGCTCTGGCATCGTGTATGGATGGTCACCCCAGGGAAGAGGGATAGGGACCAAGGGAGCAGGCGGACAGATGCAAAAGAGAGTGACTGAGACCCCTTCCTTCATCACAGCTGTGCTGGTGACAGCCAGGCCACTCTGGACGGGAGGGGCTTACTAAAGAAAGCTGCTTTCTGCATAGCTTGAGCTCTGGCTAGGTCTCCCCATTTACTAGGAATCATGGCCAGGACCTCTAAACCAAAACTGAGATACTACAAATAGTTACATCAAATGGGCAAGCTGGCAGCCCTGTGACCTTTGAGGGCTTAGGAGGGACCCATCTTACTCTTGATTTCCGCAGCCATGGTGCCAAAAGCATCACGCAATAGCCTCAAGTCCAGCATTGCCCTTTTCTTGCCCTGGCAGCTCCCAGGCATAGGGAAAGCAAGGTCTGCAGGCAGCTGCCTGTCCACAGCTCAGTTGTTGGCTGTAGCCATGCTAAGGACCGGTTAGAAAGACTGTCGCGAGCTTAACAGAGCACCAGGAGGCATTTATCCAACCTCTTTTAAATTCACTCATCCACCCACAACCAAAAAAAAAAAAATTGCTTCGAATTTAGAAAATTAATTAAAATAGTAAGTAAATAGAGCACCTGAGTCATTCCACTGTGTATTTCTAAAAAGGTGCTTGCTGCTGGCTTCCCAAAGGTCCTGCTAATATCAAGGGAGGTGTCGTCTTCCTCACAGTCTGGTAGGGGCAGGGACATCATCTTGCGGGAGCCCTCCAAAACTGTTTCCTTGAAGACGTCCTTTCTACCTCGTTATAGCTACTTTGTGTTTGTGTTTTCCAAGCATTTTTGACCAAATTAATGATTACAGCGAAACAGGATTCTTATTGGCAGCACAAATCACTTTTTCAAGATGACACCAGCACTTACAGTCTTATTACCGTCATTAACAAGATTATTATTATGACTTTGCCATGCTTCCCCTTTCTAAAGAATGCAATTCAAATCCAAATATTCTGGCTTAAAAATATCCCATCCTCATTTTCCCCTCTAACCAAAAAACAGGTCACACCAGCCCTTCTGGGGAACAGAAGAGCATCTTTCTATGGATGTACTTAGGCCATATTTTAGGTTATCAAGTGCACTTCTCAGGCCTGCGTTTTCCTAATTGTTCATCTGCTGAATTCAGCTGTCTCTGAGCTCAGCAGTGGTCTCCAGTCTTCTGCAGCCTGTCCCCGCTTTGCCGGCTGGGTACAGAGCCAGGGTCTGCAGCCATGGGGAGCAGCACGAGCTCCTCTGTGGAAAGGTGACACTACCAGATGTTGGCCAGATGTCACCCAATGTGACTTGCCCAAAGGACCTGAAGGTGATCCAGGGAATTGATCCCAACATCTCATTTAAGATGAGATGCCTCTCTCCTTTTACCCGAGCTTCAGGGTGCCACTGGCCCCATCCATCTAGTGAGCTGGATTTTTGGCTACCCTGAAATTAACTGCCAGACAGTAAAACAGGGAGCTGACAGGGTGTTTGTCACAGCTGGGACTGTCCTCGCCAGGCGGAAGGTAGCTGGATGATAGGATACACAGGAGAGGACACATTGTTCCTCGTCTTGGCTGTTACGGCTTTACAAATGACTATTCCAAGCTTAGTTCCAAAATGGTGTCGTGGCTTTCGCTGCTGTCATCAATTGCCATCAACACTGCATTTAGCTGACATAATTACTTATTGTTACAATCAGTGCCCATTAGGTTAAAGCTAAATTACAGTCTCAGTCCTTGGGAACTGCCTATTACATCCATATGAATACGCAAAGTTCATCACTCATGATTAACGTTGCTACAGTGAGTACAAAAGGAATTAGTGAGGACCTGTCACTTATTGTAAAGTGCTGCCAGATTATGGTATCAGAAATGATGTGTCAACTGTTAAAACTTAATAATCCATGCTGGAGTGCTGTATCTGATTATAACGCTGATCAAAGGAGAGGCCTGATTGGCACTCGGAAACTGAGGCTGGGCGGTTATGAGACCGATAACCTACATGGGTCAGGAGTCGTTGACCAAAAGCCGGAGCTGTGGCTTGGTATGGTCACCCCCCGCCCCAGGAGCTGTGGGGGCCTGGGGACCCTCCTGGGGGCATGTGCCCGGGTGCTGGCGTGGCTGGGAAAGGATCGATGGGTTTGTGGTCCACGGGCACGTGTCTGAGCCGGGAGGGTGGATGCAGCTGCAGCTGGGCACCTCCTTATTCTGGCAGGAGAGAGCCTGGGGGTCGCAGGCTGGGATTCGGTCACCCTCCGCTCTGGCTGATGGTGCAAATCACTCTGCCGCGGCCAGACCCCCTCTCTTGCGCTGACGAGACCCGAGTGGAGTGTGGGAGCACATCTCCCCCGACGGGGGCTGGGAGGACCCAGGAGGTCTCCTCATTTGGATGGGTTTTGCTGGATACCTTTCCATGGGGTAAAAGCAGCGTGCAATTGTGTACATATTGCTGAATGTGTATATATAAGTACGTATGTGTGCATGTGTGCGTGAATTTAGAAAAAGACCTAAGATTTTGTTTAGACGTTGCTCAAGGGGACTGTCTGATTTTTCTAATTTGAAAAGACTTTTTGTTTTGGAATAGGGTTTTTTGCATTTTTCTTTCAAACTCTCAAGACTGAAGAAAAAGTTTTACTTAACCTCAAATGCTGTAATACTGGGGTTTTTCTTTTTTTCTTTTTTTTTTTTTTTCCTAAAAAGCATCCTACAAGCAAACGTAAAGATCTGTTGTTGGACTCTGCTAACAAAGTCCTTCTGGGAAGAAGAGCTGAACCACACAGGCTGAAGCACATGGGCTTGACAGAGGTTGGGTAGCTGTAAATCTGCATCTGGCCCCTGCTCACCCCCTGAGGCAGGCTCTGGCTGAGCCAAGCGACGGCATGGTTGTTCCAAATACATGGCATCGTGCTCCTCACCCAGCAGTGTGCCTGCAGCCAGGATGTGGGGAGGTCCTCCTCCATGGCTGGGGTTTGTGTGGAACCATTATTGGGTTGTGAGCCACACACCAAAATCCCCGCGTGGACTTTTCCTCACAGTTCCTCATTTTTGTTCGTGGCTACTGGTTGCAGATGTTTACTACTGGTCACGACCTGATTTGCAGCTGAAAGCTGGCTACTTCATACCAGCACATTTACGCTATCCCTTAACCAGCTTAGGTTTCCTGACAGCATTTTGCATCTCCACCAAAGAGTATTTAAAACTCTTGTAGGTCTTTGGTCAAAGGCTCCTGGACACTTTGCGTGACTTCTGGCAAGCGCTGTGCTTTCTGCTGTTGCTGTCATGATCGCAGCGCTCCAGCAGATGACAGAGGCACGCTTGTCCTTTTGATGCAGGGGTCGTCCTTGCTATTAGACAGCCCTCGCTGTCTGAGCAGCCGGCGGTAAGGGTTGTAGCTCCTCTGCCTGCGGCCGGCTCGGTCAGTGCGTGGGAGCTGAAGGTTGCCTGTGTGCCTCTGGGCGGTTTAACTATTTTTGTTCTCTGGGGAAGGTTCATGTCTATTCCCTTCAGCAGATATCTCCCTAGCACCCTCTCTACTGAAATGGGATGCAACATAACCACCTGGTCTCACTAGTACTTCTGAGCGGAAAGAAATAGCAGGTCTGGGGGGCTTCCAGGGGAGGCAACGTGATTTTGTAGTGATAACAATATAATGTATCACGAGCCACCACAAATCCACCCTGATTCCCAGAGTCCCTCTTGGTTTTCAGACCTGTTGTTCACTTCGGTCCTTGCAGGAAACGCTCAGCAGCAATAATACCAAAGCAGGGGAAGAAAAGCCGTTCTCTGGATCACCAGCTCTGGAGGGAACGGGGGAAGATCCGTTTGCTAGTGATTTCAACGTCCTTGCTTAAGACCTCTCTGCCAGGGTACCTGGCTGAAGGTAATTCAGGCTGCTGGTGAGCTGTGCCAGTGCTTTCCATAGCTGTCCACGCCATGGGCTGCAAAACCATCTGGAGCTGGGCTGCTCCGCTCAGATTTCTCCACCCAGGACCTGCGTGTCTGCCATAAAGGCACATGGTTTCACAAATGGGCAATGCTGGAAGGCCATGGTAGGTGTATCGGTGCTGCTGCTGGGGTGTCTGCCGTGCTTGTGGATGGTCCAGGCTGTGTGCCCAGGATGCTGCTGTGCTGCCTGGTGGTGCCCACCACTGGCACCTTTTCCTGAGATCTCATCTCAGCTTTCCGGGAGGTTGTTTGGGCTATGACGTCTTATGCATCCGCCACTGACAACACGAAGAAAAGCCTTTGGTGTATTCGAAGGCGTGTTTGTATCGTGTCTCCCCTCTGTGTTTGTTGTGTTTCCCAGACCTCCAGACATCCTCACCTCTCTCCTCCAGGCTTGCTCCGGTTGTGCTTCATCTTGTTTGAGGAGCAGTGGCCTTTTTTGCACCAGTTTGAATCTCCTTTGCCTGTGGTCCAGGGTGACCCTCAGCTGCTCCTCTCCTGCTCATTGCTTCCAGCTGGCCCTCGTGCTGTGGAGCTGTTGGACAGCCAAAGGAAGAAACTTCACTCACCTCTCTTGAATAGCATCCTAGCTTTTGGTGACCATGTCTTCACTTCTTTTGTTCCCCGTTCTGCCTTGTGCTAGGTACACATATGCTGATGTATGCGTATGTGGCACCATACAGGGATTGTCCTCTCCAATATATTAGAGGGTCTGATAGCAGTGCCAAGGGTCTAAAAAATAGTCTGCAGAACTGAAAGGTTCAGGCAAGCTTTGCATAGTTCTTCCACACTAAGACCTTTCTCTTGCACTGACTCTTAGGGTTTGGGGTTTTTTTTTCTTCTTTGGTTGCCTGTGATGGCAAGAACCGGATTTCTTTTCCACTGCATCTCCAACAAAGCAACATAACTAAAAACATTTGAGCTAAACTGAAAACGTAAAACATCTTTGGTGTGAACCTGCAAACAAGAATTCCCCAGTCCCGCTCTGTTCTGGTTCAACTGATATAGTTGATCTCTGGAAAAAATAATGAAACCTTTACTTATCCTAGGCAAACAAAACTCTCTTCAGAGGACCTGAAATGCAATCTGTCATTTCCATTTCAAATAATTTGAAATGTCTGTATAATTTTAACCATAAAATGGAAAGTATAACTGGCCAGTCATTGCAAATGGAAATGTTCCTTTTCAAAGCATTCAAATGAAACCTTTCATTTATTTTCTTGAAGGTTTCCTGTTTGTTGGCTGGTTTGGAAGTTGGCAATTCATCGAGATGAAGTTGTGCAAAGTTGGCTGTTGCTGAATTTGCATTTTTTTCCCAGAGGAGAGAGATTTAGAGTGAAAAACGTTGCTGTGCTGCATCATCGGGAGCTCCATCCTCCCCTGCGGGTCACCCCCGTCACGCAGGGAGGCACAGGTCTGTCCTTCCTCACCTCTTCCCCCTCACCAAAGTCCTTGTGTGGCGCTTCCCCTCGTCCCCGCTCTGGACACGGGATTACAGCTCCGGCTCCTCTTCCCAGTGCATCATCAACATGTTGTTTCCAGGGTCATAAATTTGCACTGTGATGAGACACAACCAGATGTTAGGATACGTGAAGCGACTGGCGAAGCAGCCTGCCTGGCGCAGCCCCCACCTCCGGAGTCAGCCGCCCGCTAATGAGAAGCAGGTCTCTCGCCTCGAGCTGGGCCAGGACAGACGGAGAGCATCCCCAGGAGCAACCACGGAGCTGCCATCTCGACCCCCTTCCTGCTCTCGGTGCCCGGGGAGCATCGCCAGGGCAGGATTCAGGCACTTTGGTGGCTATCGGCTTCTGGCAGCCATCTGGAAAGATAGTTTGGCCTGGTACAGGGGGGGAACGCACAAGGCCATGGTCCTCCTTGCTAGCAAGGAAGCTGGTTATGATGCTGTGTGATGCTTTATCATGTAAAAATACTTCTGAGATGCATGTTTTGGATCATTTGTGTGGCCGAGCAGGCTGGGTTTTAATGGAGAAACCCATGGGGAAGCGAGGTCTTAGCTCAGGATGCTGAACCGGTACCCTCTGCCAGAAGCCAGTGTTGACTTGGGATGCCTGTATCCAGGTGGCTCCAGCCCACGTGTCCCCATGGCTCCGAGGTGCCCAAGTCCCCTGGGTGGGCAGGGGAAGGTTGCACTGAAAAGCAGGTGAAGGGCTGCTTGTGGGGAACGTGTCCCTCATGGGCTGTGAGGGTCCTCAGGATGGCTGCAGCTTTTGGCCAATGTCCTCTGCTCACACTACCGTTTCAACCCACGTCCTCGTGCCCCTTGGTGTATGCTCACTGGGTGATGTTTTGGGGCATGCACTGAGAATCGGGGGATTCACACCCTGATTACAGTCCCTGGGCACAACCATCCTGTGAGTGCTTTCTCAACGTGGTCTCCTCCTTCCACTGCTGGTGCTCCCTGCTGCCCTGGGTGTGAGGCTGAGCCCTGTGTGGGGCTGGCATGGCTCCATCCGTTCCTTTGCAGCATCAGGTCAGCCCCTGCATTGCAGGGTGAGTCTAGGCTTAAAGATGATCCAGTGTGGAGGTCTGGCCTTACAGCTTCTTCTCTTTTTCTTCGCTCTTCCCTGGCCCATGTGGGCACTGGTGGTACTTCCTCGTATGCATGCTCCCATTGCACAGGGATGGGCAGGTCTCCTCTCTCCTTTTAGTATCCAGGTAAGCACAGAGGGGAGAGAAGAATTATTTGTAGCAGCATGAGTGTGTTGGTAGCAGACCTGAGGGCTACGTGTTGGCTAGGACATCTTCAGGGGATGCTCCTCACTAGGAGGTTCAGAAACAGCCTCCAAACTGGAGAAGAAGGAGACGGAGCTTGGTAAGTCCTTGGAGGGGAGAAAACACCGTGGTGCCCGTGACCGTAAGCATCCCTTGCAGCCCCAGCTCCAACAGAGGGGAAGCCCAGCTGTCCCCAGAGGTCTTGGCCACCGGCCCAAGGGATTTTCCCAAAGCCATGCAGGAGGGATGGGATCAGGCAGTCCTTGGGCATGTTCCCACCAGCCCCTTCCAGTGATGCGAGAGGGAGAGCAAGCACTTGTGGCTCTGCTCAGCCTCCCAGGAGGAGCAGCCCATGAACCGGCTGCTGAGCCCCATCTGACCATGAGGGGTTTCGCCACCATCCTGGAGAGCCGCTGCCCTTCCCACAGGAAGGCCAGGCGAAACGGGGCTGCCCGCCAGCAGCTCCTGGGGTTGCACCTCACCACCCCGAGTGTGTACAGGGAAGGAAGGGACGCCCCGTTACACGGGGTGCGGAGACCTCCTCGTCCCCGCTGCGGAGCGCGGCGTCCGCTCCATTGTGCGGCAGCACGTTGGAGGGAGTTTGGGTTAAAAGGGGTTAACAGCTCTCTGCTGTAACACATGATTGGTCTTTATGAGGTTGAAACTCTTGTCTGTTTGAGGCCTACAGATGATGCTAAAGAGCACAATAATGACAGCAATTCAAAGCAATCTAATTATGCAAACGGGAGGCTAAACAATTTCATCATCCTTAAATTAGATTGTCCTAATGAGATAAAGACACCAATTAATCCTGAATTAATTTCAATAGCCTATTTCAGGCAAACACTTTAATATGCAAATGTAAATGAGAAACAAAGCCTACTGTAGAATGCCAGAGTTCAAAACCTCTCTCTGCACAGCTGCAGCGGGTGTAAATAGTGTCTAATGAGTTTGCATGGAAAGACACAACCAGTTGAAAATTTTAGACTTCATAAAGCACAGCCGGTGCCTCAGGTACATCGCGGTGCCGAGCCTGGCGGGAGGAGAGGGAGGACTCACTCGGCTGACGCCGGGAAGGCCATCAGCCGCTCTCCGCAGGCAGGCACGGGATGGGTCCAGCCACCACCGCGGTGGGATGAAGGGCTTTAACAAGATGCTGCTCCATAAAGCCAAACACTTCATGCTCAGTACCTGGCCAGTCGCCTTTCTAGGACGCAGAGATGATTTTAATTAGCTGTTGCATAATTGTTTTAAATTAGCCGTTTTGCTATGCACTTAAAAAAAAAAAATCCACTCCTGGTTTTTTTTCTCCTAGGCACTTGGCAGGAGAAAGGGCAGAGCCTGGGATTTAGGTTGCAGACAAAAGCAAACATTCTCCTGAGTTTCTCTTGCCTTTCTCCCCTGCCGTACCAAAGTACCACGAGTATTTGCTTTCAGCTGTCGAGGAAGCAAGCCCTCGTTCCCAGGGCCTGACTGAGGTCTGACTTCCACTTTGCACTTTGCTTTAATTATGGACCCACTGGACAGGGGTGCTGTGTAGGGGTCTGTGAAGGCGACTACAGGAAATGGTGGCATCGATGGTGAGGCTCAGGTCTGAGTTATTCCTGCTGCTATGTCTCATCTCCAACGGGTCCCAGGAATATGCCCTGGAGGAAGCTGTGGAAAAAAAACCCAACCAACCAAACCAACAACAAAACCAAACTGTCCCAGAATAAGCATCTCTTGGATAATTTATCCCTCTACCCCTCCTTCTGCTAAATCCATCCTGGGCTGCTGTTAGGGGATAATGTAAGCCCAGAGAGGGTCTGTGTCCTTCCAAAAGTATTTCTTCATATATGGCAACCCTAGATGTCTTCCCCTTTAAAATGCCCATTCTCTCTTTGAATTTCCCCAAGGTTTATCTTCAGCATCACCCTGTGGCAGCTTGTGCTGCAGGTTAAGGGAGCAGCCTGGGAGGAGGTGCTGCCCAGGGACTGCCCTGCACAGAGACAAGGCCCCTCTCGCCCTCCCACCTTCCCCTGCAGCCTTTCCACCAAGCCCTGACAAGCCACCAGCCAGGTGGGAAAGTCCTTGGAGAAAGCGGAGAAAGCACTTTCTCCAGGAAAGCGGTCACTTTTCTTCTTGACTTCACCCATTGGCTGTTATCAAATGCACAGGGTTGGAGGAGGTGGTGGTGACATTCCCGGGGCCACCAGCGTTAGGACGCACCCTGGGCAAACCTGGTGAGCTGAGCTTGGCTACCCGCATGGTGTCCAAGGCTGAGATGAGTCTAGACGTGCTGTGAAAGTCTCGGGACAGAGCTGGTCATCACTGGTTGACCTCCACCAAGCAGACACCTCTTGTCTTCCCCGTGCGTTGGAGGGAATTCAGTCTTTGTTTTGGCACTGCATGGTTTTTGCTCCATGTTTTATGGAGCAGTGAGATCCTATACCAGTCACATCACCTCTTGCAAGGGGCTTTCTGGTACAAAATAATGTCCCTGCTGTTTATTATCCCTTCTGCTTCGCTTAGGAGGGCAGCGTGAGTCGTGGTCAGGAATTTTGGCACTTCTACTGGGAAATCTTGAGTAACCATCGTTTGTGCAACATGGCATTTAATCCTTGCTGGGTGGACCACGAACATCCCTTTCCATTTCTCTGGCCTTAATGGGCATGGTGGTTTATTGACAGATGAATTGAGACAGTGAAAGGGCTGATGGCCCAGAGCTCGCAGCGTGCCAGCAGATCTGGAGATCTTCTATCACACATGTTTGTCCTTGGAAAAAAGACAATTGACTCAGTAAATTGCTTAATCTCTGGCACGCTGGGTACCAGCGCTGCCTTTTCTGCTGGAGCCCAGGAGATTTTTTTTTTTCCCAAAGCATTCAGCGCTGCCTGGGCTCCGCTGTTAGGTCCATCAGCAGGGCAGCGCAAGCTCTGGCTTGGCTGGAGATTCTGTGCCATGGATGGGGACCTGGGCAGGAGCTCACTGCTTGGTGCCACTGCTGCTCCCCAACCTGCTCCCGGCCAGAAGATCAAATCCCTCCTACCCAGCATCACGGGGTGCAGGCGTGCCCAGGAGCTCTTGGAGACAAGGCACTGGGTTAGCTGGGTCTTCAGTCCAATTCAGGAGAGTTGGGGGTTACCCAGACCTGGGGTGGTACCTGCCGGCAGAAAGGTGGGCAGGCCGGGGGGAGCCCAGAGTGGGGAAGCCGTTAGCAGGCACAAGCTACGTCCAAAACAGGATGACAGATCGCTGCCTAGGGCTGTGGTTTCCCGTTAATTAATACCAGATCTGCGCATTACCCGGTCACCCCACGGGAGGAATTGGGTCTGAATCAGGGGTGAGCACATGATCGCATTTTTGCCAAATTACCCGGCTTGTACAATATGGTGTGCATCTGGCTCCCTGCCAGTGGCGGGAGCACAAAACAATACCTGATTCAGCAGAAAGTCTTTCTGGCCCCTTTGGAGATCTTGTGAAGCAGCAGAAAGAGTTTATATCTGTTCAGTGCTTCACATTGTTTTCAGGCTTGGACTGGGTGCCGTAAAATTGGATTTATGGTTGCAGTGAAACATGGCCAAAGGAGCACAGCCTCTCATGCCAGTGCAGTTTAAAACTAGATGTGCGGATGGGTCCAAAAGCAAGTCCTCCTAACTTTTTATCCAGACGTGAGCTTCGTTGCCTGGATCCATCTGTCGTTGAAGCCTGGTGATCCCCGGAGGAGCTGGGCGTGCTGCTGAGATCCCGAAACGGGGACGCTCAGTCATGTTCTAGTTAAAGGGCTCTAACAGTCAGCCAAGGGACTTGTAAAATTGTTACCACAGGGTCTCCTGTTTATTCTTGTGCTCTCCGAACTCTGCTCACACATTAAAAGATGGTATTTTTTTAGCTGCCAGTGCTGCTGTCTGATGAATCCAGCTGTTTTCTTTCCCCCTCTGAAATCATGACATTTATAATCAGTGTTTAGTGCTCTGCCCTGGTACTCAGAGAGGCTGGGTGGGCTCGTGGGGATGCTGGTGGGTGCGTGCCCTCCACCTCCTCCAGCCTGGGCTCAGCCGGCCAGGCTGGTGCTCAGGCTGCCATGCTGGGGATGAGCTCCCACCCTGGGCGGTTCTCTACCCAAAAAGCATGCAGCCAGCCGGGATGGCGATAGGCTGTCTCATTCAGCTTGCCAGGGGCACAGGCATGAAAATCAGCCTCAGATTTGCAGCTGCCTGAGCAACCTGGACTCTCCTCCCCTTCTTCGTGCACTGCTCTGCTGGGGGAAGGAGGCAGGGAGACCAGCTTGGGTGCCCAGTGCTGCCTGCCTGCTCTCTTCATGCCTGCCTGGAAGCTCCCAAGGGGAAGGCGGAGGGAGCTGGGGATTCCTCTGTCCTGGCATGGTTTTTAGGAGGAGGTGGTTGGAAGTAAAAGTCTGATGCAGAGTAACGGGGGGTCTCCTGATCTTCCTGTCTTCCAGAGGAAAAAAAACACTATCTCCATTCCAGCTCTCCCCAGTCCTTCCCAAAAACCCCTTTGAGAGCAGCACAGAGCAACCTTTGCTCCCCCTGTTGCATCAGCCCAAGGAAAAGCCCTTACATTTTATGCTTGTGGAAATCCACTTTTTTACACCTGTAAAAGGGGTGAGGCTGGGGCAGAGGGAAGAGGCGAGGATGCAAAAGGTGGGCTGGGAGGAAATAGAGCCACACGGCACCAGCAACAGGTTGGTTACTGATGAGCCATCCAAGTCACAGCAGAGAATCTGCATAAAATATTCCTCATGGAGCTCGGGTAGCCGGTTCCAGCCCAGATAACAGTCTGACAGTCGCTGAGGAAAGATGCCTTTAACCTTCACAAAACTGAGAGGACAGCAGAGAAATGAGCCAGGCAGTGGTGTCATGAAAATCACAGCCTCAGCGGTTTGGATGCATTTTGCTCTGCAGCAGAGTTTTGTGCGGTGGAGGGAAAATAAGGAAAATGCTGGGAAGAAGATGTCTGGTGGGACAGCGGTGTGCATCTGTGAGAGCTGTAAAAGTCTGTTGCAGAAGGAGATCTTTGCAGAAGTTTGCTGCTGGTGGTCCTGGAGAAGTGGAGATGCTGTTGCTGCTGGATACTCCGTGGGGCACAAAGGTTATGGGTTTAGTGAAAGACCGACCAGTGAAGGTCCAGTGAGACCATAACACAGCAGTCCAGCCCCCATGGGATCACACCCACAAGCTCTGCCAGGTCTTCACGGGCTGCTTCTCACTAGCATGAGATTTAAGCCTTTTGGGACAACCATTTCTATCATAAAAAGGGTCTCTGGAGGCACAGAAGGGCCCATGCATTGGGCTGCGGGCTGATGGTTCAACTTCTGCCTGGTGATACCTGCCCAACCTGGTCTGCCAAGGGTCCACATAGGTCCTGGCTGGCTCTCCAGGGGCCTGTTTACAGCTTGTGGTGGCTGTAGCGGCTCCTCTGCAGGGCCCCACCAGCAGAAAAGGTGCCAGTTCACATGGGGATACTGTGCAAAGAGGCTGGAAGGGACCAGGAGCACGGTAACACGTGTCTGAGCCTTCCATCGCACCCGATGAGCTCCTCTGTGTTGGCCCCTGCTGCAGCTTTAGCATCCATACTGTTTCTTGTGCACAACCCTATAGTTTTCTTCACCCTGCCTTGTAGGGGTTTGGAATGGGGAACCCACAACAATATTTGGGAAACCCCAGTTTGTTGTGAGTTGTAGTGCAAACAACGATCCTTTCCTTGCAGCAGAAGTTTTCACTGGGCTCATCACACCAAGATAATTTGACAACCAGCGTGGGACACCCAAATGCGTGCTCAAAGGCAAAAGCCCTCTTCTGTCTTCACAGCTTTTTTTGTTTGCCAAACCACGTATTTGGTTCATGCCTCAGAGCAGAACTCGCCAGGGCTAGCATGCTGTGCAATTCCCACTCCACAGCCCTTGCACTGAACGATCCAGTATTTGCAGCTACAGTTTCCAGCCAGACTTTTCCTGCAGAGCCCTGGCGAGGTGGCATCTGGCTGTCCCCGGGCAAGCTGCTTCCCACCAGTGCCAGTGGAAGGCAGCGCTTCGGAGACTGTCTTGTGATACTGAGACACCAAAAAAAAAAAAAAAAAAAAAAGGAGGATCAGCTCTTCATCTGGAATGGAAATAAAACTGGTGAAAGGACGGATGTTTTCTCTTTTGCCTTGAGGTTAGAAAACAGCAGGAAATCCTTGCTTGAAGAAAAGGCACATGGCCACCAGTATGACTTGTGAAGGCTTTGCTGCCTTGAAATCAGTCTGGAAACAGAGTTTTGCGGTGGATAAAATTTCACGGACTTTCCATGGTTTCTGACTGCAGCTTTTCTCGTGCCTGGTTTGCAGCTAAAGCTAAATTTTTGCCATATTTGTGCTAGCTTGGAAGGCGGTGTTCATGCAATTGGTATTACATAGCTGGATGAAGCAAATACTGGTTTATCTCGACAGCTTTACATATGGCAAAGCAGAATACTGAAATGGGCAAGAGTTTGCAGAAGCAGCCTTAGCTGGAGCTCCTGTTTTTGTCCAGGCACCCGACCCCAGTCTTTGCAAAGTAAGCGATCCCCTAACCGGCGACCCCACAGCCTGCAGAACTAACTTTGCCTTTCTAGCTTATTAATAAGCATCTTCTCTGAGTAACCAAGATGTATTGAGTTGGGACTCCCCAAGTGCGAGCAGCCAGAGATAGCTTTGACTTTTCCTTTTTTTAATTTACCTTGTGGGGCTGTGGGAAATGAGCAATCCTTCTGGCTGTCAATATTGCCAGCGGCGCTACCATCGCCATGACAAGGAAAGGGGGGTCGGCGGGGACTGGAGAAACCAGGCACCCCGGGACTGGTGTCTCAGCCTCACGCCCAACCGGAGCTGACACGTCTGGTATGACGAGACTCGAGTCGACGATGTTCTTGCAACTCCAAGAAAATGTCTTTTGCTTCAGCTCTTTCCCCTTCCCAACTTTCCCAGACAGATTCTTCCTTTTATTTATCCTTCCTCAGCCCTTCTCTCTCCTCTCCCTGCCTGAAGGCTCCTCCTGGGGGCTCAGCTACTTTGCAGAGGGGCTCCTTTTTACATCTTGCCTCTTTGCAGAGGAAACCTCCATGTTCAAAAAATGCTGATGGTACTGGGGAGCAGGGTGGCCTGGAGGGGACCTGCTCTGCCCACTCGTGTAGGAGCTGCTGTCTTGCTCCACATCCCTGCTTCTCCCACCACCTTCTCCTTTCCCTCGCAAGTAGCAGCCAGGGCTCTTACTGGAGGTGGTACTTCTGGGGTCGCCTGGCCTTGATGGTGTCTTCTCCCATGCCTTCAGGGCAGGGAGAAAGCGACCTGGGCTGCCAGGTGGTCAGGGAGGGAAGAGCATCACCTGTATCTCAATTAAGTGATAATAAAGTGATATAATACATCTCAGCTTGGTGTAGCTGGGAGGAAGGAGATGAGAAGGTGGTGTAAGGAGTTGTGGGAGGGCTCAGTGGCTTCCTAACTATTTGTGCTCTCCTTTCTCTCTCTGGGGTTCTGAGGGTGTGCAGTGCCCTGGGACCCTTCTCTGCAAAGTGTTGGAGACCTGGGGCAGCGGAGCCATTGGGCCCCATGGGGGTGATTCTCCTGCTCATGGATTACAAACTGAGTGGGGCATTGTGGAGACTGGGGGGTTTGCTGTGGGGTTTGGGGGGGAGGGTGTGTTTTGGGGGTGCTGCCCAGGTCCTTTTTTGCTCTGGTGCGTGGTGGTGCTGCCCGTTATTCATCTAGTGTTTTCCAAGCATGTGATATTTTCCTTGCCTGTTTTAAACTGTTGGACTCTCTGCTCAAATATGGAAGAGAGTTTGGGTTTCTCTGGTTGTGAGTAGGGTGTGAGCCCTCCTTGCTGGCCCCGTCCCACCTGGGCTGGGCCAGGCTGATAGGGGCTGCTTTGCACCGCTTTTGCTGGTGCTTTGAGACCCTTTTTGAGTTATCTGGTATCCTGTGGCACGCTCAGCTCCTGTGTGGGCTCCTGCTGGCCTTTCCCCTGCACCCAGTGTAGGCAGGAGCTTCTTCCTCTGCCTGCGCTAGGTAGGCTGTGGCTGCAGCTCACGCAGGGGTTTTGGGGCAGCTCAAGTTTGGCTTTTTCTGATGTGCAATAGGACCAACAGCAATAAATACATAGAGGGTTTTCTCCTATTGCATCTCTCTCTAGCAATGCGACACAAGAACACGAGTTTAACGTGAGTTCGCTTCTTACTTTGTGTTGCACAAATGTCTTTTCTGGGGCTCCTGTGTTGCAGACCCAGGCAAGTGCCGAAGCAGATGGGCATGTGCTTTGCTGTGCTCCTTCTGCTGAAGCAGCAATCACCCCTATTTTGGAGATGGGGGCAAGAGAAAGGATGGAGGGTGCTGCAGGGGCTGGATGCTGACCCTGGTGTGGTGTTGCTCCTGGTCCAGCCTGGGGCAGGGTGGATGGGGAAGAACCCACTGGGGAGAAGGGAAGGGGCTCCTTGGTGTCCCACCACAGCTCGTTCAGGGGTTGGGGAAGCAGAGAGCCAGGAGGGACCCCCCAGTTTGCCAGGTCAGCTCTTGGATAGCGTTGCTGTTGATTCCTGCAGGCAGGCTGCAATTTCCCATTTCTTTCTCACTCTGGTTCTCCACACCCGGCTGCCCACAGCTGCCTGGGCAAACCTTGTCACCCAGGTGGCTTCGGGCACCTCCTCTGATGGCTCCTGCAGGAAAAGGTGACATGTTTTTTGGGTGTTTAATCATTTTACAGGGCCACTGCAGCCGGGTCGCTCCCGTCTCGTGTCCCACGTGCGGCAGGAGGCTCCGTCCCAGTGCCATTTGTCTTCAGTACGTTCCATTTATCTGCGGCAAGAAGCTTCAGACCCAAACCATCTTAAGTGATCTACAAAAGGCAGTGATAAGTACCTTCCCCCATCATTACGGCTCCATTTTATCACGGTGGTGATAGCAATAATGGTGGTTGTAACCCCCATCAAGTCCACTTAACATGGTTCATTTTCAAAAGTCACTCAATGCCTCCTGACAGTCCGGCCGGGCAGTATGAAAAGATCATTTAACCCTGATGATCCGAGGGAGCCAGTGAGTGGGAAAAGGAGCCCCGGCAGCCGGAGAGGAGCCAGTGTGGGGTGGGCAGGGGAAGACCATTGATTTTATGACAAGGGGCAAAACCACTGTCAGCGTGGAGCAGCGCGGATCGGGGGGACGTTTCAATTAGCGCTGGCGGGAGAAATCCCAGGGAAGGCAGAAAAGCCTGGGCTGCCTCGCCTATTATTTTTTTAACAGTGAAAAATGAACCCAAAATTAGAATCCCTATTAACAATTAGCGTAATTAAAGGCGACACGTTATAATTTCAGCAGAAAGGCGCTTTATGATGATACGGTGGCCTGAGATAATTACACCCGGCGCTTGGCGGAAGCAAGCAGTAAATGGACGGCGCAGTGGCCCACCTGCCACTCATGCAGCCCTGCTATTATCCTGCTTGACGCTGCTCCGGTCCTGCTTTGCCGTTAAAAGTAAAGCCATCCCCTCGCGACCTCAGAGTCGTTTAGAAATTGCTCCTAAAGTGCATTTGGTTTTAAAGACGGTGGGGCGGGGGGAGGGGGGGGCAATGAGTGCTCTGGTTTGCAGCGGAGGTGCAAGGTGTCCCACGGGTGGCTGCTGCCATCCGGGCTGTGTCGATGGCCAGGTTTGCAGTCGTGGAGGAGACCCCATAGCAGAGATTATCCTCTTGTCTGCCTCACCCACCCGTGTCAAATCCACAGCTCTGACTTGCCGCCGTGTTCATTGCAAGTTTCTCCATGAAGACATCCAGCCCTCTTGCCAATGCCATATCTCAGCCCCAGCATCCCTCCATGCATGTGCTGTTCCTCCCCACGTTGAAAGAGCTGAGGCTGGGTGGGGGGGGGGGAAGCCCTGGGTTATGAGCTGCCCCCGCTTCCTCGCCTCCCCCAGGGCTCCCACTGGGGACAGCTTGGGGACCGCAGCCTGGCAGCTGTCACCTGCATCGGGGGAAGCGCCTACTGACGCTTTGAAAGCAAAGTCGCTCAAATTTGGCAAACGAGCAGCGCACGCTCTTGCTTTCAGGTTAGCTTATCTGAATAATTACATGAGCGAAGCTATCCCAGAGTGTCTTGGAATACGCAGAAATATATTCCATCTGTGTATGCCACAGCATCAAAGTCAAAGAGCTCTCTGAAAGGAGGTCGGTCTCGCTAATGTTTGAATTTGGGGTGGGGGGTGGTGGAAGAAACACTAAAAATCAGAATGATATGCTGCCAAAATGACCCATTTGGTTTTAGGTCCAAAAGCTGGAATTCTGAGGGCTTTTTTTGGATTGGAGATAATTTTGGGTTATAGTTTACATAAGACAATGCGAACCTTGAAAGCGTTCAGCTGGAAGCAGAGCTGTCAATTCTGTGGCAAAGAAGTGCTTTGATCACCGGGAGAGGAATTTTTTTGAGCTTTTCCTCCACTGAGGATCTAGAACTTGCTGGGGAGGTTTCCTCTGTGTTTGGAGCAAAGTCAGGAGAGCAGCTTTTTGCAGAGCCTTCCCCTCTGGTTGCCTTCCCTGGTTTGCAGGAGGATAAATACGGGAGCTGTTGGGCTCCTGAGTGCGGGGAGCATCACTGCCTGCGGTGCCGCTTCATGCCGGGGCGGGGGGAGTGGGACCGTGCTGGGGCTGGAGCAGTTCGCTCCCGGTGGAAGGCAGTTACTGGCAATTTACAGCGTGTTCGAGGAAGTCCCTCGGAAGAGGGTTTAAGAGTCGTTGAGTCAACATGAAACGATATATCAGTTAATGAAGTTTAATAGCACTGAATAAGAACTGCACTGCGGCTCTGGGATCCTCTTGCAAATGCAGTTACGGTCTAAAAAAGAGAGGCTGGAAAAGCAGTCCCTTGCTCCTGTCCATATGTTGTTCCCTCCGTGCTTTGCAACTCAGATGCCTTTAATCGCAACCCAGTCCCACAGAGGTGATAACAGGAGCTGGCTGGCATCTCTTCTGCTCCTGCAGCATCAGCAGGAAGATGAGTCCTGGGCATTTCAGAAGAGTGAGTCAGGCCTTTCCCAAATTAGCTCCAAAACCAGCTTTTCAACAGTAAGGCCTAGGGTGGAGCTCTGCTCTCCTCTCTTTAATTCCTCTGAAGGTCTTTGAACTTTTCTAAAATCAAGTTTTTCCCCAAATGTGCACTCAGGAATGAGCATCCTGGACCGAGATTTGCTGGTGGTAATTTCTTTCTTGTGAAAATCTAAAGATGTCTTGGACATCTGCAAAACTAGGAGCTGGGGGCCTGGGAGGGGAGGAAAATGAGACAGAAGACAAAGAAACTGCAGAAGTGTTCCCAGGATGGCAGATTCTTTTTCTATACTCCATAGCCCTGCCCTGTGCCATCACACGTGACTGCTGACTGCTGTGATCCCGAAGGGATGGGGCTCGTGGCCCCACCCGGAGTGGGAGGGCAGAGATGAGCCCTGAGCACAGGCTCTGAGTTTCCTAATGTTGTTTGTTTGGGGTTTTTTTTAATTAAAAAAAAATTGGCAAAAGGGGTTTTGGGGTGTGCTGGACGGCAGAGCTGTGCAGGAGGGAGCGTGTGCATCCCTCCCACTCCTGCAGCCCACCCGGGGCGAGGGGGCCAGATCCTGCTGTGAGAGCGGCTGGGCACTGATGCAGGGAACAGCTCATGGTCTGTGCCGGGGGGTGTAAGGAGATGCTGTCTGTTGACAGGCTGTGCCAAACCCACCCCACTTGCACAGCAAAAAGGGTGCTCAGGGGAGCTGTGAAGGCAGGAGCTGCCCAAATTGCCCTGCAGCCACAGGGTAGGGGGTGATTTAGGGGCTGAGCAGGGCTGTGTGAGATGCCTTTTTTGGGGGCCCATAATTCAGCACATCTAAACTAGACCTCTGAGGATTTTTCTCTGTGGCTTGTCATGGTAAGCACCTCAGCACACCTTTACACTACTGTCCTTCTGCCCAGGATGGTGCGCAGTGATGCAGGACTTCGCTGGGTCACATAAGGTGCTTGGGATGGAGCAAGGAACAGAGCAAATCTTCCAGGTGATGATCAAATAGTAACTCGGCCTGCTTTTTCAGAGGCATGGATGTTGGTGGGAATTGCTGGGTAGGTAGTGGGTCTCCTGGAAGCACCAGGCATCCCTGGAGCACGCCTGGCTGCGGAGAGGAGGAGGAGATCACATCCCCTCTCTGACCGCTCCATTGCGTCTGGCTTCTCTGAGGGCAGAGTCCCACTGTCCCTGCTCACCTCCTGCTCTGCTGGGATGCTGCGTGCTGTGACAAGGAGGCAAGTGTCGAGCTCCTGTCTTTGGAAAATCTTGACCCAGTTTTCTCTGGAGCACTTGGAGGCCACGTGTTTAATGGGCACAGTGTCCCTGCCAAGCTTCGCTGTGCCACTCTACCAGCAGCCGCCTGGCTCAAGAAAACGCTGCAAGCATTTGTCTGTCCTGAGGAGGGCATCGCCTCTCCCAGCCTGGCCTCGGCTCTGGGAGGACTGGACTGTTCTTGTGAGAAATGCAACCAAAGATACCACCGTTAGGCAGGTCTGACAGTGGGGCGGAAAAGCAATGGCGAGTGTTTCGGGTTGCTCTGGTTTAGAAAGTATCTGGGAATTGAGTGCGTGCAGGTGCAGGAGGCTCTTTCCAAAGTTTGTGGGTTGTCCCCAGCATGTTTTTTTCTGCTCAGCGTTCCTGTGAGCTCCCTGGGAGCGAAAACTAGCCCTGGCTCGTCACATCTCGCTGCTGCCATTCAGTGCTGGGGAGGGTGGCCGTGACGGTGACAAAGCGAGTCCCCATGTGCTGTGTCCCTGCCTGGGAAATGCTGACTAAGCAGGTGCTTGCAGTGCAAGGGGGCTTGCAGGAGGTGGCCAGACCCCTGGGGAGGGCAGTAATGGGAGTCTCCCACCGCTGCTGCCCTTGGGGTGTGGGGGGGAGCAGCACCTCCATGTGCCAGGGTCTGCAATGTCCCCTGGCCGTTCCCTTGTCACCAGGACAGGAGCCACCTCCAAACTCACGCGGCCACCACCTCTAGCCCCCTCTGTCTTGTGCAATACCCTCAGCCTCACCATGAACGCCGGCAGCAGCCGAGAGGTGCTGCAGAAATTGGGGGCCAGAGTCAGTGCCTCGCACCCCCCTTGTTTCCCAGCCCACAGTGGGAGGTGGGCGGTGGGGTCCCCAGCGTGGGCACCTCTGGGGATGGTGCCAACACCTGCAGTGAGTGTCCCCGCTGCAAAATGGCACCAGTCTGGAAGGGAGGGTGGAAAATCCAGCAGGGCTGAAAGCCCCTGGACGTGTTTTGCTGGTGCTGCGCAGGGTGGGAGGAGAGCGTACCGGAGAGGAGGGAGGCTGCGGTGCATCCAGCACCCCGGCAGTTTCAGGTGCACGTGTGTATTGGAGGGGGGACATACCCCTTGGTGCTCTTAAAGTTCAAATATTTAGAATAAATTATGCCTGACCCTTCCCCCCCCCTCTCTTCGCTTCCCTCTCTCGCCTTCCCCAGTGCCAGTTCCCAGTAACCCAGGTCCAATAATTTGGTTGTAATAAAATGTGACTGCTGGGGCTATTTTTACGGAGCTGGCACTCATTTGCATGCCGGCTCTGTGTGGGGCCCCAGGCAATCTTTTTTTTCCCTCTCCCTTCCCCCTCCTCTTCCCCCCCACTTCCCCCACCCCGCTGGCATCCCTCTGATCAGAAGTGACAACAGAAACACAGCCGTATTTCCCGGAGATTTACCGAGTTAGATGATGAAAGCTCGGAGGAACAGTAACAATAGGAAGGGGGATGCGAAGGAAAGCGGTGGGGGGAAGTTCCTAAACTGATCATTTTCAAATGTCAGCTCCGCTCTCGGGGGCTCTGGTGGCTCTGGGAGCGAGCCCGTGGCTTACGTAAATGCCAGGAGGCAGTTGAGGCGGCGGCATGCGGGTGGAAGAGGCCAGCTCGGTCCTGCTCGTCCCCCCGGGCTGGAGAGCCTGTGCTCCTTCTGGGTGGCTCCATGGGGCTTTGTCCTTGACCCAGTGCGGGTGCTGCCCCAGCACCTTGGGGGGCCGCTGGCTGCCTCCAGGGGTGCTGCCCCCCTTCCTTCCAGTGCTGCATCCCTCTGCATCCTTTGAGCAGCCCAGGAGCAGCTCCTTGCTCGGGAGCTCTGGTCTCCCTCACCCTTCTCGGCTCTGCGGTGTCCCCTGGGCACTGGAGGGAGGCGGGTGGTGGGGGCCGGGTGGGGACATGGCAGGAGCAGAGGCTACAGGAGCAACAGTGGCCGAATTTCCTGAGAAATTTGCTTTTTGTTGTGATTGCTGCCCTCCCAGCCTGAACAGCCCCCTGCTAAAAGTAGGCTTGGGAAACATGTGCTGCTCTCCTGGTGCCTGAGGCATCTCGGAGCAGGGCTTCATGCTCCACATTTAAAGGTGCCAAGAGGCTCCCCGAGCCACCAGGCTGCAGTGGATCGGATGGGGGGAGGCGGTACAGGGGGTCCCTGGTGGGGATTTTGGCCAGGAGCCAGCTGGGATGGCCAGGCACTGCATCAAGCCCCGCCGGTGCATGGGGCACGGGGCAGCCAACGCTGGGGAGCACAGAGGAGCGGGAGCAAGGTGTGATTGCAATGCCCTCTCCTTCCACCCCGCCAGCTGCATGTGGGCATCCAACACCCTCATGCCAGCTATTTTATCAAGCAGCTCTACTGGTGACAGAGACGAGTGGGACCCTCGCAGCTGGGCCTGTAACACAGGGTACTTGGTCGCCCTGGTCCTCCTGCCTGTCCTCGCCCCCCCCTGCTCCCTCTCTCTTTCTCTGTTTCTCTCCTCAGCGCCACTGTCAAGCAACTTGATCACCTGCCAGCCCGTATTGATTTTTGCTTCCCAATCTCCAAGCTGGATGGAAGGAAAAGATTAAAAACAGTTTGTCAGTTTGAAGTTGAATAAGAATTCAGCACAAGGGACACCTCAGCGGCTTGGCGGGGGGGGGGGGGCATAGAAGGGGTCAAGGCCAAAGATGATGTCAGGGGGAGCATAACCCTTTTGCACCCTCCGCTCCAGTGATGCTCCCATGGCGGCCTGATCCAGCACACCTAACGCATCTTGATGACCTCCCGGCTGCTGGTGAAGGTCTGCCTTCATCCCTTGCCCTCTGGGTCTGGGCATCCCATGTGCGTTGCTCTGGGGGTCCTGGTGTCCTGGCACCCCCCACTGTGGCATCTTGGTCGCCTCTCGCTCCTCGTCTCCAAGCTGCTCCGACAGCGGTGCCCAGCCCCGGCGCTCCCATCCCCACGTGTCCCTGCTGCCGGTGCCATTAGTATTCATGTGGTGGGTCTCCTGCTGTCCTTGTCAAGACTGAGTGGGCAGACTAAGGAAATTTGCCCTTCAAAAAATGAGAATCATTTGAGTCAGGGAAGCTCTTCCCTCGTGCGTGTGGTTTCCTTGCCAGCCCGAGGGATGACGAATGGTTCACAGCCATCCCTGTGCAGCAAAAAAGGGCTGTTTGGTTGAGATTTGGCAGGTTGGGCCGGGTACAAGCAAGGGTTGCGTGCGGGCTGGGAGCGGAGCTGCACACTGTTGGGCTGCGTTGAATTTGGGCTGTGTGACGGGGACGGTGCATGCTTGCCCAGGGTACGATACTCCATCGAGCGATGGAAGATGCTCAGAGGCAAGAGGAGCCTTGCAGGTTGGTTCCTGCACACCCCAAGGTGTTGGCACAGCCGGGCTCAGGGCTGTACCGCTTGCCAAAATCTAGCAGAGCCGCTGAGCCCGTGGGGTGGGACAGAGGATGGCAGCTGAGGCTGGAGGCACAGTCCTTGGCTGATGTCCATGCAGTCGTGAGCCTGCGCTGCTGCCGTGGGTGAGAGTTTCTTGTTCCGTCACTGCTTTTCCCCCCGCTGCCTCCCTGTTTCTGTAAGGGAGGATGAGAGCTGCAGGCTCAGGACTCTCCTTCCTTGCTGCTACCATCTCTGCGCAGTATCCAGTAAGGATCTGCTGAGATATATTTGCCTACATAAAAAAGTAGGGTGGATTTACTTCCATTTATACCTGCAGGTGTATTTCCTTATCTAAATAATAGATGGTTATGTCCTCAGCCAGGGCAAGCTGGCAGAGTTCCTCCAAGGTCAGCAGAGCTGCGCTGGCTGACATCCAGAGGAGAGGACCCGGTTCTTCCAAGAAATAACAGTGCAGTAGCTGCGTGGGGTGAGGATGGACAGGAAGGTGGCCCTGTTCACACAGGGTTTGGCCAGCCTGGATTGCAGCTCCTGCCTCTGTCCTGGGAGACATGGGACAAGTTATCTCAGCCACAGGTGGGATCTGCACCTGCCGGTGGAGGACCACCGCTTCTTAGTCAATGGGGAGAGTCTAGCACCTCCTGAGGGCTCTTCTGCCTGTCCTAGGTGGTGTGGGAGATGGGTCAGCTGCTGGCAGCACCACTTGGTCTTCTGATACTCTGCTTTGCTCTCTGGCTGAATCAAGGTTGTCTTTGGGGAGCACAGGACGGTGGTGCTGAGGACAAGCTCTCCCCTGTTCCCGTCTCTTCTCTTCAGCCCCTGGATCCAGCACCCACCTCCTCCCTGAGGCAACAGGTACCTGCAGATCTTCTTTCCTCCCACACCTCCACCAAGCCGACAGCTCCCCTGAGGGCAGTGCCCAGTGGAGGAGCAGGGCTGAGCACAGCCAGAGGAGGGCTGCTCGATCTGCAGGACATGATGTTTTCTGTTACTACCTCAAGGCTTTTGGAGGGAGGTGATTATTCTCATTCCTTACTGAACAAACAAGGCGAGAGAGGTGCCAGCTGAGGCTGGTGGATGGGCAGATCTGGCTGCAGACTCCCAGGGCACAAGGGCTCCGAAGCTCTCGCGTTCCCTCTGCACACCAGTGCCCAGCCCTGGCACAGGAGGGCTGCCCCCCCAGCTGCAGTGCTGTCCCTGCCGTGTGGCTCCAAGCTGATATTTCCCCTGTCTCAGCAGCACACAGAGCTCGGGGAAACCTGCGCTGTCTCTGCAGCTGCTGCAATGCCCGAGGAGCTGATTTACCTTCTGAGACCCAAACCTCTGCCTTGTCTGGCCCCACGTTTCCCAGCGAGGGGGCTGGCGCGTGGGAGCTGCTGCAGGTTTGCTCTCCTGGGGTGCCCATCGAAGCTGTGCGCACGGCTGTCGGGGCCCCAGGTGAGTGCATCAACTGATGTGCACTGACAGGTTGAGGGACCCCTCGGCCGGGGAGCTGTGGGGCACTGTTAGATAGTTAACGGTGCCGGTGCCTGGGAAGAGGCAGGTGGACTTGCTGCTGGCCTCGGCCACCCACCGCCCCTCCGTGTGCAAACCAGGGTGCTGGGGTGGGCTGGCTGTTGGCCAGGAATGGCCGGGTGACACTGGCTAGGGTCGGGCTGAGCTGGGGAAGCAGGGCAGTGGGGTGGTCTGATGCTTGGCCCCCTGCCTGCATCCACACTGCAGTCCTGGCACCGCGGGGACGAAGGTACCACGATGCAGCGTTGCAGCGGGGAGGTCAGCTCATCCTCCCCATGCTGCTGGCAACCGGCAGGTAAAGGCGGACCCCAAAAAGCCAGGGTTGGCCTTGGTGGATGGAGCCCATGCCTGCCCTCCTCCCTGGGGTGAAAGCAGGGTGCTGTCAGGGGGCAGTGGGCAGGAGACGCCAGAACAAGTGAAGCACGAGAGGCTCACAGGGAAAGGTCATGAAGAGTTTTAAGTAGAAATGTCACTGTTGTTCTGTCAAAAGGATAACAGAGCCAACGCGCATGTGGCAAAGTGGCTGCTACTGCGGTGGGGAGGGCAGGCTCGCTGACCCGCGGCTCACCAGCACCCCTTTGCCCAGCCCTGGGGAAGGGGCTTGGTCGGGGCCAGTCCCCTCCAGCCTTCACCTCCCCAGCCTTTCTATGCTCTATTCCCAGCGTGGTCCGTTCTGGCTCCATCAGATCAGAGTCCCGAGGAGATTGTGGCACCATGGGGAAACCCCATGTCTGCCAATGCCAGACCATCCTTGGCTAGGAAAGACTGGCTTTCCCCCGTACAAAGCATGGCCAAGTGAGCCATCACCCCTCTCTGCCATGCTGCGACTGTGCCGGTGTCCCTGCCCAGCTCGCTGGCCAGCCTGCTGCTTTGTCTGGCTGCAAATGCCCCCCTCCAGCCCTGGGGTCCCGCTGTTGTGAGTGGGGAGGGAGAGGGGAGGTGCAGGCTCCGGCGCGGGTAGCTGGTGGTCTGGGAGGAGGGGGCTGCTGAAGCTTCTGCATCCCCTCACCTTTGCAAGGCCCCAGGGTGCAGGGGTGGGTGGCACAGGCGCCAGAGCACGTTGCTGCCTGCCCCTTTGCTCTACGCACTGGGGTCCTCTGCGTGAGGAGGAGATGCCATCATCCCACCACCCGACAGCAAGGAGGGGATGGGGCCGTGGAGCTGCCTCATGGCCAGCACCAGCTCTGAAGCCTGCCTCTGATTTTTTTTTTTTTTCCCCAGCCTTAATTACCGAATTTCCATATCGTCAATTCCCTGAGAGTCAGCACTTGACAGGGAAGGCTGTGGCTACTGTCCTTGCTGCTGCCATCAGAGAGCACCCGCTCTGTCCAGGGGACAGCTCTCAAAACGTTATTTTTATCTCTGTCTCATAAAGCCTGTTCTGTATAAATATATTTTAATTAATTAATAAATGGGACGTAATGAATTCTGGCAGGGTGACATTTGAGCATAAAGCAAAGCTTAAACAGATCCTGACATGTGTTAGCTGGGAAAACACAACGCACCCGCGTGTGCACCACACACACATATATACATGCTACATGTATTTCTTTACTCGTCAGGACTGCTACGCACTGTAGGGGCAGATGGGTCGTAAGGGTTGCTTTTAGGAAGTGGGGGTGAGAGCTGCAAGCAGTGGCTCTGCCAGAGAACCACGTAGGCAGTCCCCTGGGTTGCCTCTGTCCTGAGACGGAGAGGAGGAGGGAATAGATTGCTTCCTCTCGCAGAGACTGATGAGATGTCCTCAAAGAACAGGACTTGCTGGAAATGCCTTGTTTCATCCAGCCTGAGCCAGTGGCTCTGGAGGGCCCCATGGCTCTGTTGCAGGTTGGAGAAGGGGGAACCTGAATTTCTGGAAATACTGGGATGTGAGTCTCAAGCTCCTGCTGGCTTGTGGTCAGTCTCCAGCCCAAGCCAGAAAGACGACCTTGTGGTGCCACGTTTGCCTGGGTAGGTGATGATGCTCTGGTGCACTGCACGTTTTTTTTTTGTTTCCCTAAAATAGTGGTTTGCAAAGCAATACAAGTGAAAAGGACAGTGCAGGGCTGTGCTGGGGCTCCCTGCCAGCCCTGGCACTGATGGGACCTTCCTATGGATCCAAGAAGTGGAGGAGCACACCAGTGGTGGCCCTGTTGCGGAGGCTTGAAGGAGCAAGGATGACCCTGTGACTGGTCAGGGTGGTGTTTCTGACCTGACTTGGTTCTGGTGAGCACCTGATGAGAGAACATAGCAAGAGGTCCTGTGGTCACAGGAAGGGGTGCAAGAGCTGGCACCTGCTGGCACATACTAGAGTAGTGAAAACTTCACCCATTTGCTTCTAGTACCTCTGTGCATCTGAAGGTCACCTTTCCTGCACAAAGCTAGTAACGGATCTGCCCTTAAATAGCTGGGATCCAGGTTTTGTTCCAGATGTGCACTCAGTTTCTCAAAGCCTGTCATAACTTGTGTGTCAGGGTCTCAGTACAGCCCCCTGGAAGAAGAGTAGAGTCTAATGGTGAACATTGTCCAGTCTCTGATCTCAAAAATAGAAATCTTCTCCCTTCCTAAATTTGGGCATGTGAATTTATGGCTCTGCTGCAGCTCAAGGAAGAACTAGTCAGAAAATTACGTTAGTACCAATCACGTGCGCTCTAGATGAAAAGGTTGCACCTACATATATTACAGTGTGCGTGAAGGTAAATGCAGTACAGAAGAGTCAATCAAAGAGCATGGAAGTGCTGCCCAAAGACCCATAAGCCTGGTAAAACATTCCTCTGCTCTGCAAACGGCTGCTTCTGAAAGCCCTTGGCAGACCTCCCTCTTCATGTAGCTGCCCTCGGTTATTGCCTGCGACGGTGCCCACTGGTTTTTCCTTCCTCTGCCTAAGCCCCTGGCTGTCCGGGGACCCAGTGGCCTTTGCTTAACTCTCTGCCTTAGGCTTTTCAGCGACAGCACAACTTTGCTCCATCATGTGTTATCCCAGCATCATGCCTGCATCCTGATCTGCCTTTGGGGAATTTTGGGAGATTGGAGATGAAAGGGCATGGCCAGGACACTTTAACCTATTATAATTGTGTATGTACATGTATTTGATCAAATAGGAAGGGCGTGCTGTTTGCCGTTCAGCTTTAGTTATGAGCTTTGGCTGCTGGAAAGATCATGTGGAAGCAGATTTGAGGTTGGTCTCCATGTGGGAGGGGGTGGTGGGTAGACTGGGGGATTTTACTGTTTTCCTCTGTGGAACGGGTCAATATTCCTCCCCTCTCCCTTGAGCAGCTAATAATATAGTGGTTGGCTCTTCTTCGCCCAGCAGGGTTATTGTCATCCTTGCTAAAGTTTGACATTTTACACTTTAACTAAGCACAGCCTTAGGCAAGAAGCTGCTAAGAGACAGATTTCCTTATTAAAAGAAGATGTCACCAAAAGAGCAAGTCAACAAATATGCCACTGCCCAGAAACAGGCACGTGGCTGGGGGAGCCGAGGAGGGCGGCGGGTGGAGCTGGCGTGGGTGATGGGCCATGGAGGAGACAGCCCGAGCCATCTGGGGACACGAGGTGCCTTCACCCACTGCTCCCAGAGCGGACGCCGTTTCTTATGCCCCATACGTATAGCACCTATTGCCATGAGGCTCTGGGGACCTCACGCAACGTGAACCATCCCCACTGTTGTCTGTTAGCTACAGGGCATTTGTCTGGGTGTCTGTGCGCAGAGGGTTTCTCAGTCTGAAAACATTTTCAAGGATTTTTCTCAATATTGTGATTGCAAAATGCCAAAAACACACAGAAAGCTGCAGGCAACTGCTTTTTTTTTTTTTTCTTTATAATCTGAGCGTGCCTGGTAATATGCCTTTTCCCTACGCTGCTGACAATGGGTTTTTTTGCTCCCCTTTATGGAGTTTAAGTATAATACACTTAATAGCAGTTAGTGATGTCAGTGCTCTTTGGTATAGCAAATCTCTGGTGTGAGATAATCTTAGTTAATGATCAGCATAAAACAGATAGAGGTCAGTATTTTAGCATCGCTATAAATCCCGCATTTACTGTGATAGAGTTGGAAGGAGGCGATCCCATTAACCTTTTCACTGTATTGATAGGGTGTGCGTCCTGCTGTGGTCAGTCGGGGTGGAGGAGCAGCGTGGTTCAGCCCTGCGGACCTGCTGCCATCCTCCTCCTCCTCGGGCTCGCGGTCACCTGCGAGGCTCAGCCGGGGCTCAGGATCATGTCCACAGGGTGGCTGCCCTATCTGCCGCTGCAGCCTAACGCAGGGTGACAGCGTGTAATGGGAGAGCAGCGTATGCGGGACCAGGAGGGGATGGAAAGGATGGAAAGATGCTGGCAACTTTTACCCGCTGCAGGTCCCATGTTGGAAAGGGCAGTGCAATAGGCACACAAGCCAGGCACCGGGGCTGGGGGGAGCCCCACTGGTGCCAAAACGCCTGGGATAGCTCTGAACTGCGGTTCAGGTCGGCAGCCCCTGTAGATTTTGGCAAGGCAGCGCTGGGTCTCACCGGCTGTGAATCTACCCCAGTGCAGTGCTCCAATAACCTGGAGATATAGGCAGTGTGGAGGGGGAAAAAATAAGATTAAAAACTCAATGAAGCATTATGGTTAAGAATCAAATGGCATAAAAGTCAGGAAATAAAACATTTAAAGCTCCTACAGGAACATTAAATCGGTGAAGACTGTACTTATGTAGCATCGTCCCTGTTTTCCCTGGATGTCAGTGCTGCTCCTTTCATCTGTGTGATGGGCAGTGCCTGGGGTAAACCCTGCTGCTTCCCACGCTGGCGTAAGGCTGGAGTAGCTCTGGGTTGTCTCTGCAGAGCCGGGAGCCGGGGCTGCCCTCCGGCCTTGCTGTGGAGACACTGGCTTTTGGGTTACTTGCCAAGCCTCGGATGCGCCTTCCCGGTGCATTTCGGAGAGGTCCTGGCCTCAGGGAAGGGCCTTTCCCTGAAAATCCCCCAAGGTTTGGTCTGAAAGGGTGCATGTGTGCCACCGTGGAAATATTTTGGCAGCTGCCATTAAAAGAGAAACATTTTGGTGCGGTTGGTGTGCCTTCAACGCACTCAACCTGTGCTGCCGAAGGCGGGCAGTGGGCATTAGTTTTCTTGCTCTCAGGATAGTTTTTGCTTCTCAATCTCAATTTTTAGAATAAATCAGCAGGGTTGTGGTACATGGTGTGGCTGGGCGATGTGTCTCTGGAGGGACTGCACTTCTCTAGAAGAGCATCCGTGCTCCCAGTTCCCAGGGACCGCTGGCAACCTCAGGGCCCGTGGGGAGGGTTTTGGGGGAGGATGGAAGAGACCTGCACAAGGATGGAGGGAGGTGCTGGCACCCTGTAGCCATGGCCATGAGGGTCCACAACAGGTTCCCTGCAGCACTGTCTTCTTGCAAAGCCTCCCTCCCTGCCTCTTCAGTCCTCTCTCCTCCTAGTCGCTATTAACGGAGAGGATTTGTCTTGCAACATTACTCAGAGACCCAGGGTTTTGCTGCACTTCAAACCACACCTTCTCCCCGATGTCCTTGATTAGTTGCCTTGGTTGTAGGGTAGCGCTAATTTGATCAGCGTTAGAAATCAGTACGGTGCTGGAACCTTTTTCCCTGTCTTTCAACTGAATGGATAGAGAGGGCAGAAATAAAGGCTCCCTCGGGTTCTGGTTCATATGTCACCATGAAGTGCATTAATGAATCACTGGTCCCAGAGCACATTTGCAGCTTGTTACTAGCAGATAATCCTGCACTGTGACCCAATTGCTACTTGGCTGCCCAAGAGGAGATCTTTCTCCAAGGCCCTGAGGAGCAAAGATGGGCTGGGCTGGAAGTCACCTTCAGCTTTGGAGCTGAAGCTGATGCGTTCATTAGAGAGGTTTTTCCTGGCTAGTGCTTGCGTTTGGTTTTTTGCTTCGTTTTTTTGTTTGGTTTTTTTTTTAATGGAGAAAGCTTGGAAAAATAGCCCCAGAAAACTTGCTACCATATCATCCTGCCACCGGAGGATGTCCCCTGCATTATTGCATAGCTTTGCTGGATGTCTCATGCCTTTGATCAGCTACAGAAAGACTCCCCAGTGTTCCCAGTCGCTTCAGGCCTTTGTGGCACGAAGTGTGGGTTGGCGCAGAGAGGAGGACCCCAGGCACGGGGGGGAAATAAGGGCTCCTGTAGCAGGAGAGGTGGTGACGGTGCCGGGGCGAGGCGATCATGGGACATGTGAACTCCAGAGGTGCTGAGGGGCCATCAGCGACTGCGGCACAGCTGTACCCGCCTCACTCAAGCTGTCCCCAGGCTATTTTGCTTGGGAGGGAGCTGCCATGCATCGTGCCACGAGGCTGGTGGCACGTGCCCGAACAACTGCGCTCTGGTCCCAGCAAGCTGGCAGGTAATTCAAGGCAAGTCTGAGTGATGCTTCTCCTCCCTGCCCTCCAAAAAACAGCCGCACACATTCTCTAGAAAAGGGAGGCAGCATTTTCAGCTAAGGCATTTCTAATGCTGTAATTAGATGTTTTTATCTGGCTCCTTATTTTGCTGGGAAGGATGATGTTATCTCTGGCCATTGCAGGGAGATCTGGGTGTGTTTCCCAGTCCTCAGGCTTCTTCTCTGACCTTAAGGAAGGTCACTTCAGCTCCTCTCACTCTGGTGCCCTGCCTGAGAAAAGAAAAGGGGGCATGGATGCTTTATCTCACCCACTCCCCAGGGCTCCCCATAAACTGTCCAATGCACCTGAACTGTGGTGGTCATGGCTCAGAGCAAGCTTCTCCAGCCCTGTGACCTTCCTCCAGCCACGCTCATCAGCAGGAGCAGGGCAAGCAAGTCCTTCGCCAGCCTCCAGGGAGGTGGCTTGTCAAAGGAGACTCTTACTCCACCAAAACCAGAGGAGCTCTGAGGAGATGGTGTGCAAGGTGTGCAAGTCAAGATTCACTAGCTGGCAGATAAGTTAATATTTACTTTTATAAGAAGCATCTTTATGAGCGTTTTCTCTGTGCATAACAGCTCAGTGGAAGTGACTCTGCAGGTCAGGAAAGTCATCCGGAGTCAGGAAATACGAGCACCCCTTATTTATTGGAAAGTTTATCTCTGCATTAAATTTTTGCTGAAGAGGGTTTCATTAGGCCCACAAGACTGGTATAAACAGGGAGCTGGAACAGTGTTTTTTGCAGCCCCAGAGCTAACTTCTTGGCCTGTTTTTTTGTTCCCATTGTTCGCACGCTGGGGCTGCCAAGCGCATTGAGAGAGACGCCTGTATTCAAGTCAGATTTTTTTTTTATTTCCTGCATTTGAGCAGGCCAGAATTTATATTGCTCGGGTCTCCTTAAATTAGTCCGAGAGGATTTCATTTTACAGGCCTGCTTGACTGGGATCCTTTTGGCACGATGGGCTCAGCTTTGTATACAACTGAGATTCATATTTTATGTGTGTATAAAAATCCCAGCCATGAATCTAGCGGCTTAAAACTTCACCTTCATTCTTTACAGCTCAATTCAGAGCACTCTGCACATTTCCAGCCACTTGGTCTTGCAGGCAGCTGAGCTACAGGGAAGTGGCAGGAGATTGGGGAGATGGCTTTGAAGGGCCGCTTTGTTCTCCTTGGTCACCAAAGGTTTCTTGAGAGAGCCCTGAAAGCCTGCGGCTACAGCAGGTCTCCAGTTCATGATGATGCCTTCCCCCCATTGGGAGTCCAATTCCAAATTTGAAGTGAGACCTGGGAGACGTTCCTGGGAATTAGGGTTATGGCAGCAAACTAAGACTCTGGGGAACTGGGCTCCATCTGTATCTTTGCCCCATTAGGGAATGCATGGAGAACATCTGGAGCTGTTGTTCTCCATTGCATGTAGCAATGGAGTGCTTGTAGCAAATCTCCTCTGATTGATCGTGACCCATCAAAGATGGATGTAGGCCGTGCAGCAATGTAGATATTGGTCTGCAAAGTCCAAGTACCAAATTCAGATTTGGGTCAACAGGCCAGCTTGAATGTCTTGGTTGGGAACAGAGAGGTTCTCTGCCGCCCAGGGCCACTGAGGGCTGGAAAAATGAAGCTGCAGAGAATATGGATGGTGGCAATTGCCAGGCCAAGATACTTGGGTGGTCCTGTACGGACCTAGCCTAAATGCTGCCGGGCTAGTCCCAGCAGGGCTGGTTGTTTTGGGCTCAGGGCCAGCTCTGTGCAGTCAGGCCGTGCCCAGCTAACACCCCCTCCTGCAATGCAGAGCCCTGGGGAAGCTGTGCCAGAGCTAACACAGCAGCTGGACTGTTGCCAGCTGCATCTGGTACCGCGTGGGTGGCTCTGGTCCCCATTTCCCTGCACTCCCGATTCTTGGATCCACGCAGAGGGTGTCTCTGCCTTCCCCCTGCATGAGTACAGTGGTGTGGCTGGACCACGCTGGCAGCGGTGGCTCATCTCTGGAATTATGTGGCACAGCCAACTGGATGGGGAACACCAACAAGCTGGGTGTGGGGATGCCAAAATTGCTTCCATGTGCAGACAGCAAGGATCCTGCAGGGTCTTCTGTGATATAGTAATGTTCCAAGTCTGCCTCCGTATTGGATAATAGGGTGCTATGGGACGCTGCTCCACAGCCCTTGCTACTGGGATAGGCAGAGATGTGTCCTCATCAGTCATTTTCTTAGAGGTTTTCCTCTTGGCCGTGACTTCCAGCAGGGTTCAGCAGAATTAAAATTTAAAGAAGATGATAGAATTTAAGAATATGGATGTCCAAATGTTAGGTTTTACTTCAGGCTTCTTGGCAATACCTGGTCTGTGTTTGGTTGGCAAGCAAGTCTGTGATGCTGTGCTGCCTTCCAGAGTTAGCGTGGTTTGGCTTGGTAGGTGTGAATCCCCCCAGGCTCTCGTCAGCCTCTGCAGATTCATCCTGGTCCTGAGACAACTGCAAAGGAAACTGGAATAAGAGTGGAAAAGGGGTGGGGAGCAAGCCAGGACAGCAGGTCCCTGGCTTCGCCTTGCCAGTGTGGGATGGCCGTAGCAGAAGCATCACTGCCGCGAGCTCCGGGAGCAAGCAGCTGAGGAGGGCTGCAGCCTGCTCGCTCCTGGCAGCCCAGCTGGTGACCTGGGAGCATTTTCTCACTGTGAGTGAATCGTGCTCCCGCTTCGGTTGTGAATCCGAAGCACATCTACATCCACTCCCTCCCCAACCCATGTTTGGCTTTCCAGTGGTTGGGTTTTATCGAGCAGTTCTTTATTGGATTTATCATGCCAGTTGTTAAAGCTTCCAGCTGCTTAAATTTACTTTCTTGTTTTCTCATTTTCTCATCTGTCTTTTCTGTGTTCTTTACAACAAAATCCACACGGCCCTCTATATCATTAACTCCACGGGCAAGTTAATCAAATTTACTGTCAGGCACAGCTATAGCTGTTGGAATGTTTCTAATTTCTTCGGAGGGGAATATTGGGCTTGCAAAGAATCAGCGGCACCTCCATTTCTGCCGGCTTTCTCTGTAACGCGCCCTGGAGTCGCTGCAATTCCCAAGCCAGCTCAGACGCTCTGTTTCCCACCATGGTCTCTCCTTTTTCTGCTTTCTCCATGCCACTGCAAGATCAGTCCAAATTTTGGGTTGGGCTTGTGTGATCTTCCATGGGTGCTGCATCTTGGTTGGGGCGATCCAAAGGACCGTCCCAACTAAAGACCAATTCTTGTGCAGGAGGGCTGGGAGGTTTACCTAAACCAAGACATCCTTCATGGATGGAAAGAGGCTCTCCAGCCCTCATTCTAGGCTAGCACTTTCTGTGCTGACGTTGCATGGGGAGCGTCATTGAATAATCTCCGCGGCGTCCTTGGGAAGTGGGCCACATCACTGCCTTGGAGGCTACGCGGCAGTAAAGATGTTTATGGGCTCTCCAGCCACGTTTATGGGTCACAGTGGGATCCGGAGGCAGAACGGAGACTTGAGTGTCACGAGCGCTTGGCTGCGGCGTGACCGTTTGCTGTTTGCCTACCCTCAGCATCCAAAGGCTCGTTCTGGAGCAAGGACTGGTGTGGATATTGTGGCAGTCACAGAAAACGGGGGGCCTGCTACCGAGCGGCACATCAGAGGGACCTCGCAGTGCTGCTGCAGACTGCACGTCCCCAGGGATGGCCGCTGGTGTCGGAGAGGAAACGTGCTCCTGCACTGAGGCAAAGCTCGATACCGATTTGGGTAGTGCTGCTGTGCAAACGCAGCATGCAACCGCGGTTGGCGTGCTGCTGTCTCAAAGAAGGATGCTTAGGAGACTTACAAATGTACCTGAGGCAGCAGGCCAGGAAAAGGTTATAATTAACCCATGTCTGCAAACGCCTTCCAACTTGGGAGCAGGGTGGTGGGACTGTCGGTGCGATAGGGCAGGAGCTGCATGTTTTAGCTGGGGCTGACCACGCTGCCAGATGTGCACAGCCCTTGGTGACCCAGCTGCCCGTGCCCTGGGACGGGGCTGCAGCCCCCTTGGGAGCAGCCATCGGTGGCTGGTCCCCCACACCTCTGCGTAAAGAGAATCAAAAACCCGGGGGGGTTCTCTTTAGGTGCGTAGGCTATGGTTTTTGAGTGGGGTCAAGGCACCTGTGCACATGTGGAAGTAACCAGCGTGCATGCAGCGAGAACGTGAGACCTTGGTGCGTCTCATACACGTACGCATTCGAGGTGTGAGAGAGCCAGTGTGTGTGTTGCAGGAGTCACGTCCAGGGCTCACCTTCCAAATCACCGGGGGACGGTGGGGAAGGGAGAAGAGGAGGAGGAACGGGAGAGGGGCTGAGAGCGGGTGAAGGAAGAGGAGGAAGGAGGGAGGGAGGGAGCGGGAGTGGGAGAGAGGGGGCAAGGGGGGGAGGGAAGGGGAGAGAAGTAAACAGGGATGAAATTGCAGGTAAAAATAAAGCCGAAGAAGCCCAGGTGGAATTCATGCAAAGTCTCCTCATCAACACTGCGACTCCCTCCTGTCACGGGAACTGTCATCCGGGCTCGGCTCGTAATGAAAGGGAAAATATTTTATTCAGATTTATTAATTTGAAAATGAAGCCCGCCTGTCGAGAGGGGGACAGTTCTTCTCAATCTGTCATCGTTGAACCACACGCTCCTGACACCGGGATTCATTTGTCTTGTCGGCTCTGACAGTCGGATTCTCCCAGAGCTGTTCCTGGTGGATCGCCCTGGGATTTTAAACCGGATGAAACACATTCCGACAAGGAACAGCCTCTTTATTAATGCAAATTACACGAGGAGGAAAGAGCGTGAGGGAGGGAGAGAGGGAGGGAGGGTGACGCCAGCAGACGCTCTGGTTCCTCTCCCTGTATCAGTCATTTGCTATTTACATTTATACGCATTTTTCAGGTTTAATAAAAGGAGACCGGGATTTTCGGTGACATTTATGGATGGTTTGTTTAAAAAAAAAAAATGGTACCATCACCACAAATGTATGCAAAAATACACACACATATATATATATATATTTATATGCATGTGTGCAAGCCCCATCTCCCGTGGGCAGAGCTGGCTTCGGCCAGGGCGAGCGCGTGGGTTTTCCCGTGGTGCGGAAGAGGCGGCTCTGAGCTGGGAAGGAGACCTGTGGCAGGCAGCATCGGTCTGGCAAGGTTGCCAAAGTGGCCGATGGCAGGGCTGTGGCATCTCCCGGGGTGCCCACAGGAGCCCTCTTCCGTCCCTGGTGGGGGTGACCGGCTGGAGGGGGCTCGCTCGGGGTTTGTGGGGTAGGGAGTGCTGCCTACGCCGGGGTGGGCGTGCGGGGCAGGGGGTGAAGGCAAGGCGGTCCTCCTTCCGGCACCCTCATGTGCATGTGGGATGTCTGGGGGGATGCTGGTGGTGGGACTGTGGCTCCTGGGGGTCGGAGTGACTTTCTGGGGCATGGCTGTCCCTCCAGCTTCTGCTGCTGCTCTTCCACGGGGAATATAATGCGCTTTAAACATCAGCATCTCCCAAACCCATCTCCTCTGCCTCCCTCATAGGGGCGGCTTCGGAGCTTCCAGGACAGGTTTTTCCTCGCAAGCCATACTTGCCCCTGTGGAGCCTGGCTCTGCTAACGGGGGCTGGCACCAGCCCCCCCCCGAGGTCCCCTCAGCTCATCAGCGCAGCGTAAAACAAATGCCAGAGCCGGGAGTACGGAGAGCCTGAACGTATGTGTCTAATGATGTCTCCGCAGTCTATAGAATGAATATTTAATAGCGCTTGTCAGCAAGATCTTATAGAGGGATTTCTTTCCTAAAATGCTCGTTAACTCTTCTGATTTCCACGGCAGCATTGGTGTTTCTGGTGGCCTCTTGCTGGTTTGTCACCATCCCCCTGGGTTCACCTCCGCGGGGTCCCTTCCACCATCCCTCCTCAGCCACGGCTCGGCAAAGACCACCGTCACTGTCACCACCCTCGGCAGCCCCATCCCTGGCAAGGACAGAGGTGCGAGGCTGCAGATGAGCAAGTTGGAGCTGATGGATGCCCTCCTCCCCAGGGGCAGGTGGGACCCCCTGTTTTAGGGTCCCAAAGTCTCCAAGGTGACCTCACGTGTCCTGCAGCCCTGTGTGGGCCTGAGACCCTCGTCCCCAAATTTCCCCACCCTGCTAAAGCTCTGTCAGAGAGATGTTCAGGCTTGACTTGAAGGCTGCAAGTGATGGAGAATCTACCACATCGTTAGGCAAATTGTTCTGCTGGTTAATTAGCTTCACTTTTAATGTGCTTGGAGCAATGAGAACAGTAATTCACGGCAGGAACAGGGACGTGCAGTGAGGGCCTGGAGAGGTGTGGGAGAGGAGGGTGGAAAGCCAGAGAAAAAGGACTCAAAATTAGAGCAGAGACATTTTTCAGTGAATCTTTGTCTGTGAGAGGGACAATGAGAAAAGAGAGGAGGGAAAAAAAAGGAAAGGGGAGAGAAGAGAAGGAAACGTTACAGAGGGACCAATGTTATTTTTGAATTTGGGTTGAGTTTTGTGAATGCTATTTTTATGACAGAAAACTAAAGAGTAGAAATGCCAAAATGCCATTTGGTAACATCCGTGAAATGCACTCTTCCACTTTTCATTTTGAAATGGCAAGTTTTTAAAATTTAAATCTTGCTCTAAAGACCCTTTAAAAAAAAGGGGGGGGGGGGGGCAGGGACAGGGCTTAGTGCTTGAACCTTGATGCTTGAAACCTTTCCCGAAGGTTTTCCCAGAGTCAGTTGGCTCTTCTCGGCTTGCCTACCTCTAGCTTGAAATCAGGCAGGTGCCGGCTCAAAGAGGAGCCCATAGCAAAAAGGTGTTAGCTTCTGCAAGCTTCCTTCTCCACACGGACCCATAAGTCGCTCTGAGAGCAAACTCGATGTTAATCCTCATTATGCAGGTGCATTAACCCATCACGGGTGGCCACAGAAAGAGAGACCGCACTGTCTAGGGAGCATGGGGGCTCGTTGGAGCCATGCCTCATCCATGCTTCCTGAGACTGAGGTCCAGAAACCAGGGGGGATCAATTTGGTGAGGTGTCCTCAGATGAGATGTCCTCAGAACTGCTCGCTTGCAGGGGCGAGGAAAGCCGCGGCTGGGGAGATGTTTCTGCACTTTGGTGGATGCAGCTGCCACGAGCCCTGGGCACATCTGCACCCAGCTGACAGAGGTGATAGGGACATGGCCCCAAGGACAGCCTTGGGAGCACCTTGAGGAGCCACCTGGAGCCCTGGTCCAAACCCCAGCCCAGTCAGACCACCTCTAGATACTGCTTTCGAGGACCTTCCCACCTGGTCTACGGGAACTCTCTGAAAAATCACTTCTGTCCTTGAATTATTATTTCCTTGCAAACCCCGTGGCTAGGGCTCAGCCCTGGTGTAATAGGCATCTGCTTGTAGTAATCTCAACACCCCTCCCCAAACCTACTTACAAAATAATGTACCTTGCACCAATTTTATCTGTGACATTGCATTAAAAAAAAAAAAATCCATTAAAAGAAATAAAAGCAGGTGCAGCCTGGTGCTGCAAACACTCCTTCACTCTCATTCTCTCCCCTTCGTTCTCCCTCTCCTTCACTCCCGGTGTTTGCTAGTTTGTATGATTAATTTTATCAATTTTCCTGACCTGCTTTGCCACTGAAATAAATATGACAGCTGCAGTGCTGCCTCAATTCGTTCTCTTGCCAAGTGAGCTGCTGAGATGTGTTTTCTTGTTGATCGCAGACTTTGGTAAATATCAAGTAAATAGACTGAAGAGGATTCATTTCAGCAGCTTGGATTGTCAGGACTTCAGCCCAAGAGCACATCCTTCACCGGGGAGACAAAGGGAGAAGGAAAGCTCCTGTCCCTCCCCAAAAAAGCAATCAGGAAATTCTTGCGGTGCACCAAGCCACTGTCAGCCTGGCCAGTAATTAGTGGTGTCAGCAGATGTCTTGGAGGAGACTCCTAAAGTCTGGGTCCCAAAAAAGGAGCCCCATGGCCGGGCAGGCACTGTAGTGTGCATGGGTCAGGGTGGCAGCAGAGATCGGTGCATTGGGCACTGCTGTCCTAGTCCTTTTCTACATCTCAGTAGCATCACAGAGATGGTCCACCACCAGCTCTTCCACCATCTTGGTATTGTCTCCCGCCCCTGTGTGGCAGAGACATCCTGTCTCTCCTCAGCAGAAGGTGGCCCAATGGGCTACAGGTTTACGGAGCACCAAAATCATGGCCGGTGCTGGTGAGCCAAGAAGGGAGTATTGATCATAGGGTGACAACCTGGCGTTGCAACCTGTCTTCAAATGAATCACAGAATCACAGAATCATATAGGTTGGAAAAGACCTTTAAGATCATCGAGTCCAACCGTAAACCTAACACTACCAAGACCACCACTACACCATGTCCCTAAGCACCTCATCCAAACGTCCTTTAAATACCTCCAGGGATGGCGACTGAACCACTTCCCTGGGCAGCCTGTTCCAATGCTTGATAACCCTTTCAGTGAAGTAAAATTTCCTAATATCCAGTCTAAACCTCCCCTGGCGCAACTTGAGGCCATTTCCAAATGAATCAGCTGTGTCTAGTACAGCAGCAGGGTAGTGTCCCCCTACCCTCCTCATGACTCCTCCTGCATGGTTTTGTTTTGGTGGTGATGTTCACAATCTGCCTGCCCATTTTCTTTTGCCTTGGCTGACCTCTGGAAACACTCCTGCAACAGAGCTGGGTGCAGACCTCGCTCTTGGAAATCATTGCCCGAATACCTGATTTTTCAGTTCCGCCTCTCCCAGTGAAATTCAGCCAAGAGCGAGCTGAAGGCCCCCCCACCTTGCACGGAGTCTCTCCAGGAGATCTTCTCTGGTGAGGCTGCTTGAACACAGCTATGGGCATAGCATCTTAATTAGCATGTCCTCCATCCCGGTGCAAGGTTGTAAGTATGGTCAAAGCAAAAGTCTTCCAGCCTGTGCAGATGATATAGGTCAGTACGTACCCTGCACAGCTGAGCACCCCGCATGGGGGCACGTGGGGCATTTAAGCCCTAAGCAGAGGACCTGAACCTGGATCTGGACTGGTGCTGGCCTTGCACATGGCTTCTCACAGGCAGTGCAGGTTGCTGCTGGGCTGCAGGGCTGTGCTGGCATGGGGTTTGAAGACAAGACCCAGGCTCTCTTGAAGTCTAGAGGACTTTCATTGTTGGTTATATGTATGGTGTGTTCTTATGCACATGGGGAATTTAAAACATTAGGAGGGAAATTCTTGTGTTAGCATCTCTCCCATATGGCCTATTTGGCTGGTGTGGCAGGAGTGAGAAAGGGAAGGGACTGAAATATCATTGCTCAGTGTTGGTCTTTCAGCCAGCAGTATCTCTAGCGATGGTGGTCCTTGCCCTGAGGACCTTTAGGCACCTTTCAGAGACATTTGGGAATCCCCCTGCCTATCTCAAAGCAGCTGCATCTCCCCTACACAGTGGCTGTGCTTTTTTTGGGCAGGGCTCCCCACAGAGTGCCTGGGGGACCAAAAAAGTCCGGGCCAGAGCATCCAACCAGCATATAGGGTTGAGGATGTGACACAAGCATACTTTCCGGAGCAGGTCTTGGTGGTGATGTGGACAGGGGTGATACTGCTGGGGCAGCATTCAAGCACTGTGTGCTCTGCCCTCCTACACGAGGGGCTTTAGTTTGGCTCTTTGGAAGTATTTAAGGCTATGCCTATGGAATTAAATTAAGCAGTGCTGGAGAAGAGCGCTGAGCACATTTTATTTACTAGTATAGAAATATTTGCTAGCATAGTCTAAACATCCAACTGCCCAAAAGTCCCGCAGTGAGGACTGGTGTGCTGGGAAGATGCTCCCAGTGTTACCAGCCCCACCTGTGCAAAAGCCTCCAGCGTGTCTACTCTTCCCCAAGAAATCGCGAGATTTTTAATTTAATTCAATTCAGGGACATTGGAGAAAAATCCAGTGGTCATTTTGTGCCTTTGCAGACTTTAACCTTTGGGTGCAGGCATTTGACCTTCCCATGTTTTTCTCAGCAGCTATACGAGTTTATATATAAGCTTTATTTCTATAAACAAAAGCTTTTTACTGATTTCTAGCAGAATTCTGTATCTTTAAAGAGTCTATGAGTAAGGAACGCCATCGTGAAGATTTTGCAGTCTAATCGAAGACAAACATTTGCTAGTGTTCATGATCTAGTTAACCGGCAAACAGTAATTACCAGTACAACTGCACAGCCGAGCCCTCTGTATGCTGCAGATCTTAGCAAAGCTGCCTTCAGCCGGCACATACAAGTAAGAGGAGAGAGGGAAAAAATAGAAACTTCCAGCCTCCAAAACCAAAAAGAGAATTTGTAAATGTGACCCAGATAAATGTGACACAGGATGGCTTCCTTGAGTCAGCAGAGAGCCTCAAATACCGGCTCATGCGACCTCCTCCGCCCTGGCATATTGGAGAAGCCTGCAAAGGCTGGGTGGCTGCTGCAGCACCCCATCATCCCCCCAAAACTGCCGCAGCCCCCAGCGTGGTTGTGCATCGCTGAGCCAAAGCTCAGCAGCTTGAAACCAGGGAGGAGGAGGAGGACGGGGGCACCGTAAAATACCTGTAACCAAATATAAAACCAAAGACTTAGGGCTCCCCTGCTGCCGCTGCTCCAATTTCTTGCAGATTTGCTGTGCACCCATAGCTTTACCGTTCTGAATTATTGTATTATTACCATTACTAAGGTGATAATTTTCATTAACGACTTACTGCTGGAAGCTGCAGCAGTCCAGGACTTTCCATCAGAAAGAAGGTCTAGCTGGCTGCAGGGTTCCCCCAGGGCTGTGCAGGGACTCTTCGCTCATCGTGTCTGAGCTCTGATGTACTGCACTGGCCAAGTAGGTGCCTTCTACCACCTGCGCAGGGAGGCCAGCACTCCTTTAAGTCTGCTTAGCCCAGTGATCTGGGACTCTGCCCTTAGGACAGGCTGACAGCCCTCTGGTTGGGTCAGACTCCACCACCCGTGGATGAATCAGAGAAGACCAGGACAACCAATGCTGAAATATCTATAGACGGCCACGGGGCACCCACCAGCTGGGAACCAGGAGCTAGTGAAAAGCATGTCCCTGCATTTGCTAGCCTTGGATAGAGTTACAGATATGTGGTGGTGGGTAAACTGCTGTCACTCCTTGCATGGACATGCTCTTGGACAGAAAGCCTAGCCTGCAGGTACAATGTCCTGTGCAGGGGGTCTGTGCTGCTGCCGGCCCCAGGCTGTCCCTGGTGAAGCCACTCTGTTAAGATGCATTTTTCTGGGGGAGCGGAGGCCACGGCCTGCTGCCAGGAGTGGTTGGACTTAGGTGGGCTGAGTTGCTTTGTGAGCTGTGCTGTTGTCATCCTTGACTGTGTATTTAATCCGGCCAGCTTGGTGCTACCCAGAGCACGGCCACGCAACCCGGGAGGTGTCCCCAGGGGAGCCGAGCATGGAGCTTGCACTCAGCGTGCCTGCGCCAAAGGTCTCCAAACCAGCTCCGAATTTCACCCGGCACCACGATTTCCAGGGGTCACTTTTGGCTGTTGGTAGAGCTGCCCAAGGGATGGTAGTGCCAGGTGCTTTCCAACAAAACCTTGGTTTGGCAGCATCTGACCCGCTGCCAATCCAACGGGCTGTGTTGGCCAGCGGGAGCTGGGAGCATGAGTGCCTGGGAGCACTCCCTTCGTTCCCATCAAGATGGTCAGAAGCCCATCTCTGTTGACTGGGCGTATTTTTTACCGACGCAGATCACCTTGGTCCAGCAAGGAGCGCATGCAGCAGCTGCTTGTCATCAATTCAGATATCCCCCTCCCCTCTTCTCAAGGACTTCTGAGAGCAAAAGGCTTGTGGCTACAAAGATTTACACCCCCTCTGCAAGGGTTAACCTCATCTGGCAGCCACTATTGTCTCAGGACAACTTGTCAGTCTGTGAGAACGTGCCGTAATGGATTTGAAGTGGATTGCTCAGCCCACAGAGAGGGTGATGCTGTATTTATTGAATAGACATTAAAAAGAACATTTCTCAATTTCTCAGCACTGAACTCGAGGTCAATGGATCTTTTTGGCACTGACATGCTGAGTCAACTCCTAGCTTAAAGCTTTTAGAAGGACCAGGGTTAGATGAAAGGATTAGACTCCATCTTTAGCGTTTCCCTGGCAAAATCGTTGGGTGCTAAATCATTTATGTTGCTTTGCGGTGCTTTGCTTGGCCTCTCCCCGTTACCTTGGAAAAGAAAAAAAAAATTCTTTCCTTTTTTTGGATTGAAATGACACAAGTTGATTATTTCCACTGTGCCGCACCGAGATGAGGCGGATACAAAGTGTGTTGGGCTCCTAACGCTGCTGGACCACTGGGCAGTTGCTGAAAGGGCTGCAAAGCCCTTTCCCCTGGGGAAGAAAGCGGCTCTGCAGCAAGATGCGGTGCCACCCCACCCACCCGATGCCGAGAGGGCACGCGGCTCGCTGCCTGCTAACAGAAAATCCTTGTGCACTAGCAAGACGGGTTTTTAATAATGAACTAGCGATTGATTACAGCAGCCCTGACGGTGGTCGCTGGCTCAGCGGTCAGCCTGGAGCCGATGTCTGTGGGAGCAGAGGCATGGGACTCCCTCTGCCCCTGCCTGTCAGGCAGGGCTCCAGGCAGCGCTCCCTCGGCGTCGGGGATTTTTGCTCGTGTGCCGGGCAGTAAGTAGGAGCTGCCCGAGGGGTTTGGAGTTCAGGGGATGAGGTTATGCTCTGCTCGCTGTTACAGTAGGGTAAATCTGGAGCAATGCACTGACTGCAATAGATGTTTTCACAGATGCTGACCTCCTTGGTGTCACGCACATTGCTACCACTCCCTGTGGTTTCTGGCAATTTTGTTAAGGTACATTAGCGTCACGCTAAAGGCAGTGCTGGACAGGTGGGTTTGGACAAGCCTGTCCAGCCTGAGAGCAAGTCTTGGGAAAGGCATTTTTGGGAAGGGTACCGACGACAAAAAGAGTGGTGAGCGATGAGAAACTGCTGCCGTGTTCCTGCTGTGCATCTCTTGTCAATCACGCTGGCTGCCGGGGAGAGAGGCACGGCTCCCGCATCGATCCCAGTCCCTCTCGGGAGGAGCCGGGAGGACCATGGGGCGGACGGAGCAGCACCTCCGCCAGCAGAGGAGGAGAAAGGCAGCCTTCCTCCAAAGCACTGCCTTCTCCTGCAGCCTTCCTGCTTGCAGCCAGCGTGTCCCACGCCGGCAGCTCTCCCGGGGTCTGCGGAGCCCCATCCTGCAGCCCTTTCTCAGGCCAAATCTCTGTTGCAGCCAGCACTTACCTACGGTTTCAGGCCTTCTGGTAGCAATGCAACAAATAAAATGCAATCCGCCTGTATCATAAAGTCCAATAAAAATGAAACTGAACATCCACTTTGCAGACAGCAAGTACACTGTAAATTTATGAGATCATATCTCGTGGAGGACAGGGTAGTTAAGGGGGGAAGGAAGGGGCTGGCAAAAATGGGAGAGAGCGGCCAAGGGGTAGTAAATATGTTTTCAATAATGAAGAGGCCCGATTACCCTCTTTGCAATAAAAACGTGCACAAGGCAGAGCTGCCGTAAAAATTACTCCCGAGCAGCCTGGCGTATTTGCACCTTGTCATCTTGTCAGCTCCATGCAAATTTGCAAGGCGCCCGCAGCCGGCGTGGGTCGGCTCTGTGGCGCGGGGCTGCCGAAGACCGGGCGAGGGTCCTCCCTCCTGCAAAAGTCATTTCATTTACAGCCCTCGTCACCCCGGTCCTGTCCGCCACCCCCTCCCACCCTGCAAAACACACCGATTTGCCCGTAACCGTAGCAACCAGCACAGATGCAGGATGCAAGGATGGAGCAGAGGATCCCCAGAGCACCACGTGTCCTGGGCTTCTCCCCAGACGCGCAAGGGCGGTGGGGACTACAACGGGATTCGAGATGTGGCTCCTGCAGGCTCCATGGTGCACGACTTTCTCTGGGCAGGAGCCCTGGCCCCAGCCTCATGCCCTGGCCCCATCACCAGGTGGCATTTCTCTTTTTTGGGGTGCCTTAAGCATCCTCCCTGAGACCGATGGTACCGTGTGCTGTCTAGGGCACACCGATAGCACTAGGTGCAATTGGGCTTCGTGTAAATTGCACCCACTAGGTGCAACTGGGCTTCGTGGGCCTCATTTAAAGCAAATATTGAGCATTTTGTTTTCTCCCAGCACAAACCAGAGCAAAGGCTGAGACCTCACTTCTTTGAAGGCGCTTTCTGAAGAGGTGTGGGTTTAAACCAATTTAAATGAGGTGATAGAAACAGCACAGGAGCAGCTTCACGTCGTCTCAAAATCAGCCTGAGCTGTCCTCAAATAAACCACTGCTGGGCCCAGAAGAAAGAAATTACACAGGGGCTTAACTGAGCTGATTTAACAAAGCTGCAGTAATTAAACCTCATACACTTCAGGCTGGGGATTCAGCTCCGAGTGCTATCAGGATCCTGTCTTGGAAGGTAAATCTTTTTGGTATGAGCAGCTGAGTGGATTTAAACCAGGGTAATTCTCCCTTCTCTCTTCCCTGCCTCTTGGCTTAGACATTGCCCTCGCGGGTGCCAGTGGGGTTAGCAAGGATTTCTCTTGTGGAGCAAACCCAGAGCAGAGTAAAACTTCCAGGTCTGTTGCTTTCTGCACCAGGACATACAGCCCGGAGCCGTGTTATCAGAGGACCCCTGACTGCTGAGGACAATTTACTAACTTGATCTGGCAGCCTCACCGTAAAAAATACCGTCCTCCGCGGTTCACGACCCCGATCCAAAGCCTGCTGAAGCTAATGGGAGCCTTTCTCTGGCCTTCAACGGGCTTTGAATTGTGCTGCCGAGGCGGAGGGAAAGCACCGAGTGTCAGGGCCCTATTAAGGACAGAGATAGCCGGGGATGGGTGCTCCCCTGCGGAGGCAGCCCAGCAGCCCGCTGGGGTGTGCAAGCCCTGGCCCGCCACTGGAAGTGCCGTCCGCTGGTGCTCGGCATGCCAGCCGTCACCGCCGGAGTCAGGGGCTTTAAGGACGGAAGAAAGAAACCGTGGTCGTGTAGCTTGACCTCTTCTATTCAAAGCAAGATCAAAGGAGGGCCAAGAAAGAGCAGAGGAGGCTGTTGCGCCCGATGGCTGAATGCAAGATGAATGGGAGAGGAGCTGGGGGAGCTGGGGGCTTTGGCTTGCAACAAAGCAACAAGATTCAATTAGCGGGAGAAGTCGTATTCTGGAATCACGACATTAAAGGGATATGGCTGGAGCAGGGAAGGCAGGCAGGGGCATCAGGGAGAAGGTATGTTTCACGTGTCAACGGTGCATGTGTTTGCAAGGAGGGCCAGAAAATGGGGGGGATTAGAATTGCTGGAGGTTTCCAGCTGGTGGTTAAAAGGGAAAACACCAGGACAATTACCACAGGGGTGGGACTCCAGCAACCGGGTAAAGGAGGCTTCAGTGAGCAGCTGGCAGCATCATTTAGTTAATGTGCGATACCTGTTCCTGGGGAAAGAAGATGCAGAGGGCCCAGTGAGTCTTGGCGGTGACCATCTCCATCACCAAGGGTGGGAGAACAGGGAAGAGCCTGTTTCTGACAGTAACTCCTGCAGGAGAAGCTGGCTAGGGATGTGGAAGGTGACCTGTTAGAGTTGCTGGGAAATGACTGAACTGGTGCTGAGGAGCAGGAGGGAGGAAGGAAGGGGAGTGCTGGATCTATGTACAGATCTGGGGACTCCAGCACCGGCTGATCATGCACAGGTAAGGCCCCCTGGGAAGCTGATCTTGAGAGGGAAAAAGTTGTTAATGAGAGCCAGTCACAACTCCTCGTGGGCACAGTTCAGATTATGGTGTTGCAGGAGAAAGGAAGCATAGGGAGAGAGCTCGGATCTGAGAAAGAAACCTGGGGGAAATGAAAAGTAGGTCAGGCCATGAAGATCAAGTACAGAAGTGTAGCATGCACATGCAGAGACAAGATCAGATAAGCCAAGGCACATGGTGAGAGGCAATTAGCAGGGGACATCAAGTGTAACGAGAGATCACTCTAGCAGTACATCAGCAGTTGCAGGAGGACCACAGAGGTGTTGGTTTGGTACTCGGGGACAGGCAAAGCACTCAGCAGATGATGCCAAAGAAGTGGCATCACATTTGTTTTCCCCTAAGAAGGTCGGCTGTAATCCTAGATAAGTACTAGGGAAAGATACACCTATCTTTAACAAGGGAGAAAAGGAGGAATGGGATAATTATGCAGCTTTCAGTCTAACTGCAGTTCCCAGAAAAGCACTGGGACCTGTAGTCAAGCTTGTGAAAACCTAGGAGAAAACAAGGGTGTGAGAACAGGTAACGCAGGTGGCTTCAAAGGAAACTGTACCAGCCCGGTAGGATCTCCTTGCGTTACCGAGTAGCAGGTCTTGTGGAGGGAGGGCAGACAGCAGAAGCTGAGTATCCTGGGTTAACCAGGTGTAGTTGACAGGGTGGTCTCATAAGTGGGGGAGAGTCATCTAGATGAAATGCTAGAGGCTGCAAAAGTGGCCAGAAATTTGAACTCGGAGAGCACCTGCCAGAGGTTCACTGTTGCACTGGAGAGATTTGTTGAGTAAGCGGGCACAGGGTGACTCTGGCATCTGGTGATGCTCCGTGTTTTCATTAGTGGCCCGCGATGGTGGAATGGGGCTACGGTTGTTTCCAGGGGACACCAGCCTAGCTGAGAGGGCCACTATGTTGGAGAACAAGCCTAACATGCAAAATAACTCAAATAAATTGGAGATGGGGTCTAGGAAAAAAGGCATGACTGGAGCAAGTGTTGTTTGGGGCTTTTAGAAATAAGCTTAGAGGGTGGTTTGGTCTGGCAAGTGCAGATGAATAGGTGCTGCTTCCATCTAGGTGAGCAGAATGAGAAAATAGACTAAAATAAATAAAGGCCTCCTAGAGGGAGTCTGGCTGAGAGAGAAAGGGGATGCTGTATGGAGAGAAGAGCAAGTGAGAATGGACATGGTCAGTTAGCAAACAGGACAAGGAAGGTGGCTCAGGTATCCCATCTGCTCTCTCGTCCTCCAAGAAGGACTGGGTAAAAAAGGTGAAATATTTGCAGCTCGTACAAGGAAATGTTCTTAATGTTTTGTACTCTTGAGCTGTGAAAACTCACTGCGAGGTGATACAGAAGTACAGCAGGTTGTGCCTTAAGGCTGCAAAAGCTTGGGGCAAGGGGAGCTCTGATGGTTACGCAAGCAAATGTGGTACAAGGTTAAGGGATGGAGTTCTCCCCTTTCTCTTTGTGACCTTGTCAAGAGTAGGTCCATCAAAATTGATGGAGATACCATAGTATAAATCCAGAGCTGGTAAAAGGAGTGAATGTCTCGCTGCAGAAACATTGACAGACAGCATCAAGAAACATTGAGAGCCTAGGAGATGTGTCCCAAGTTGCCAAGATATTAAAAAACTGCACTTCATAAATGCTACACCGTCCTCTGAAGCTTGTAGAGATTTCATGAAGCCAAAACATCCCTGACCAGGTGCTGGTGTTGGGGTGTGTGTGCTGGTACTGTCTCAGCTGAGAACAGATTGGAAAATAATTTCATGAAAACAGCTGTTTGTTGCAATATTGAGGCTGGCAAACCTTTGGAGGTGTAACTTTGGGATGCTGAATTTAAGAGAGAAAATCCACCTGGCCCTTCTGAAGCTGAAGCACACTGAGGTGAATGAGGGTATCTATGCCAAATTTATTCATGCAAATGGAGGGTTTTTTCAGGTTCAGCCGGTAAATGGCCAGTTTACCTGCTCCTGTCCCTCCTGTTTCTCACAGTGGATGCAACAGGGTCACAGTTTTTGTTTGCAGTGTGGGCTCAGTGTGGTTTTATTTGCCTGTGCCTCATTCTGTCCTGGTTTTGGCTGGGATAGAGTTAATTTTCTTCCTAGTAGCTGGTATAGTGCTGTTTTGGATTTAGGATGAGAATAAAGTTGGTAACACACTGATGTTTTAGTTGTTGCTAAGTAGTGCTTATACTAGTCAAGGACTTTTCAGCTTCCCCTGCTCTGCCGGGTGCACAAGAAGTGGGGAGGGGGCACAGCCAGGACCCCAACTGGCCAAAGTGCTATTCCATACCATATGGCGTCATGCTCAGTATAGAAACTGGGGGGAGTTGGCCGGGGGGCAGTGGTCGCTGCTCGGGGACTGGCTGGGCATCAGTCGGTGGGTGGTGAGCGGTTGCATCGCTTGTTTGGTTCCCCGCCCCCCCCCCCAGGTTTTGTTTCTCTCTCTCTATCACACGTTGTTTTCCTTTTCATTACAATTTATTATTATTAGATTTTATTTCAATTATTAAACTGTTCTTATCTCAACCCACGAGTTTTCTTACTTTTGCTCTTCAGATTTCTCTCCCCTGTCCCACCGGGGGGAGGTGAGCGAGCGGCTGCGTGGTGCTTTGTTGCTGGCTGGGGTTAAACCACGACACATTCACGTGAATTGCAAAGACATTTTGGAGGGAGAGAACAGAGAGAGGGATCTTCAGAAGAAGAAGAAGGTGGCAACAGGTTACTGAGGTGCAAGACCAGCTTCATGGTGGACCATGCCAGCACCAGGGCTGCATCCCTGCTGGGACACAGATCTCCTGCATAGCCTTGGCCTGGTCCCCTGGTGTTTTTCAGACCCCCTTGCCCAAGCAGGCAAGGGCTCTTGCCTCTGCCTTGCAGGTAGGAAAGGACCTGGTGTGAAGACCTTCCCTCGCTTGTGGTGCACCCGAACCAGAGGGGTCTCAGCCGCTTCTGGGGCTTTTTGTTCTTAACGTGCTGAGCGGAGGGAGCCCCAAACCCCGCGTTATGGGAGAGCCTGGAGAAGCAGTTTTCACCAGGACACAACTACGCCTGTTGCAGGAAGAATATTTAATTTCAAAGCCCAATAGATCAAATGCAGCTGGGGGGTGGAGCTGTGTCTTATCTCTCGCCTTGTCCAGAAGTTTGAACAGCAGAACAAATTATTTGATCATGTTTTTATTGTGCTTCTCCCCCTCCCTTCTATCGGGGAACTATAAACCAGAGATAATCTACAGTTCTCCCTGTCTAATTGTGCTGTCCGGCCACCTGAACGTCATTGCCTCGTAGAGAAAATGCCCTCCATCTTCTCAGCTCTCCCCGTGCCGTTCAGGGAAGCTGGGTGCGCACCGGCTGCCTTTGCAGCTGGCTGCTGAGTCCTGAGACTGGAGTTTTCCCTGAGGTAATAATTTACTGGGATGCTAATTGGGCTGTCCACAGAGTGAATTAAAAGGACATTCCTCCACTGGCTTGGGAGCTGTGGGAATCCTGTGGCCATGCCCAAAGGGTAGGGGCGATCTCGTGGAGAAGTAACTGGAGCCTGGGAGCCTGTTTGCAAGGAAATTAAACTAAAAATGTGTAGAAAAACAGCCGTCGGGCTTCACATTTCAAACCCAGAGTGGTATCCAGTAGGTTTGAAAAGCTGTTTAACACTTGAGCACTGGCAGACTGCAGAATCTTATTTTCCCTAAAATATTAGCTTTTTTTTTTCCCCTTCATTATAACAAAATTAAATGGAAAAGTGACCATTTGCAATTTGCTTGATTCAATCCAACTAAAAACCGACTGCAAACACCCAGTGCTGGGCAAAGCATTTCTCTCCCCATTCCTTCCCCCCCCCCTGCAAAACATCCATTTCCAATAGGTTTAACCTGGAGCTGCCTGTTTTGCTGTGAGGGCCAGGGGAGAAAAAAAAAACAAAACAACAAAACCAAACCAACACGAGAACTTTTAAATCGATATTTTATATTGTCTGGAAAAAAAAATTTTTTTTTTTTTTTTGAAAGCTCAACACTTTTGATGAAAAGATGTCAACCATGGCCGGCTCCCCGAGGAAGCTCCCTCTACGGGCGATGCTGCGGTAGCGTTGCTCCGGCTCCACGCCACGGCCACGTCCTGCGCCAGAATCCCGTGGGTCGGCCCCACACAGCAGGCATTAACACTGCAGGAGCAGCTGGGACTTCCAGACTGTGAAACTTTTAGATTAAATCCTCTTTTTTTCTCCCCCCCCCCCCGGAAAAATAGGTATTTAAAAATAATCACAAAAGTCTTTCATTTTTATCCGAAGCAGTAGGATGCGCTGGTAGCACTAGAGATGGTATCAGCACGGGGTGCAAGGGGCTGTGCAAACACAGTGCAAAGGGATGGACGTGTTCAGCTCTGAATGAAAATTTTTATCTTGTGTTTTTACAGCTAAAAGCTGCAAACCAGCTTATTTGATTAGGAAAGTGCTTCTGAATTTCTGCTCATAAAGGAGATGGGGGTTCAGTGCCTGGTGGGGAAAGCTAAAGCCATTTGCACACTTTTCTCCTCTGCACTTTGGGCCCTCTCTGGTGGGTTTGCTGCCGTGCATGTGCTAAAGGGCTGAAGGCACTGATGATGAGCTCAATCTACCTTCCCACCACAGCCATGGTGGAGAACCGGCATCTCTGCCTTCACCAGCGCTCTCGCCAAGCAGCAGAGGTGGCAGGATGGAGCCTGGAGGTAAGGACACCAGTGGGTCTTCTCCCTCACTGATTGCAAGCGGCTCCAGCAAAATTTGTGGTGGCTCCAGATGTTCAGTTTGGTTGAACCAAACCAGGTGCTGATCTCCCAGGGCGAGGCAGGGGCTGAGCAGTGGCAGCCATACGCTGCTAGCATTGCTCAGGAGAGCAGATAGGGCAATGTGGGGTGACAGCAACCCAGCTCACAGCTGTGTGCTGTCCTACAGACATACCAGTTTTGACTGTTCAGTCAAAATTTAACAGACTCGTACAGAATACACTGATTTTCCACCCCAGGTGCTAGCATGAACTCTGTTAGGGCAGCTGTTTGCTTGGTGGTGATGGAAAATGTTGAATTTCAATCCCCTATAAAGGTCTGGAAAATGCTTCTACTTAGCATTGCGATGAAAAGCTGAAATTTCAGAGTCGCCATCAGAATGGGCATAAAATGTTATAGAGATATTTTGATTCTGAAATATTGGCATGTCCTTAGAGCAAGTTCAGGGTCAAAGGGAGAAACGTTGTGGCTGTGAAATCTTGCCTTCAAAATTCCCTGCTTTTGTGGAAGATTTGGAGTTTGCAGAGGGCAGGAGGTCTGTCAGAGCGCTTTGCAGTGCAGAGCTGAAACAAAACAGTTTGTGTTGGTGGCAGAAGGTTTGGTCCTTTAGAGCAAAGAAGGTATCAGTTTATAGGTTTGTTGGTACTGAAGGGAAAAATTGGTGCTTTTTCCTGATCTATTGTTGTTCTTCTCCAAGAGATGTTTCCTCTAAGTGACGATGTGATAGTGTGGGCTGAATCTCTGCTTACTGGACCAGAGTTCCTTTGCAGGGTTAAGGCTGATTGTGAGCCACAGCAGGCTGGACATGAAATACAGGCTTAAATCTGTGACTGCCAGTCCAAATTTTCCCAAAGTTATTGGGGTGTTAGGCCCCTTGGGGTGAGGGATATCAAAACCCAGAACTCTTTAAAATGCATGTCACCCGCTCTGGGGGCAGCCCTGCTGGTGGCCCTGGAGGTGGCAATGATGGGACAGACCGGACCGTGTCTGAGCTCAAAGATGTCCGTGACAACTCTGCAAAGCTGAGTTATGCAGAGTCGTCATGTTAACGTACAGTCAGCGAGAAAGATAGGAGAAATACCGCCACGCAGAGATCCGTATTTTTCCCCACTGAGTAAAATACTGTGTAATTTTATCTAGTTACTATAAAACAGTTTATACTCCTTGTTTGTAAAAAAAAAAAAGGGAGAAAAAAACCATATTTCACTTCCTCTACTGACAGGCTATGGAGGAAAAATAGATGGTTTCTTCTGCATTTAATATTTCAAGCCAAGTAGACCCAAAAGAAAAGGCAGCAATTAACCACAAGTACCAGCAATGTGTTCCTTGTGTTTCTTCTCTCTGGATTCAGCTACAAAGAATCAGTTTGGTACAAACTTATTTACAGTCATGTTAAATCTTTTAGTAATTTTCCAAGCTAGGCAAGAAAGCAATGCAGCTGCCACGTTCACCTTTCAGACCACAGACCTCTGAGACAAGACCTGCATCTCGCATTTAGTCAGGATTTAAATCTTTTACACTCAGCCAGTTAGAAATGGTTAGTAAGTGATTAGCGCATATCTCGCCATATGTTGGAGTAAGCTTATACACATACACAGGGAAGTAAATTTTATAAGCCCAGCTGAACTCAAAAAAGGGGCCACATGGTAAAAAGGGCATTGACTGTGGTGCAGGTTCTCTGTACTTACGAACATACATACATGTGCTTGCACACGCAAAGGTGCGCGTTGCACGTGCAGGGCTATGTATTTTCCTTCTTCCACTGTTTATTCCACACAAGACTTGCCCTGCGGCTCCAAGTGACAAGGCGAGAGATACCTGAGCATCATCTTGCCCACGTCTCCTGAATCACCTTGCCATCGCTGCTCGGGCTCTTGCCACCTAAATAGCACAGGCTCTAAGACCAGAGTTAGCTGAATCCTCAGCAGGAATCCAGCAAGGATGCAGGGCTCCTCGCCTGCTGCCTGCTTCTCTGCATAGCCTGCACCCAGGCTGGCAGCATCCTGTGACTAACTCTTCTAGACTGGATTTCTCCAAGGGAGGACCAACGCTTAATTTGGCTGACTCTGCGCTCTGCGGGAGCTCTCATCCATGCCAGCTTGAGTCCTAGCAAAAACCCATCATCATTAGTCCTGGAAAGGAACAGCTCAGATATTCTCCACCCCCGTTCCTGCAGGCTGGGATGTACTGCGTGTTCCCACAGACCGAAATTCCCCTGGTAGGCTCAATTACAGCAATCAGCCTTCACGCTCTTTTCAATGGCACTTCTGCCTCCGACACTGTGAGGCCACCATGGTGGGGCCAGAAGTAGCATCTTTCCTGCAGGTGTTGGGGAAGATGACACCGCTAATTTGGCCACACCAGACCTGTGGGCAGGACTCCATGGGTTGGGCATGCAAAGCAGCGTATGGGGCCCACGGACTTGTGTCTAAGGGGGTTGCCCTAATCGGAGCCATTTGGGATGTACCCTGGCTCTGTCCTCTAACGAGGTGGTGTCGTGGTTTAACCCCAGCTGGCAACTAAGCCCCACGCAGCCGCTCGCTCCCTTGACCCCCCCCCCCCGGTGGGATGGGGGAGAGAATTGGAAGGGTAAAAGTGAGAAAACTCGTGGGTTGAGGTAAAGACAGGTAAAGCAAAAGCCACACACGCAAGCAAAGCAAAACAAGGAATTCATTCACTCCTTCCCATGGGCAGGCAGGTGTTCGGCCATCTCCAGGAAAGCAGGGCTCCATCACACATAACGGTTACTTGGGAAGACAAACGCCATCACTCCGAACATCCCCCCTTCCTCCTGCTTCCCCAGCTTTATCTGCTGAGCATGACATCATATGGCATGGAATAGCCCTCTGGTCAGCTGGGGTCAGCTGTCCCAGCCGTGTCCCCTCCCAGCTTCTTGTGCACCCCCAGCCTGCTCGCTGGTGGGGTGGGGTGAGAAGCAGAAAGGGCCTTGACTCTGTGTAAGCACTGCTCAGCAGTAACTAAAACATCCCTGTGTTACTACACTGTTTTCAGCACAAACCCAAAACGTAGCCCCATACTAGCTACTAGGAAGAAAATTAACTCTATCCCAGCCAGCACCAGCACAGGTGGTTACAGCAGAGCTTCGGCAGGGTCTTCACTCCAGCTTGCAGCAGATTCGCTCTGGTGCAAGGCAGGGCTGGGGTGGGGAGAATCAGGCCAGTGTGCATTTCTCTTTGTTAACACATTGGCAGCCTCTCAATGAATAAACCACTAGAAAACAAATCTGGAGCAGCCCTTGGCTGTGGTGGCCAGACCTCATCTGTTAACTGGGCTGAAGAGTACCAGCTGCTCTGCTCCTGCCCCGGGGAAGAGAGGCCCTTCTGCTGCGGTCTGGGGACTAGAAATGAGCTTGAACCAGCCCCTGCAAACTGGGATGGCTTTTAGACTCCAGCTCTGGATCCAAATCCAAATTTCATGGCTTCACATGCTGCCTGAACCAATGTCTTGGCTCCAAATACCTCCCTCCTGCTCTAAAAGGGTGAATAATATGGTGGTGACAAACTTTTTTTCTGTCCACGGTTCTGTATAATGCTGACTTTGAGGTGCTCTGGCTTGGGCTTCCCCAGCCGCATTACTGCAGCCGGGACAGTGCTTACATTTAAATTCCTTTTTTCACCCCTCTGGCAGTGGGTGCTGACTTGGCAAAGTGACCTGCATGGTTTTGTGCAGCAAGTTGGGGACATATGGCTCGTGGTCCTTGACCACGGGTGCTTCCCCGTTCCAGGCTATGTTGCAGGAGGAGCTGTGCTCACGCGGGGCAAAGTCTCCCTTGCACCGGGATGGGGAGTCAAGGTGCAGAAGAGCAGCGTGTAGGGTAGGTAACGCTGGGGGCTCCAGTCCCGGGAGCGGCAAGGGGGGATGAGGACAGAGGAGGGAACGTGTTATTTTGGCTCTTGCAAGGCATTAACTAACCCTTTCTCGGAAAAGAACTGAGCCTGGAAAAACTCTTGCTTTTCCTGTGTTTTCTAGTAGCGTCTGTGCAGCAGCAGTGTAATGCCGGTACTTAGACACCAGCTGCGGTCAAGCAGGGATCTGCATCTGCTGGGTAAAAAAAGAGATAACCCCATTGTAAATGGGAAAAATTTGGTAGAAGGAATTTGTTTTCCCATTTGTCTAAATTTCACTGGTGTTTCGTAGTTCAAAGAGGTGTTGCCCAGCCTTGATGTAGGTTGAAATACTTGAGTCATCAGATATTTTCTCCATCCTTTTCAAATGGGACACGTTGGGTTAATTGCTTGCAGTGGCTTTGTCCTGGGTTTGCCCTTTGTGACTGCAGTTGTCCCCAGCCCTCGATGGCCTCTGGGCTGCGATAAGCAGCAAGAAACATTCAGGGTGTCGCAAGACCCCTGCCCTTCCCTGGTGGCTGAGGACTGAGTCATCCCTGGGAGAAAGGATCCAGCGGCGCTGAGCCATGGCAGAGTATATATTGCAGATGTGTTGCAAAATCTCAGAAGTGGGGGAGGAGATGGGTCAGCCGAAATCCTGAGCAGTCCCCAGCAGCATCTCTGAGCTGCCACCGTGGCCCTGAAGCTGTTGCAGTAGGTGGGCTCGTCCCTTGAGCCGTGTTCCCTGAGTAAATTGGTGCTCAGCTCTCACCCTGCTGCTGTCTCCCACCTCTTCTTTCCTCCTAGGATTCCCCTCTTGAAGCTGCCTCAACCTGCTGTGGCACCTTCTGTCAAACGCTTCACACGTTTGTCACCAAAATGTTTTGGCAGCAGCAGCATCTCTAGGTTTTGACATAATCCCGACAGGAGACTTTCTCAATTATTACTAATGGAACATTATGCTCCTCTTTGGGAACTCCTGCATGAATAAAAAGGGTCATTAATGACATCTGTGCAGAGCCCGGAAATTATTAGTCAATGCTGATACAGTTTTATTTTATTTTTTTAATTTTTACATCTATATTTTCTTAAGCTCCTGGTAATTTCCCACCTTGCCTCCCACCCCCTTCTCCAAAGTCTCCTGTGCAAGCCAGAGCTGAGCTGGGTTATTGTCAACCTTCTTGCTTTTGTGCAGGTAAATGCTATTCCCCTCCCACCCTTCCTTCCCTTTTATTCCCTCTTGGCTTCTTTAAAGATTGTAGCTCTCGTTTCAGTCCCAAGAGATCCCATCGCACCTTTCTCGGGGCTTGATTTTATTGCCAGTCAAGCTCAAATACTTCTTGGACTTGGATAAATCAATATTGCCCTGGTCCTACCAAGGCAGTGCTGGAGGGGGAGCAGTAGGACCGTGTCCTGCTGCCTGTGGCCATCAGGATGGTGTGTCCCCGGTCCCGTGCAGGATGCTGGTGGCACACAAGAGATGCTGGGAGAAGGACTGGAGGTGTCCCCAAGTGCCACATAGCATCATGCAACAGGGAAGCTCAGCTTGGATCTTTCTACACAGCAAATTATTGGGGTTTTGTCCTTCTGCCAGGTATTCAGTTTCCTCTGCTCAATACCCCTAAAAATGGCCCAAAGCAAGCTGCCTTTTTTTTTTCCCCCCCTCTCTCCAGAATAATGCAACAATTTGAGAAACTGCTATTTTGCAGGACAGCGGACCCAGGCAATGAGCTCTCTCCCTGCTGGAAATTCCCTGATGAAAGAGGAGAGCTCAGGACTAGCCAGGAAGATGTGAGCTCCCCCACCACTCCTGGCCAGCAGCTATTGAAGCTTGAGGGACTGACTGCCAATGTGTTCCCGTGAGCGCCCGAGACATAAGGTGCACCTCGCCGGGCGCTTCCCTTCCCTCACCAAAGGAGCTGGGTGCCATGGAAAGACACTTTCTAATGAGTGGAAAGGTTTGGAGGAAGGCAAGGACCTGCCTTCAGGCCAGCTCTCCTCCCTGCCGGCAACTGCCTCCTCTCAAATGAGTCATCTTCTGACCCAGCCTCCCCCCAGTCAGTCTTTCTACTAATGAACCACAGCTGGGAACACAGGGAGACCTGGATATGAAACTTCACTGTGACAAGGCCCTATGGAGATGTGACAAAAAAGGGGTCTCTGCCCTGAACCATGTCAAATGGGTCTGCAAGTCATGACCGCTGAGGAGGCGACTGCTGCAGGGCTGTGCATGGTGGGTTGGAGGCTGCGTCTGCCCCATGTCCTGTGTCAATAGCAATATGTGGGTACAAGCCCTGGGCCAATGGCAGTTTCAGTGGCACGTCTGACAGGACAAAACCCTGAGGTCATTCCTTTTGCTGCATGGCCGTGCCAGCACATGTGGTTTGGAGGCACATTTTTTTTTTCCCAAAGAGGGAAGGGAGAGGTTTGGGCTGATGGTTAGGCTTTTGGAGGGATCTCTCACGGCCTGTGGAACAGGAGAAAGACTGGTGTCTTCAGTGGTTCAAAGCTTGTTTTTATTTTCTGGGTTGGTATCAGTCAAATAAGCTGCAAAGAAGTTGAAGATGGTGTTCCTCCATACCCAACGGGGAGGATCTCTGCTTCTTGCACCTCCTATGAGATTCCCATCTCTGCGGTGAGCACCTCCAATGCTGTTACGTCCAAGACTCTTCCCCAAGCCATAGTCTGTAACTGGAGGAGACGTGGCTGCTGTGGGGCTTGGCTTGCTCAGCAAGGCACACGCAAGGCAAGGGGTACCACCTGGGGCGAGGGGTTTGGCCTGGGAGATGTGACTATTCTCCCACAGGACACCCAGGCGCTGGATTCATCGCAGAGCTGCTGCGTGTCCCCGGGGAAGGTCAAGCAGGGATTGCCGGCCACGATTCAAACCTGGCACTTGGGGTAAAAGGTCGATGCAGTAACTCTAAAAAGAAAACTGCTAAACAAGAAATAGACTCCTTTAAAAAAAAGTCCCTTGGAGAAAAGATATTTCAACCCCTTTTTGATTTATGACCTACTATAGGATATTGAGACATTATTTACAATCGATATATGCTCCTGCAAGACTCCCGCTGGAGCCATAGACCCTGCCTGTTAGAGTGGAGACTGGTCAGCCTGCTCCACTGGAAGTGCCAGCCATGTCCTGCTGGAACAGGCTATAAAGCCGGACGCAGCTGTATATCTTTCAGAAAATGGACCTGGTTACACATGTCTTTGGGCAGCTGACACAGGGATATAGTTTAGGGCTAAGACAGCAGTTCAGTAGCAGAAATCAGCATTCCTCAACCTTGCCAATAATGAAATCTCTTGCGCAACATAGAGAGCTCCGTGGCCTTAAAGGTGCAAAATGGAGTTGTTCTGTTGACTTATAATGGAATTGGGCCAATTTTGAAGCAAGTGCTGGATTTTATTCTGGGATTTTATCTTTAAAGGGGGATTTGCAAACGCTTTAAGGAGGGGGGGGGGGAAATTCATTCAGCGTAAAATTGCATCCTGGCCGAATTCCAGTTTGGGTAATTACATTCTCTTTCTGTAGTGGCTGCAGGACAAAGGGCCATTCATCACGCTCCAAAGTGCTGCAAAGGGCTCCCGTGTTCCACCGGAGAAGTGCCTGCATTTGTATCCAAGTGAGAAAGTTTTCTCCCCGTGCTCGAGGCCAGTCCAGAGAGTAATGGAGCTTGGCGCTGCTTTAGGATCCTTTTGGGTGAGATATAGGGGCAAGCACCTTGTCATGCACCACTCAGTCTCCAGCAAATCTGCGTAAGTAGGGCGCTCAGCAAAATAGCTTCCTTCCAGCCTCCTGTGGCTCGCCTTTCACCCCAAGGACATGCTTGGCTTTGCAGAGTGCCGCTGGAGCTCCAGGGGATCTCGCTGGAGCACAGGAGCTGGATTTCCTCTCTGCAAACCTGTCATTTTGGAAATGCCTATAGGCAAGAGACTGGGTCACATCCAGCTGAGCGGGACTCAAGGACTTGGGGTCTCTTCAGAAGCGATGCTGGGGAGTCTGGAAGGATGTGCGTAATCTGCCTTCCTCCTCCTCCCAGGCCTCTGCACAGGCAGCAAAGAAATATTTGCAACCCTTCCTCCAGCTTTCCAGCTTAGAGAGGGTCACACTTAAATAGTGGACCACAGTTTTCCGTGGAAGCAATTTAGCAGCAAAGCAGTAGAGCATTGCTTCCTTACCTGCCTGGCCGCTCTCTTTGCAGCCGCTCTCTGTTTGTTGAGGCAGAGTGAGGCCCCGCAGTGGCAGCCCCGCTGCTCAGGTAGAGGCCATGCGAGGAGGCAGCAGCAGCAGCTACGCGGGGTGAGGGAGCCTGTCTGCATGCCACCCACCAGCTGACCTGCCAGGGAGCATCCTTGGCCTATGCGCCTTGAGAGTGTCCCTTTAAAGTAATTTGTAGACTGTTATCCTGTATCATTAACCTAATTAGTGTAATTGCCGCCATTTATGTAATGAGTATAAATACTGGAGGAATCCCATAATTAGAAGATGTAATTAGGTAATTAATAGATGACACGGTAACAAAAATCCAGGGGAAACTTTGCAAGGTGGACAGTGTGTGTGTGTGTGTGTGAGTGTGTGCATGCGTGCATGTGGCTATTTAGACACACTGGTCCTGCCGGGGTCTGTCGCAGTTGTGCTCTGCAGTTGGCTTCAGGCTGGAGCCCCTCTATATTACACTGGCAACGTAAAGGGACCTTCAGGTGATGTGAGAAGGCTCTCTTAGGTCTCTACAGATCTTGCAGAGGGGCTCTGGAGAGCCAGCTTTTGCTTAGGGGGAAAAGCAGAGCTGTGGCCATTACCTTGCTCTACGGACACTCTTTGCTTTCAGATCCTGGGAGAAGCAAGATGAATTTAACAGAGGTCTGAGACTTTCCCCAGCCCTAGACTGGAAGGTGGCTTGAAGTCATGTTTGCCCCATGGTGCCTCTTTGCTACAATCAGCGCTGGAATAGCATGAAGACCAGCTCCTGCACATATAACCCGCCTGACCGGAGGGATGAGGAGCCCCAGGGTTGTGCTCAGCTGCGTGATAAAGTCCCATTTTAGTTCTCTTGTGGGTTTGGCTTAGAAAAGTGATGGGAGCTAGAAATTGTGTTTGTGCTGTGGAGAGCTGATAAGGTTCCTGCTGTGCCCAAGGAGCATTTTTTTAGAGGTTCGTGAGTAGTGAGTGTTTTAGCTGGACCCTTGCTATTCATTGAAAATGTTGACTTTTTCCTGCTGCTCTTCATCTCTTGCTCCTCAAAGCCTGTTTGCACTTCTCAAGTACTTACATGTCCAGATGCATCTGAAGAAAATAAGTCGCAGTTAAGGAAAGTGGGGGTTTTTTTGTTGTTGTTGAGGATCATTTGGATTCCCAGTTGACACCTGCCAGGAGGAGTCGTTACCGCTGGCTTTGTGGCAGGAGGAGAAATCTCTCCTTCACACACACACACCTCTCCAACGTTGCTAAGCAGTGGCTGGCTGAAGGGACCATCAGGCTAGGATTTTCCCCTTTCAATGTGAACACATAAGGAAGAACCTGACCTGGAAATGCTAGTGGGACCAGCCAGGCCAACTCTGACCCATGTGACAAAAGATATCTTTCAGCCACCAGACTCCGGTCCCCTACATCAAGGCTCCCATCCAGTTCTTCAAAAACTAAAAAGGCTTTGCATCCTCCCAAAAAAGCAGTTTCCTTTGATGCTCTGTGAGACATTATGGAGTGGCTGAAGCCCTTGGTCTCACTTCTGGGTGGCTTTGGAAAGGGCCATCTCCTCCAGCCGTTCCCCGGGAACTGCAGATGGACACTGTGCCAGTTCCCTTCTCCCTCGGACCCTCCTACCTATTCATTGCTTCCTAGGAAGACCCACTGATCTTCAACCCACCCACCTCCAAGGACCCAGGAATGAGCTCCTCCTCTGGGATTGCTCTTGCCAGGACATCGTGGTGATGATGGCACATCATCGTGTGGACATCGTGGCATTTTGATGGCAAGCTCTGGTGCTAGCCCTGAAGTTGCAAGTGACGTTTTTTGGCAACGGAATGGCCTACGCCGCACCGGGTTTGCTGGCATCCGATGGGATCCATCTTTCTCAAAGGGGAAAGAGAATCTTTGCACAGGAACTTGCAGGGCTCATTGACAGAGCTTTAAACTAGACTCGAAGGGGGAGGGGGATAATATCAGGCTTGCCCGAGAGAAGCTGAGGGGCGACGTGCCATGGTTGGAGGGAGCGGCTGACAGCGAGGACAGTCGGCCTGAGTCCTCGAGATGCACGGGGTACGCTTGGGCACAGCCGAAGTCGAGCGGAGTTGAGCCAGGGGATACTGAGGCAACGGGAGCCAAGAGGGAAACACCAGTGAAATGCCTCAAAGCACGCAAGGGGTGTTCTTCTATGAAGGAGGCACGGACGACACCCCAGCTGAAGTGCCTCTACACCAATGCACGCAGCATGGGCAACAAGCAGGAGGAGTTGGAAGCCATTGTACGTCAGGAAAACTATGATATGGTGGCCATCACAGAAACATGGTGGGATGACTCGCACAACTGGAGTGCGGCGATGGATGGCTATAAACTCTTCAGGAGGGATAGGCGAGGCAGGAGAGGTGGTGGGGTAGCCCTATACGTCAGGGAGAGTCTGGATAGTTTAGAGCTCAATGATGGTGATGATAGGGTGGAGTGTCTGTGGGTCAGAATCAGGGGGAAGGCCAACAAGGCAGATATTGTGGTGGGAGTCTGTTACAGACCCCCCAGCCAGGATGAGGAGACAGATGAACTATTCTATAAGCAGCTGGGAGAAGCCTCACGATCGCTAGCCCTTGTTCTTGTGGGGGACTTCAACCTGCCAGATGTCTGCTGGAAATACAATACAGCAGAGAGGAAACAGTCCAGGAGGTTCCTGGAGCGTGTGGCAGATAACTTCCTGACGCAGCTGGTGAGTGAGCCAACGAGGGAAGGTGCCCCGCTGGACCTCTTGTTCACCAACAGAGAAGGACTGGTGAGTGATGTGATGGTTGGAGGCTGTCTTGGGCAGAGCGATCATGAAATGATAGAGTTTTTGATACGTGGAGAAGCGGCGAGGGGGGTCGGCAAAACTGCCACCTTAGACTTCCGGAGGGCGGACTTCAGCCTGTTTAGGAGACTGGTCGACAGAGTCCCCTGGGAGGCAGCTCTTATGGGCAAAGGGGTCCAGGAAGGCTGGACATTCTTTAAGGAGGAAGTCCTAAAAGCACAAGAGCGGGCTGTCCCCAGGTGCCGAAAGACGAGCCGGCGGGGAAGAAGACCGGCCTGGCTGACTAGAGAGCTCTGGCTCGAACTGAGGAGAAAGAGCAGAGTCTATGACCTCTGGAAGAAGGGGCGGGCAACTCAGGAGGACTACAGGGGTGTAGCGAGGCTGTGCAGGGAGAAAACTAGAAGGGCCAAAGCTGAGCTAGAGCTCAGTCTGGCTGCTGCTATAAAAGACAACAAAAAACACTTCTTCAAATACATTAGCAGCAAAAGGAGAGCTAAGGAGAATCTCCAGCCCCTAGTAGATGTGGGAGGAAACACAGTGACCAAGGATGAGGAAAAGGCTGAGGTACTTAATGCCTTCTTTGCCTCAGTCTTTATTAGCAGGGCCGAATGTTCTATGGGTACCCAGCCCCTGGAGTTGGAAGATAGGGATGGGGACCAGACTGGAGCCCCCATTATCCAGGGGGAAATGGTGAGTGACCTGCTGCACCACTTAGACACTCACAAGTCTATGGGGCCTGATGAGATCCACCCGAGAGTGTTGAAGGAGCTGGCAGATGTGCTCACCAAGCCCCTTTCCATCATTTACCAGCAGTCCTGGCTAACTGGGGAGGTCCCTGCTGACTGGAGATTAGCGAATGTGACACCCATCTTCAAGAAGGGCCGGAAGGAGGACCCGGGGAACTACAGGCCTGTCAGCCTGACCTCGGTGCCGGGGAAGCTGATGGAGCAGATCATCCTGAGTGCTATCACACGGCATGTAGAGAATAACCAGGGGATCAGGCCCAGCCAGCATGGGTTCAGGAAAGGCAGGTCCTGCTTGACCAACCTGATCTCCTTCTATGATAAGGTGACCCGCCTAGTGGATGAGGGGAAGTCTGTGGATGTTGTCTATCTAGACTTCAGTAAAGCCTTTGACACGGTTTCCCACGGCATTCTCCTGGAGAAACTGGCTGCTCATGGCTTGGACGGGTGTACTCTTCGCTGGGTAAAGAACTGGCTGGACGGCCGGGCCCAGAGAGTGGTGGTGAATGGAGTTTACTCCGGTTGGCGGCCGGTCACAAGCGGTGTTCCCCAGGGCTCGGTGTTGGGGCCAGTTCTGTTTAACATCTTTATCAATGATCTGGACGAAGGGATCGAGTGCACTCTCAGTAAGTTTGCAGACGACACCAAGTTGTGTGGGAGTGTTGATCTGCTGGAGGGTAGGCAGGCTCTGCAGAGGGACCTGGACAGGCTGGATCGATGGGCTGGGGTGAATTGTATGAGGTTTAACAAGGCCAAGTGCAAGGTCCTGCACTTGGGCCACAGCAACCCCATGCAACGCTACAGGCTTGGGGAAGAGTGGCTGGAAAGCTGCCTGGCAGAGAAGGACCTGGGGGTGTTGGTTGACAGCCGCCTGAATATGAGCCAGCAGTGTGCCCAGGCGGCCAAGAAGGCCAATGGCATCCTGGCCTGTATCAAAAATAGCGTGGCCAGCAGGACTAGGGAAGTGATTGTGCCCCTGTACTCGGCACTGGTGAGGCCGCACCTCGAATACTGTGTTCAGTTTTGGGCCCCCCACTACAAGAGGGATATTGAGGTACTGGAGCGCGTACAGAGAAGGGCAACGAAGCTGGTGAAGGGTCTGGAGCAGAAGTCTTATGAGGAGCGGCTGAGGGAGCTGGGACTGTTTAGCCTGGAGAAAAGGAGGCTGAGGGGAGACCTCATCGCTCTCTACAACTACCTGAAAGGAGGTTGTAGAGAGGTGGGGGTCGGTCTCTTCTCCCAGGTAACAAGTGATAGGACAAGAGGAAATGGCCTCAAGTTGTGCCAGGGGAGGTTTAGACTGGATATTAGGAAATTTTTCTTCACCGAGAGGGTTATCAAGCATTGGAACAGACTGCCCAGGGAAGTGGTTGAGTCGCCATCCCTGGAGGTATTTAAAGGACGTTTGGATGAGGTACTTAGAGACATGGTGTAGTGATGGTTTTTGGCAGTGTTAGGTTTATGGTTGGACTCGATGATCTTAAAGGTCTTTTCCAACCTATATGATTCTGTGATTCTGTGATTCTGTGATTCTGTGATTCTGTGACGTAGCAACATTGTAATGGCAGGTTGGAGACCTGGGGCCACTGGTCTGGGGAACGTGTTTCTGGGAAGGCCAGCATGATGCTAAGCACTGCTTGGATCCTGCTATATGCTGGAGGGAGAAACTTGACTTCAAGGTAGTTTTTATGGATTTTTAGCTGGGCTAAGAGGGGGGATAAGCCACCAGTATCTTGTCTGTGGGATGTCTCTTCTGCAGAGGGTCCTGGGCCTGCACATCACGTTGACTAATCCAGCTGGCTTATTTTGAAGAAGCCATCGACTCTGTGGCTTTTACTCTTGGCCTCTCTACCTCCTTTTTGGAATATATCCTCTCCAAAAGTTGAGCTACTTTGCACTCCTTGGAGGAGCACTGCAGCCAGCAAGAAGTGACCCCAAGACCTGCAGCACTGGAAGCACCGGCACCTAGGAGAGGTCAGAGAGGAGCTTGTGCAGGTGGTGGGTGGTCAAAGGCTGGTGAGTGCCCAGGACCAGCAGCTAAAGGGAGATATGACCTCATGGTGAGGGCCAGCCTTGTCTATGCCATGGATTCCTGTCGTAATGCCAAAGAAAATCCTCTTGCTTTCTAGTGTTTAGGGTCCATGTAATGAACAGCCATAATGCAAACTTCATTACATGGCATAAGTAATTCTCGAGATTAAAGACGTTTAAATGGCTCCTGCTGGAATTTCTGCCAAAGTATTCCTTAGTCCCTGTCTACATGGGAAGTTTTATCAGGTGTATCATGATCAGTATATGTGGGTCCAGTTACACCAGGAAGACTCTGTCTAGACATTTTAATTCCAGTATAAAAAGGGCCTTTTTTCCCTTTAGCTTAAATTCACTTGCAAACATCCTTCACAAAATCAGGGCCCGCTTCATCAGTGTAAGAGCCTCCTTGTATGTAGCACTATGTTTAGATCTGTTTGAATTCCCACCCTAGACTGCACCAAAGCCCACTCTGCCTTGAGGCCGGGGGTTTCTGTTCCTGCTGTGGCCCTGGCTCATGGACGTGGAGGTGGATTGGGGTTTGGCAGCCACTGGGCTGGAGGCAGCTCTTTGTGCCCAAAGGATGCACATGGCCTTGCAGGGCACTCCTGCAGTCCTTCAGCTTAACCCTGCTCTGCCCCCCTCTGCTTCCTGGTCCCTTGTCCCATCATCCCCACCCTCCCACCCCAACAGGATGTGTCCCATGGGGCACCATTCAGTGAAGTCTTCCCCAGCTGAAGCTCCTGTTCCATCTAGAAAGCTGGTTTACAGATTTGCCCGCTAAGACCCAAATTTGCAAGAGCCACGTTGCATTTTGGCTCATTTTCCATGTAGTGAGCTCTGAGTCCCAAATGATCCCAGCTTCAAAACTTGTTTTGAGGCCTTGCAGACTCTTGAGATCAGCCCACGGGCTTTGCAGAGCTGAGCAGAGGTGCTACATCTCCTACCCTGCAGTCACAGAGGGTGGCTCCTGGATGCTGGCTCTCTGAGTGATGGCCTATGAGGAGTATCTGCCTCCCTCTGCTCTGGACCATCACACAAGTGAGGGTTGTTGCCATTTCTACACGTTTCCTTTGCCTTTGCGCTCACCAGGCACTGAGCATTGATTTATTCTTGGGGCCATGTCCAAGCTACCCTAACACAGACCTCCACCATGAGTGCGGAGCAGCCGTACTTTGTCACTTGCTCTCCTTTTATGATGAAAGCCCTTTTTGCTGTGTTTCTGTCTCCCCTTCAAGGTCTAACTCTGCCTGAGTCCTGCCAAGTTTCATTTTGTTCCTGTATTTCTTGATTTCCAGATGTGTCTTCCTTTGCTGATCTCTCCCTCACCTCATCTTTTTTCCCTTGTAGTCCTGATGCTAAGTGTGAACACCCTTTTCCTATTAAACATGGTTCCAGGCTCAAAGCCTTGCCTGAATGGTTGTCCCACCTGCGTTTCACACTCTAATGAAAAAAAATTTGAAATTTCCTCCATGTGCAAGTCCTTAAGTTCTTCAGTCCTGTTAAGCATGTTAATAGTGTTGTAGTTCTGGCCTAGCTTTGTGCATCTTCTCTAGTGGATTTGATTTATCTATCCAGGATCAACCTGAAGTTGTCTTCTAGAAATGGCCAGCTGTTTGCCAAAGCTGTGGCTAAACAGGCATCAGAGGAAAGCCCCAGGAGTGGGTAGAGGCTGGGGTGTAAGGAGCCTGTTGGGAGCAGTTGAGCAGTTGTCTGGAGGAAGAAGAGGGAGCAAAGCTTTAACTGGGAGCAGTTAATTATGTTCCTCTGCAAGATTTGTCCTGCTTCAAAGCAAAATGGATCTGAGAAAGTCATGTGGCTTGTGTTAGGCGAGAGGATCCCAATTTTGTCTTTTTTTTTTTTTTTTTTCTCCTAACTATCTCTGTCTACAGATTCATTGGAAGTCAGGTTGCCAGGAGAGCGTTACCAAATAATTATCCTGTCCTACTTTACAGTAACCTTTGCAAGAAAGTGTTTAGATAGAGAAACCATGTGAACTAGTCATTAATATCTTATAGGTCAGAGTTACGGATGTTGCATTGTGATGAAATATGTATTTCTTCCTATTTCTTAGGAAAATGGGCTTGTGAGACACAGTAAGATTTATGATGATCTTAATTAGTTATTTGCTAGCTTTCAAAATATTTAGGTTTGAGAGATGATATGATAGATAATTAACTTGTTGTCACACAGTGACTTTTAAAATGAAATGTTTGTTCTCAAGATATTATTTATCTCAATATGCATCGTATGCGTGCCATAGTACGTACACATGTGTATATAGAGATAAATACATGCATACGCACTGCTGCAGCGTTCCCCCCACCAGCGGCAGGAGTAGCAAGCACGGGGTAATGCTCCCACGTCGGGCATCGTCCCGGGCCCCGCGTCAGGCTGAGCAGAGGGTGCAGCCGCCGCAGCCCTGCAAAGGGGATTGCTGCCACATGGCTGCTGTTCTTGCTGTGCTTGTCCTTACCTTCCTGCTGGAAAGGTGGCCCGCAGAGGGCAAAGGGACTGGCATTCTGCCCTGCCCTTTCCTGTGCAGGTTTATGGACTAAGGTGAAGGCCAGAGAGGTTGTCACTTATTTGGGTTTTTTGGTTCATGAGCAGACACGAGATGCCTGCATCAGCTCTGGGCGCTGTGGGACTAGCCTTGCTCTCATCCCGGCAGTGGAGCAGTCAGGAGGGACGTATTTGTGGCACTTTTTTCTTTGCTTTGCCCTAAAACCAGGAGGGGACAGCAGCCCAGCTCCTCCAAGGTCCTGCGCTAACAGTTTTTGGGAAGTCCTCCAGACCAGTAAGCTCCAGGGACACCTGCCAGTAACACATCGCTGCTAAGAGGTGGGGGTTTGTGACATTTTTTTGCTGAACTAGTAAACTCTAAATGAAAGGAACTGTATCCCTCATTGCTACATCCCTTGGGGCCAGAGAGGGTTGGAGAGAAACGCCAGGGAAGGCAGAGGGCAGGTTTGCATTGACCCCAAAGGATGCTGGATGTGGTCCCTGAAGCCGCGGCTGCCGTGGTGCCTCGTCGCTGTAGGGAGCGGAGCTGCTGCAGAAGGAGAGAGGTCACCTGGAAGTTGATTTATTTTTATTCTTTCCCTTTCTTTTGCATTTTTCATCAAAGCTTTATAAATAACAGACAAAACCCCTGGGGAAAAACCTCCCAACCAGCTGCCTGTTGCAAATACTCCAGGAAATGGGAGGCGGGGGGAAGAGGGAAGGAAGGCTAAATTTGCTGGCTTTTATTTTTAACAAGGGCTATTTCAATCTGTTTTAAACCCATGTAAAAAAAAATTAGAGCCATGAGAAACTTTTGCCAGCACCGTAGGAGTCTGTCAAGCCGAGCACTCGCTCCAGCCGGCACGGCACAGACGCGGTGTCTGCGCCAGCCCCTGCTCCGGGAGATGACGGCTCAGACACTGCCAAGGCCATTGTAGGGACGAGGAGCTCAGGGACGGAGATGAAGCAATGTTTTTTCAAGGCCTCGCAAGATTTCTCTAGCAAAGCCAAGAGAGGCTCAAAACTTTCCAAAGCCAACCGAAGGATGCATCTGCAAGCCCTCGCTTTTCTGCAGGGCTGTTGTACTTGGGTCCCTGGTGCAGCATGGTAAAGTTTAAATTAATAAACCCAAACAGCCAACCCCCTGCTTTTATTTTGCTTTTTAAAAAATTCCATGACGACCCTTTTCCTTCCAACTGGCCCTTGCTAAAGCTTGCTGTTTGCAACACCTGAAGCCGAAGCATATAAAATGACTTGGCAGCATCCCTCTAACGTTCCCCTGGCACCCTTCGGAGAGTGAGGGTGTTAACCTTGGTGTACTGGCCGTGTGCCAGGGTAAGTAATTACATTCGGCCTCTATAAATTAGCCCCATGATCACAGCCGGGGAGCTGCAGCGTCATTTCCTCCCAGCTGCATGGTGGTGCACGATGCCCGACACGCTCCACCCCGGCACCGATTGCATCTCAGTGCGTGGGGTGGCATGGAGGACAGGCACAGGGAGCAACGTGGACTTGCTCATGCTAACACTCCGTTAAATTGCTCTGGGGCTACAGGTGCTATACAACAGGTCTGGTTCTCAATGCTCCTGCTCCCGCATTCAGAAAAGGAGAGTGGAGAGGGAAGAGCCGAGTTGGATCAGGCTTCCTACCCCAACAGGGTGACCTGATAAATTGCCACCAGTCAGCTGAACCTCGGTAACAGCCTCTCAGCTTGCAGCTAAAATTAGCTGAAATGGCACGAAGAGAATTGCTGAAACCTCCACGAAATTGATTTAAGCCGAGGCACGTGACCTTGCATTTGTCATGGGCCGAAGCACGCGTGGGCCTGCAAGCACAGCGCAGGTGATGCGCGGTAGCGTGTCAAACCGTGTAGGCTTGAGCTGTAAGTAACTGTGGTTGGATCGCATGTTCTACCTGTGACCTGGTCCCACCGTTCCCCAGCACTGACTCAGGTTAACCTTTTCTGCTGGGACCCAGCTTAAAGGGTCTTCAGCTGGTGTCTGGTTATAGCTGGAATGGACTTTGACGTGCAGGAAGGGTTAATTTAAGATTAGGTACAATGCGTTGGCCAACTGTGCTGTATTTCCAGTGCAGATGACAAGCTAACCCTGCCTAATCAAGTCTCAGCTGAGATGGAGTGTGTCTACATGGAGGAGAGAGATGATAAAGCAAACAGGGTTGGAAGGTCTAAGCAGGAGGAGGTGTGGTGGCATGTTCCAGACTGTCTTGTCATTGTCCCTTTGGCTGCTCGGTCTTTAATTTCTGAGACGGGGCACTAAGGGCTGTGGGATCACTGTGCCTCCTCTTCGGAGAATCCAGCGGCCCCAGCACATGTGCCCTTCCCAGGCTGGCAGTGCAGACTGCGGCTCCTGGGGTTGCCTGCGGTGGAGCGGTTCCACCTTTGCATGGCTGTTCTGCGTGTGGGAAAGGATTTCAAGAAACAATTGACCAAATGAAACCTCTGTAATGCTTCTAAATACTCAAACACATTAGACATGCCTGCCCAGCTCAGAGATAAATTAGAGCTATTATGACTAGAGCCCAGACAAACAAACGGAGGGCTCTCTCCAAACAAGCCATTCACTCAAGAGACTGGATTTACAAGGGTCAGGGAAGCAGCATGAGCTGCAGGCACCTGCTTTCTTCTGAAACCTCGCTAAATTGGCCATATTGACTGATGCAGAAGGAGGGTAGAGAGCACGGCTCTGCCCTTTGGGATCTGGGGAGTCACTTCCATGCAGGGACTGCAGCGCCGTGATGTACTAGCTGGTGTTTTGCTCTCTGTGTCTGCAATCAAAGCTGGAAGTCAGACTCTGATCCATTTTCCTTTTCTCCCACATAATGGTTGGGAGATCAAGATGCTGGAGCACATCAGGGATGTCAAGGCCACTTTGCTTTGCACTTGGATTTTTGTTTTTGCTTCCAAGAAGGGATGGGAAGCTGAGTTGGTGATAAGGTGGTATTGAGAGAGAGGTCAGTTCAAATCAGCATCTTGGGCATCAGGGAAACTGCCTGAAAGGGTAAACGGAAGCCAGAGCATGTATTTTGCACTTGGTTTTGCGTGGCAGCTAAAGGAAGGAAGGAGCAGATGCAGAGACTAAAAGGAGTAAAAGGAAAAAAAGAGATCATTATTCTGCTTCCCTGGCTGCATTGGGCAGTCAGCGCTCCGGTGCAGGGAGCGCGGCGGCACAGCCTGCCGTGGTGGCCAGGAGCACCACGCTGGGGTTGAGCATGACAGAGGTTAGGGCTTGGAGCTTGGCTCAGGCCGGGTGTCTGGAGAAGAGCCATAATCAGCGCAGGGTTTCGGTGCTTGGCTGGGCCCCACAAGCCAGCCTCGGTGCAACTGGGGGGAGCCAGGGTGGGGGGAGAGGCTGGGCTGCGAGGCAGGGGCTCTGCAGCACTGCGACCCTCACCCGCTCGCCTGGCAGCTCAGGCCAGCATCACCCGCAGAGGGTGTGACGGAGGGCGTTATTCTCTGAGAGACGCTCTTGAACCCAAAAACTTGATCCTGAACCAGAGCGTCGCTTTTTGGAAGACATCCAGTCTCCATGCACGACCTCTGACTGATGATGAATTTGCCATTTCCCTTGGTAACCGGACCTGGTGATTAACTACCCGCACTGTTCAAAATTGTCTTTTATTTCCCATTCAGGGTTCACTCACTCAGTGTTGTCAACTCTCACTATTTATTTTGGGTTTTGCTGCTTACTGTGCCTTTTACCTGTGAGCCTAACGAACATGCCAATCTCAGCTATTTTCACTCTGTGGGTATCTGTGATCAAGTCACGACGAAGATTTTCTTTGACTGCTGAGCAGACAGAGCCCTTTCAGTCTTTTGCAGGGTTGAGCACAGGCAAAGCAGAAGCTGTGCTCGCCACTGCCTTGAGCATCTCCCAGTGCGTGGGATTTTATTTAAAGTCCCAGCCTCTGGACTCACACCATTACAAGGACCTTCCACTTTATTTTTGCAGAGACCTGAAAACGTGACCCAAAAGACAACCAAAATTATCATCATTTGGGGATTTTTTTTTTTTTTTTTAAATGCATAAACAGTTTTGTGATGTGTTGGTTTATTGTGAGCGGGAGGGGTGGTGGGTGCTGGCTTGATGACTAATTAGCAAAGCTGCAGACTCGCCAGGGAGACACCATGGGGCTCAGGGGGTGTCTCCTTGCATGCATGTGTAGTTCCTGCAGGCAGGGTAGACATCGACCTGAAATTCCCACAGCTTTTCCACCTGCATAGTATCAGAGTAGGATGAGGGTGGCCCATCCGGCCTCGACAGCTCTGAATTTCAAGTCTTCATCATCCGCAGGTTCTTCTGCATTGCTGGCCAGGCTGAAGGGCACAAGTGGCCTCGCCATCAGTGTCATGCACGTGGAGAGAGACGGATTTTATTTTCCAGTTTCCTTTGAGGGTCAGAGGTCTGCTGCGTTGTGTTGACCTCCCTCCGCTGAGCTAACATGCTTCAGTAATCCCATGGCTTGGGCTTTGTCTTCCACTGTGTTTGTCACCCTCCCCGTGTCTCCTGGCAGCACTGCTGGATGGAGAGCTGCGGCAGCCACCTCTGTGCAGCTGTAGGGGTTAGGGATGGCCATGGCAGCACACTCGGGAAAAGCTGGCAGGTCCTCTGAAAGGGGCAAGTATAAACCAGGAGTGTTTCAAACTGAAACAGCAAGATGCCTTGTTTAAAAATATTGAAATTATGTGTTTCCCCTTTCTTCATTCCTCTCTTTATATTTCTTCCCAGGAAAAAACCTATTTGTGAAGTTGGATCCAGAGCAATAGTAGCTTTGGTGGCTGAACCCCAGCTGGTTTTCTGTTGATTTAAAACTTCAGCAAGCCCTACTAATTGCAGCCTGCCCCTCTTAAGTTTCTCCAGCCCTTGTAGTGAAGCTCTACCTCATTCACCATTTCCAGGCTTCAAGATTTGGGTACTGTTATGCTGCCATTTCTGCTGCTAAAAGGACTCTGGAGGCTGGGAGTTTGGGAGCATGCTTTTAACCACTGTGGATATTGTGCATATGTGTTATCCCTTCCATAAAAGAATCAAGCTGGTGGTCAGGCCCTGAAATGCTTGCGTATTTATTAAAAAAATAAAATAAAAAGCTGCAGCATTTCTTAGGGCCTGGGAGAAAAAGAGGGAAGGATGTGTGTGTACATGTGTTACACACGCACAGGTTCACGTGGCATCCTACAAGGTGAAAGAAAGACCCATTGGTAGCATACGCTTATGGTTGTGTTTGCTTCTCAGTTATTATACGAGGACCGAACGAGGGTGTCAATAAAATATTCTATGCTGGGCATGTAAGACAGCGGTGACTCGTGTTTTATGAAATGATCTGAGGGGCAGAGGAGGTAGGTTGTGTCCATCTGGCACAACTTGATGAACCGTGGAGAGGCTGCTTTGCCCCAGTTTTCAGAGAGAGATGCTTGAAGATGCCCAGCTCTGCTCCCACCCTGGTACCCAGGTGCTAAGGGTCAGGAGAGACACTGGTGGGGGCTCAGCTCCTTGGAAAATTATCTTGCTTATTTATGTGATGGTGGGGGAGAAGTTTGTGTTTAGATGTCAGCAAATTAATGAATTATAAGATAAAGAATCAAACTAACGTTCTTTATTTTCTGAATAGCAGACACAGTCTTGGCTTTCAGTTACTGCAGGAGCAATTGAGAGGTTTTCCTAGCAGAGATCAGAGCTCCAGCTAGTGAAACCCTGTAAGAAAGAGTCCATGCCTGAGGCAGGAGGCAGACAGACAGACAGTGCAAGGGAAACAGAAGCAGTGACTGGTATTTCAGCACGTTTACAGGAGCCAAAGAGCAGAGCTGGGACTGTGGGGCCAGCCCTGGGAACCCCAGGCCATAGGACTCCAGTTGACCCTGGAGTCAATGGCTGAAAAGCACTTTGTTAGGCAATGGAAACACAATATGCGATTACTTTTTAGGCTATAGCCATTCACTCGTTTTCTCTGCAAAATGGGTACCCTCCCTCTTTTTTTGTGTTTAGCTGTTTGTGCTTGCCTACTATTCCCTGCCCATCCAGCATCTAGCAAAACGAGATGCTGATCTTGTCTGGGGAGGTAAAATAGTGCAAATTACCCTCATCTGGAAACCCTTTGGGTTTGAACCTGAGTGCTGCGCTTCTGCTGTAGCTCTGTGTCCAAACCAGAGAAGCTAATGACCTGAAACTGCGGGGAAGTTTGGACGCAGGCTGCAACTCCACCTCCCGGTAATGCACTTCTCAGTGGATTAGGAGAAGCTTCCCTGGCAAACTGGGAAGGAGTCCAAGCTGGGGAGCTGGTGTGATAGGAACTGACAGGGCTGGAAATTTGATTTCTGACTCTTTGTGCATGTATTTCTTGTGAAAGAAGAAGAGGGAGAGGGAGCCAGGAGTACTTTGAATCCTGCAATCATTAAAACCAATTCCAGTTTTCCTGCCCCTGCCCACCTCCTGATATGTGTGTGAAACAATCTTTACAGCTACACAGCCATCAGATGGTATCGACCCAGTGGTGGAAATTGCTATTGACTGCTGCTGGTGCTGCTCTCTGCACTTCCGTGGCTTTTAAAGCGACACTCTTCAGGTGATTTCATTTTGCACATGATACAGCCTGGGAAGCTGTGCCTCAAACGGGTTGGAAAGAGTACCTGCGGGATTTGTGCGTGCATGTGTGTGCAATGAGCACCGCCACTCCTCTTTAGCCAGGGGAAGGGCGTTAGAGCAAGTGGGAGGAGACGGTCGCTCCAGAAGCACTTGCCTAATGAGAAGATTCAGAAATTTGATTTTTTTTGTCTTTAGTCCATCATGAAGGGATGCTTGTGTCCCACCGCAGAGTCTTCCTGCTGCAATTCCAGCACCAAGCCAAGACATTTCTTCTACCTTTATGAAGGATCCATCTGGTCCTACATCAGCTGAGGACTAGATACATTGATTTCTTGTTTTAAGGGGCGCCTCTCATTCCATATTACGAATTCTCTCTCATCTGCTCTGGGTTCCAAAGGAAAAAAACAGGAAATAATAATATTTGCCTTTCAATGCAAGTGGTTTGTGCAGCCTAAAGAACCCCTTTCATCATGAAGCATGAGAACAAGGCTCCACTCTGGACTGTAAAAATGCCTGTTTTGTTTCCTCTGAGGCAATTTAATTGATGGTATTTGGTTATTCCAGTGCTTGGGGTTGGAGCTAAGTGGTGGTGAGGGGAGATGATAAAAAAGCTATGTGAAAGCTAGGGTTAGAGTCTGATCCCAGCTCCACAGGGTAAGTCTAATGCAATGCCATTCTCGTGCCACTGGTATCGCTTGGGCTTCTGGTGTAGAGAAAGACCTGCAACTGCGTCCAGTTCTGGAGCCCTCAGCACAGGAAAGACATGGACCTGTTGGAGTGGGTCCAGAGGAGGGCCACAAAAATGATCAGAGGGCTGGAACACCTCTCCTATGAGCAAAGGCTGAGAGAGTTGGGGTTGTTCAGCCTGGAGAAGAGAAGGCTCTGGGGAGACCTTATTGCGGCCTTTCAGTACGTAAAGGGGGCTGATAAGAAAGATGGGGACAGACTTTTTAGCAGGGCCTGTTGTGATAGGACAAGGTTTTAAACTAAAAGAGGGTAGATTTAGACTAGATGTAAGGAAGAAATTTTTTACAGTGAGGGTGGTGAAACCCTGGAACAGGTTGCCCAGAGAGGTGGTAGATGCCCCATCCCTGCGAACACTCAAGGTCAGGTTGGACGGGGCTCTGAGCAACCTGATCTAGTAGAATATGTCCCTGCTCACTGCAGGGGGGTTGGACTAGATGACCTTTAAAGGTCCCTTCCAACCCAAACTATTCTATGATTCCATAATTCTATGACTGAATGGAGTCAGCCTAACCATGTCTACACAGGGGGGGTTGCTCTATCTTGCTCCAATATTGAAATGACTCACTTTGATAACTTGACCTCAAAATGCAGGTATGTCTTCACCACTATGAACCAAACTTTGATCCTGGTGAAGGTGTCTCCTGCTGTTGCTTGTGTTCATCCATTCATAGCTGAACAGTGCACTGAGCAGTGAAGGTCCCTGTCCTGCTTGCGCTGAAGATCTGGCAGCGGCTGTCTTCTTCCAGAGCAGGCTGTGATGGTGGAGTCTCCCAGGAGCTGTTTTCTTCTGGGATGTTACTCCAGGACTGATGGCAGCACCGCAAGCTCTACCTGCAGCCGCCAGTCCACATGTAGTCTATCTGACAAGCACTGGCTTGGAGAATGCTATATTATATAGGCTATGAATTTAGGCTGAACATGCTTTGGTAAATAACACTCCTCTGGTCAGGAGTAAAGCAGGGTGCTACCTGCAACAGTCTGTCCTGTGCTCCAGACCTGGCTAAGCTTCCGTCTTTCTTTTACCAGCAGAGTCAGAGGTGCCGTTATAAAAGGGACGGCTGTTGCTGTTTCTCATAGAGCTCTGCCTTTGCTCTTCCTCCAGACTCACGCCTTTGACTTCAACCACATGGCAGTGCCCAGGAGCAGCAGCTGGCCAGATGTGTCCAGAGTGCACATGCAAGGAGTCCCCTTTCTTGTTATCTGGAACAGTGACTGCCTAAAGCTTCTGAGCCAGCCCCTTAGCTCAAATGCAAATAACCACTGCTATCAGCTCTGAGCAGGCCCTGACTGAGCCTTGATTTCAGGCCACAAGACTGGCAAGCTGCTGAGGTTTAGGAGACGTGCCTGACGTTTCCCCACTCTCCAGCCCAAGCCCTGGGAACTGCTCTCCCTGGTTTACATTGAGCCTTGGGGTTCATGTGGTGAGTCTGACCCTTCTCAGCCTGGCTCCGTCTCAGCTGAATGGGAGGAATAAGTGGAAATAGAAAGGGCCGGATGTTGTGTGCATGTCTTGGTGGGGTGGTTGGCATTCCCAGCTCCCAGCATTGAGCACGTTGGGAAGGGAGATGGAGTAGGACTGGGAGATGGGGTTAACTGGGAGCCAGCAGACTGCAGGCAGTGCTGAGAGCTTTGCAGTAGAGGCGGTCTGAGGTCTCACCTAGCAATGGTTTAACGTGCCAAACACTGCCCTGGATGCTTGGGGCAATTCTCCTCTGAGGAGAAGGTGCTGGCCATCTTTGGGTGAGCACATATTCCTTTGCTGCCTTTGCATCTGCTGCCCACCCCTGGGCTGGTCACAGCTCATGCATTTCAGCTGGGGGGGTTGATGACTATAAACCACTCACGTTCCCTTCCCTGAAAAACCAAAAGGCTGTGGCTTCCTTTGCCGTCTCTCCCTTTCCCCTCTACTCAAGGTGGTCTGCATCTCCCAGGACACTGCTCCCATTTCTCTCCTCCCATGCCATCCCCATCCAGCTGCTGGGAGCCCAACACTGCCTGTTCCACGGGGACAGTGGGGACCTGGGACAACTCCTTGGACTCTGCCAGTGTCTTTCTATCTGCCCTAATTCTTGTAATGCTACAGAAATAGACTATCCAACTGGGGAAAGAACAATTAGCTGGAGGAAGGGGCTGAGCAGCCTGGAACACAAGAGGAGTTTTGGCTCTTTTATTTGAGGCCAGGGCAATGTGAGCTGAGTGGGGTCTTCCCAGCCCAGGCCTTGAAATTCGGGCTCCTGTGCAACACCCACGTGGGGCCTCTAACATTTGAAAGCCAGGTCTTTACTGTAAGTAAATTGGTACTGTTTCAAATGAGGTTTATTGATTTACATCCTTTGGGGACCTTCCCCACTATAAAACTGGGGGAAAAGCAGCGTGTTAGACTTGTCAAAAGCTTTTTGAGTTTTACATGTCCTTTTGTCTTCCCCATTGCCATGACCACGGCGCTCTCATCCTTTTTCCAGCCCCCTGGCAAATATCTTCTGGCCCTCTCCTAAAGAGCCCCATCCCTTGGACAGCTTGACTTTTGCACTCACTAAATGGAGGGTGGGAAGGTTGAAGCTGCTGCTAAATAGACCAGTGTAGGAGGCTGCAGGCTCGTTCCAGAGCAGCGTCTAAGACCTCCACCTCCTTTGGCTCAACAGGACCTCCTCCCAAAGCCACAATCCCACTGAACCTGGCTTTCTATTCTCAGGGCTGTGGCTTTCCCTCCCTAGCAGGTGCTGAGCTGACAGGGTCAGTGGGCCACCCATTGAATGTGAGTGCTAGGCGGCTTTGAGCTCACCGCAGGATGTGAACAGTTTTTGCTCTGCAGGCTTTGCTCTCATTCAGAGCTAGTGACAACCTGTCCTTTCTGGCTTCCCCTCTGGAGAACAGTGCCTAGGGAGGGCAACCTGCTCCCCCAGCCCAACTTCCAGCTCCACATGTCCCACAGTAAGCAGGTGTCACTGGAGTATAGATGTGCCCTTATCAAACAAGCAGCCTTTGATAGTTTATCTCTCTTCTAGGCTTGACCTGCCTAAGTCTTTTTGGGGTGAGATACGATATGCGACTTGACAGCAATTCTAGGTGAGATTTTTTCCTCCTGGGAAAGCGTGGTAAGAAATTAAGCTTTGCAGGTTTTCTGCCCAGTCAACCAGGGAAAGTAAAGTCCTTGGTGAACTTGGGTTGGGTCTGGGGGCAGGACAGCTGCTGTTGTGATTTGTGGTTATTCTCTCTGCAGCGCGGCCTCCTTACTCACAAGTGAGAGGCAAGTGGTTTTGACACCTCTTTATGACCTGGGAGCCACAGGGAAGTGGTGGTGACTTGTGTTCTGGAAAGACAAGGTCACCAACAGGGGTGATGCAAGCATCTTTGGTTTGTCTGACCATACGAGAATCCAAATATTTTCAATTCATAGGAATTAAAGTGAACATCCTAGTTTTAGGTTGCTGGCTATTTGAAATTTGGTGTTTCCCAAGGTGGTGTGCAATAGAGGGATATTACTGGGCAAACCGTTCATAAGAGCAATAGTGAAAAAGGATGTCTGGTTGTGAAGCCTGTCTGTCCTACAACCTTCAGGGCCTGCCAGGGGACATGTTTCCTGGGCTGTGAAGAACTAATATGGGACACAATTGCGTATCAGTGATTATATCAATCACTGTCTCAGACCCATTCAGTCAAGGGCACCAGCACCTTTTGGAGAGGAAGTGTCGCTCCTGCTCTGGGAGTCTGGGGAGGGTGTTGAATGTGTGGCAGCGACTGCGTGCGAGGGGAAGTGACTCTGTTTTAGGGAATGCTGGGACGACGCTCGAACCAATTAGTAGAATGGAGCTGAGCAAAGTACAGGAGGGACCAGACTGATAATAAGCAAAGTGCTCAAATATGGGAAGCTGGGGAAGAAGCCAAATGAAAATGAAATGAAAGGCTAAGGTCCAACTTCGGCAGTCGTGTAGAAAGGATGGGACCGCTGATAATAGGAAAGCCTGCAGGAACACTGGGTCAAAACCCTCACAAGAGAGACTGGAGGAATCTGTGAACAAGCCAAGGGGGGGATTTTATCGAAAAGCGAGTCAGCAAATTGGCTTGCTTGCTTACTGCCATAGAGACCTAAGTCTCTCACTGTGACCTCTTTGCTCACTGCTTTGTGGTGATGGCCAACTTGAGAGATGCATGGGATGGTAGGGCTCTAGCTCAGAGAGCAGCAAGGGTCTCCTTGGTAGACCCTTGCATGCGGGGACACTTCCCACCAACTTTACTGCTGCAGGGGGCAGAGGGTGTTTGCTCTATCCCTTAATTCAGGGCTGGTGAGAATTGTCTTTGGGGATAGCCTTAAACCCCTCTTTTATGAAGGTGAAATTGGAAACCTGTAGCTGAGCCTCTTACTTCGCAGCCTTTCTCAGCTTTGGAAATCCACAGAAAGCTCAAGAGAGGAAAACCAACTTCTGCCTGCCAATGAACTCCATAAAGACCACTTGAAGGTAGATGACATGGTGGAAAACATCCCAAAAACATGAGTCTGCATCTGAGACACAAAGAAAGTAATTCTAGATACCTATAGTTCACCTGAGGCAGCAGGGATTCCTTTCACTGTGCTCAAGGTAGACACTACGTGATCACCTTTGAGTGATAACCTCGGCTCTTGCTAGTGGTTCACAGAGGTAAGGCCCTTCTTCTTCTTGTCCCTCCGTTTCCTCATCTGTAAAAGAAGGCTAGGGATATGCCTTCTTAGTAAATCATCTGAAAATGGGCTTACTACAAAAGGAGCCCATACTGCTGGTGGTGAAGAGGAGGTCTCATTTGGAGGCCTGACTTGTGAGATCTCATGGAGAAGCTGTGGAATACAGTCATGCGTTTGTCCCTCTAACGTGGCTTTCTCTTTTTAAACAAGCTGTGCAGAATGTGAGACACACTAGATAAAACTGAATTTAATGGCTATTTTGTATCCTTTGAGGAACATCAGTATTGGCTGAAAGAGGGAAAAAGACCTTTTTTGTTGAGTCTGGAATGGACCTGCTTTTATTGGAGGACTCTATGACTGTTTTTGTTGATATTTCCTCTGATAGCTTTTACCTGACTTGTTTTCAAAATCCTTGTTGGATTTTTTCAGTCTTCAAAAAGTCTGCATTTCCTTGCTGAAATTCAAGTTTGGGGTCTGGAAAAATGTCCAAAATGATTTTGCAGATGGCTTGCTCCAATGTAGAAGTCCCAGAAATAGGATATTCTGTAAGGGAAGTCACCTGTTTATTTCCAGGAGGGCAGAGAATTTATTTTAAACAGTGCCATTTTCTTTTCAATTACAGACGTTTTTGTGGAAAAAAAATTGCAACAGTCTCTAAGAAAGAGCATGTGATTACAATTAAAGGATGTGTTGTGCTGTATCAGAAGGTAGCACTTAAACCAGGGAAAGCCTGAATATTGACTATAACTCATTGTAATTATACCATCTATTTCAAACATGTAAATATGTTTGGTAGCACTTACATGTTTATGTCAGCTATTGGGAAAAGCCATTTTCCTTTTTGGTAAACTTCTGATGGTAAGAATTTTGTTACTTGCATTTGAATAAGCAACAAACAGCAAGTTTAGATGCAACAAATTTCTGCGTGAACAGAAGTTGATCCCCTCTTCTGTGGTTGTAGTATTTTACCCGTGTTCCGGTTGTTTGTAATAATTTTGTGAATAGGAAATATTAATAAGCAATGCATTAATTAAGACATGCATTTCTTAATAGAATACACCATGATCATGGTAAAATCAGTGTGATGCAGGGGACTGGGAATGGGGTGAGTGGGAATCCATTTCTGGCTCTCCCACTGCCTAGCCAGTTCTTCCCACCTCCTTTAACTGGGCTCAGCGGTATCGAGCTCCTTTTGAAAGGGCTTTAAGACCTACAGATTGAGATCACTCCAGAAGACCCAGGAACTTTGCTCAAGTCTAACACACAAACCCTGCAAAAAACTTGAACGCTGATTTAACCTGGCACCGTGAGAGAAGCCGTGTCTCTGCTAAAATTGATGAGAAAACTCCCTTCGCTTCTGGGGACTGGGATCCTTCACCAGGGGAAATCATTCTGAGCCTATTTCCCTTCCCTTTGACATTTTCTGTCTTATCAAAAGCCAAGGGAGTAAGGAAGAAGGTTAATGGCTAAACTGACAAATAAACAATCAGTTCAAAGCAGCAACACAACATTTCCGGGAAAATTTAAGAATCTCCTCTGAAAACCAGCTAGGAATGTAAATTCTGCTGCACTTCAACCCAAGAGAGACCATCCGTATGGAGCTTGCTGTGTTATGGGGGCTGAAGCTGGTGGGAAATAGGAAGGGCTTTGGTTTTTCCATGCAGTATGTTAGAGGAAAATTGCAGAAGAGGGAGGAATTTAATTTGGCCGTGGTGAACAGAGAAGGGCATTGCCACAGAAGTGTCTCAGGTAAAGCCCCTCCAACAGTGTTACGGACAACCTGGACACTGTCTAACTCTGGGATGTCAGGTTTTGGACAGCAAAGCAAAAGAGTCCGTGGCTCTTCTCACCAAAAAGAAAATGTTTAAGGAGTCACAGGCCATGAGATCATTTTTCATCCCATTGCGGCATGAGCGCTGAGCGACGATGATGGGGAGACGCCTTCCTCGTGTTTGGTCTTCATCTTCAAGGGCTCCACTTTGCCACAGTAATGGTGCATTAACAACAGCTTGATTTTCATTTAATAAATAATAGGAATTACACTGTGATGGAGCCAAGATTTTAAACAAGAGGCTCCCATAAACATTTTCTTCAGGAATCTGTGATAAACCAAAGATAGCGTTAGACGTACTTGGAGGGAGTGGGGACGCCAGACTTGGAATCTGTCCATCTGCTTCACCATTGAAACAAAACCACTTTATAACAACCACAGAGGAGAGGAAGCGATGCAGTTTGGCACATACACTTACACTATGTGTGGTGGAAATGTTTATTCTTTACTTCAGAAAGATTTAGTGGGTGTAGAGATAATAGAGCATAGCGCTCGCTTGTGTCTTGGAGAAGGAGGGGTGATGGTGTTTGGGTTTTAAGGGAGTCCAGTGTCAGCTCCCATGGGGAATATTTTTGGTAATACCTATTGCAATCTCATGCACTTGGAAGGCAGGAGGAGATGGAGGAATGAAATGTGCTTTTCAGGAGAGGTGTTGTAAAGGCCCCAGGATTAGTTATCTCTGACAGAAAGGATTTTACAGACTCCAGCAGACACAGAAGCAGAGTCCTGGCCATTTCTGCGTTGGCCTGATGGCTCCTCCAAGGCCCCGTGCTGGGATGCTTCCCTTGGAGCGGCTCGGTCGCTCTGCACCTCTCCCTGTGAGACGCCGTGGGGCTGCCTGGGGCTCACCAACCCCACAGACAACTCGCCTCGTCCCCACGTGTGCCTCGTACCCTACCCATGCCGGCTCCCCGAAGCGTCTTCTGGCTCCCACTCTCTCATGTCTACCTGATGTGCTGAGGCATCGTGTCGTGACTTGGGAAATGGGGGAAGGATCTGCAATACAAGAGTCTGCGGGGTCCCCAATGTCCCTGTCTGTCCTCCCCCAGCCACCACTCCCTTTTTTGCTGAGCACATTCAGCTCTGCTGCTCTGCCTCTCCTCGGAGCCGCTCAAAATCAAACCTGAAAGACCCTGGACTGACCTCTGGGGATGGGAGAGTCCCTGCCAGAGTTTGAGACAGCGTACGTCTAGACTTGGTGTGTGAGCAAGCGAGTGAAGGGATGACTAAGTGTCTGAAAGTTTGGACCTTTGGAGAGTAGTCCCTTGGCTCTTTGTTTCTTGGATAAAGTTCCGTTTCCTGTGGAGCTGTGGAGATAAAGGATATTTTTCTCCCCCCCTTTTTTTTTCCTTTTCAAAAAAGTAAAAAATATATAGATACGTCTTGGGCGAGAAAGCAGAAAACTTTGAAAAATTTTGGCAAATCAAGAAACACAAAGAATGTGTTGAGTGAAACATTTCATAGCGACAAAAATCAAAACATCTCACTTCGCCTTCAACCACTTTAAAACATTTTAATGGTTCGAAAGGAAATTTCAAAATGAAAAGTCATGTTTTGCTTAAAACACTGGAAAGTGTTTCATTAAAAAGGAAGAGTGGAAGCAAAACAATTGCCTTATTTTTTTTTTTTCCTCTTTGCAATCAACCTGATGGCTCTTTCCCCAACACGTGCTGAGGTCAGGGTCCAGGGCTGGGCCCATCTTCCCTTGCGTTACGAGGGGCCTGGAGCTGGCAACCCTCAGATCTGAGAAAGGGACAATCTGATGAAATCATCTCCCACACAAGAAATTCTTGTATCCCCATAACTACTTTTTGTTTATTCTTTTTAAATACAAATTTGCAGGCAAGCCCAGTCCCAGGGCCATCCCTGCTCACTGGCTGACGCCTACAGAGGTCTTTTTGGCCACAGGACAGTCTCGGATCCAGGGGACTGCAGAAAGGGGCTGGGAAAGTGCTTCTCCTCCAGAATGCCATGACACTGGGACACGTAGGTCTGAACGTCAGTCTTGGTGGCCTTGGAACCTCTGCTCGCTTTCCCTGCCCTGTTTGGGCAGGTGTGGGACCATCAGGTGTGGGATGTGGCACAGCCAGCCTGTGTGATGTGCTTGGGAAGGCCCTGCTTGCCAAACAGCGTGGGTCAGGGAAGAGGCAGGAGAGAAACAGCACTGTGAGGAGATGCCGGTGGCTGAGGTGAGAGGGAAAGAGCTCCCTGGGGGCTACAGCAGAGGGGAGACCCTGCTCCCACCCAGGGTGTGGAGCTGATGTGGGGACAGCATGGGGAGTCAGAGCTGGCGGGGGCAGCAGGGAGGCAGAGGCTGCCTGAGGGGCGTCAGGGGGCTGTGGGGAGCGGGGAAGGCTGGCCGTGGGCTGACGGGGAGACTGAGGGGAGATGGGGTGCCTATGGGAGGCGGGAAGGCTGGCTGAGGAGAGGTGGGGGGCTGAGGGGAGCCTGAGGGACGGCGGGAAGGCTGAGGGGAGCCTGAGGAGCAGCGGGGGGCCTGAGGGGCACAGCTCTGAGGGGAGATGGAAGCCGGGCCAGGGCCCGAGCTGGGGCTGAGGGGAGACACGCAGAGCGGCGCATGGCGGGCGGTGAAGCCGGCGCGGGGGGAGGGGGGGGGCCGCAGGCCGAGCCCCGGCAGGCCGAGCCCCGGCAAGCCGCCGCACCGTGCCGCCCCTTCCCCCTCCACCCGGCGGCCGAGGCCGCTTTAAGGCGCGGGCGGGGCGCGGCCCCCGGCCCACCTCTGAACCCGGAGATTGACGGGCGGCCGCGGAGGAGGCGGGGCGGCCCGCGGGGGCCGGCCTTCCCGCCGCCGCCGCCAATGGGGCCGGGGGGGCGGGGAGGCGCCGCTGCCCCTTCCTCCCCCCGCCCCCCGGGCTCCTCCGTGCCAGTTTGAGGAGTCCGGAGCCGAACAAAAGCAGGCGGCGAGGGCCGGGAGCGCTGCGCGCAGGCTCGGCGGGGCGGGGGGGCCGCTGCCGGCCGCGGAGCGGTGCGGGCCGCCAGCCAGCCCCGAGCCCGGCCCGAGGGTGGGGGAAAGTTTGGAGCCCTCCCCCGGAGCGCGGGGGCTCCGCCGCGCTCCGGCCCCGGCGCTGCCATCGCGGGCGGCCGCCCCGCTCCGCCCCTCCGCGGCCGTTGCTGCTGCTGCTGCTGCTGCCGCCGCCGCCGCCGCCTCCCCGGGCGCAGCCCCTGCCCCGCCGGCCCCTGCCCCCGCCGGCCCGCCCGCTGCCTCCCCGGGCGCGGGGCTGAACTGCCCTGCTTTTGGAGTCGCCGCCGTTTCCCCTCCCTTCCCCGGAACCCCCCTCCTCCTTCCCTCCCTCCTCTCTCCTCCCTCCCTCCCTCCTCTCTCCTCCCTCCCTCCCTCCCTCCCTCCCTCCCTCCTTCCTCCTCCTCCAGCAGCCAAAGGGATTTTTTTCCCCTTTCTTTTCTCTCTCTCTCTTTCCCTTTTTTTTTTTTTTTTTTAATTTTTCCCCTCCTCCTCCTCCTCTTCCTCCCCGCCGCGGAGCCGGGCGCCAGCGTGAAGGATAAATAAAAAGCGAAGAGGAAGAGGCTGGGGAGGAGGAGGAGGAGGAGGGGGGGGAGGAAAGAAGAAGAAGAAAGCGAGCAAGAAAAGAAAGCGAGGAGCCAGGCGGCCAGCCCAGCCGCGCCGCTCCCGGCAGCCAGGGCAGGAGGCGGCGGAGCGGGGGCCGGCGGCCGGCGATGGATGACCAGCCGCGGCTGATGCACACGCACAGCGGGGTGGGGATGCCGGGGCACCCGGGCCTGTCCCAGCACATGCAGGATGGACCAGGCGGGGCGGAGGGGGAGGCAGGCAGGAAGCAGGACATCGGAGACATCTTACAGCAGATCATGACCATCACGGACCAGAGTTTGGACGAAGCGCAGGCCAGGTGAGAGCGGCGGCCCGTCCCCGGCCGGCGGGGGGGGCAGGTGCCGGGGAAGTTTCCCCCGCGCCCCGGCTCGGCCTTTGTTGTCCGGCGGGGGGAGCGCGCCCGGCCGCGGGGCGCATCGCGGGGGGACGGGGGTTCCTGCTGCCGAGAAATTCGGGACACGGGAGGGAGAAACAGGGCACGGGTTAATTTTTTTCCCTCCCCCGCCCCCCCGCCCAACTTCGTGGTGGTTTCTGGGGGTCGCAGCGCCCACGGCCCGCGCCCCCCCATCCCGCTTCCCCACCGGGGGTCCCGAGCTCGGGCTCGGCCGGGCAGGCGGCCTGGCTTTTCCCAGCCTTTTTGGGGTGGGGGTTCATTCCGGAGGGAGATGGTTGTTGGAGCAGGCTGGGCGTGCGGGGGGCTCTGCTTTGGGCTCCTCCGAAAGAGGCACAAAGTGCTGCTCCATTTTTTTAGGGGCGTTAATAATGTTCTTTTTTAGGGCCCTGTAGTGGTGTTATTTTTAAGGCCGTGTTTTTGTGCTTGGAGGATGCACACAGAAGCTTTTCTTTTTTTTCTTTTTTTCTCTTAATTGCAGAGGTATTTAAGAAGGAAAAAAAAGGCTGTAAAAGCCGGTAACCGAATTGCCCCCGGCTTCAAGGAGCACAACCTAATACACACCTTCAAAGGCGCTAGCAAAAGTTAAGGGAGGGAAAAAAAAACCCCCAAACTGAAGGCACAGTTGAAGGAATAATAAAGAAAAAAGTTGCCCTGAATTGCCTGGGGTACACTTGAAATTTCTTCTGGGCTGCAGAGCTGCTAGATGTGGTGTCCTTCCCCCCGGCATTCATGCCCTGAGCTGGAGCCGATTGCTAGAAAACATTGTTCCTGGAAAAACGCACCGCACAGCCCCAAAACTCGCTTAATACAAACTTCCAGAAGGATAAAAGTACCCCCCCAGACCTCGGCTTACATCCTCCTCGCCTCTGCAGTTTGCATAAAGCTCCCGCTTACTGAAAAGGCTTGTTGCTGGGCTGATCTTACTAATTTTCTTATGTTCTTGCAGGGGCAGAGTAGCTGTTAGGAGGAGGAGGAGGAAATCATGCAGTTTTTCCCTGGCCAGACCCGGGGCAGTGAGGGGATCTTCCTTCAGAAAGTTGCAGGAATTGTGTGTGTTCCTGCCTGGATAATTCGGTGTAGTTAGTCAAAGCAATAAAACCAAAGCAGAACAGAGCTAGGAGAAGGCTTTATGGGTTTGCCTTGCTGGACTGTTTCAGCTGCTTCCTCACAGCATTCTTTTTTTATTATTATTTTTAATTCTGAGCTGCCAAAGACACCGTATTTATCAGTGATGTTTGGCTTTGCATTTCCTCCATCCATCCTACTATTGCACGGTTGTTTTGCTGCCTTTTTTTTTCTTTTAATGAAGTTTTAGGAAGACGTAAAGTGCTAGTATTATTTGTAAGTGGGCCCCTACAGCATATGTACGTGATTTGTGTATACCCAAATGTCTGTGCCCATCTGGGTGTGCTGATAAGGGGACTCTGTGGTTCTGCAAGGGTATATACCTTTGAGAGACTTCATCAGATACATAAATCTTTTTAACATGTTGTGGGTGGTGGGGTAAGTAGTGTGAATGTTTGCCAGATGTTCACATCGTCTTCGCGTGTAATTTCGGTTGGTAAACAGAAATCCCGTAACCGGTGCCTGATAGGAACAGCCCTTTATACAACTAAGCCCTTGGCAAAATGATCGTATGGCTTATAAGAAAATACAAAATCGTACTGTTTCTTTGCCTCAGCAGGCACATGGTGGGTTTTAAAACCAGCCGATTAAAACCGCCCCCCCCCCCTCAAAATCCACAGAACAGTCAGCTCTGAAATACCAGCAGCTGAAAAGAAAGGCATTGAATAGCATCCCCTCCCCTTCCCAGAAGCAGTCCGTTGTGTTTTTAAATGTGCTTACCGTCCCAATTGCAAAGAATTAAATTTTAACACCTGCAAATAAGCTGGGTGTAAGTAGCGTGGAGGCAGAGGAATGGGTTTCTCTCTCCACGCGTGTGTCTCTGCGCTCCAAGTTGGGCGCTGAAATTCCCTGAATTGACAGCTCTAAGCAGAGGATGTTTCCAGCGCTGGGGCAAGGGGGGGTGTGGGGGTGTGTGTTTATTTCCCTTCTGCCTTGCAGGATGAGCCTAATAAAGCACATGGCTGTGTTTAATATCGGAGGTGGGGGTCTGAGAGAGCCCAGCGTGCTCTCTGTATTGAATAAGACAGTTGAACCAAGCTTGGCTCCCAAAAGCTGCTGGCTCCGGCTCAGCGCATCGCCTGGCTCACACCGGCGGTGGGAGCCGCTCGGTGGCAAAGGCGATTTTCAAGCCGTTCCTAAATTGGTGTAATTCATCTCCTCTGTGTTAGGTAGGTGGCTCACGTCCTAGTGGGGATGGCGGCGGGGCCAAGGGGGCTCAAACGTGTTCCCCCCCACCTCCGGTATGCACACGCCAGCCGATGCGAATTTGGAAAGTTGTTCCCCGTGGTGACATCCTAACCTCACCCTCCCCTCTTTTCTTTCCAGGAAACATGCTTTAAACTGCCACAGGATGAAGCCAGCCCTTTTTAATGTCTTGTGTGAAATCAAAGAAAAAACAGGTAGGAAATCAATGCTGTTGGTTCTGTATTATTTTTCTTTCTGCTTTTTGAGGGTTTTATTCCACCAAGTTTGTGCCCCCCCTCCCCATGTAGCAGTATTTAAGTGGGGAGAAATAACTCGCTGGTATTTAATGCTTCTGGCAGTGGACTTGCATGATGTGGTTTGTGTCTGGAAGGGAAAATAATCGTGGTTTAATTTCTATTGCATAGCCTCTTTTTATTTATTGCTTTTTCTGGGGAGAAGAAAAAAATCAAAACCCTTGCAATTTCTCTCTTGCTTTAGTGTCTTCTTTAAGACATGGCACTGTTTAAAAAAAAAAAATAATAATCCGAGTGCAGAGTGTGTGTGTGGGGGAACCCAAAAAAAGGAAATTGTGCAGTTTTACTACTATTACTATTCACGTAAACATAAAGGTTTCTTACTTCTTTTTTTTTTTTTTTTGAAGAAAGGGTTAAAATGCTGTTGTCTGCCAATCATCCAGGCTAGCTCATGTAAGAGTGAGTTGTCAGTTGCCTTTAGTGAAAGCAATATATTAGATTGTTAGTTACTTTAGGGTACTGTTGTTTTATGGCATGGGGTGTTCTCAGGCTTCTAAAGAAGCTAATGGCATGAGAGCATTGGTTCTGCCGTTTCCCACTTTCCAGACCTCCTACCATGTACTAACACACTTATAACACATCCCAGGGGGGCATTTAAATTTTAAAAGCAACAATTAAAAAATAGCAGTCATCAATCAAGGGTGATCTTAAACAACAGATGCTCAGGGAAGGACATTTAGCAACATGCACCACTTATTTATTTATTTGTTGGAATCTCTTTTTTTTTTTTTAAATTAAAAAATGGGGGGAACGATGGAAATTCAGTGGGGGGGGCCGTTCATCTCTGCTGTTGGCTTTCTGAGCTGACCAGAGGTGGTCGACGGGCTTTTCCGTGGCAATCCAGCTGCCTTGTTTTAGCATGCTGCAAAGTACTTGACTTCTTCCCCCCCCCTTTTACAACAAGGACTGTAACAGTCAATAATTCATATCTAAACCATATAAGCAAGGGCATGACATGAATGAAAGTGACAATAAATATGATTGCACACCCAGTTGATATACATTGATAGTTACACATAAAAGGGGAACAGCTTTCGGAAACCTGAATCTGGGTCTTTTTTTGTTTTTTGGTTTTCGGGTTTTTTTTTTCCTTTCTTAAATATATATATCAAACCTCCTAGCGTGACCAGCTGATTGAAAATAGAATTACTTGACTCTTGCAATATATATAAAATGACTAAGGGGGCCCTTTGTTAAACGTTGTTTGTGCAGCGTGTAGCCCAGACAAAGCACCTACCGATGGTATTCGGCTCTCTGAAGTCCTTGCGGCTGCATGGCTGGGTCTGACCTTATCGAGAGATCCTTCCTTATGGAGTTTTCATAATATCAAGCAGTGGGTTCGGTATGGGAACCTCTGTAGAGTTCGTATAATGTAATGTGAGGGAGTCTGCTTAGAGATAAATTTTATGGGTGGTTTTATAGTCTTCCCCTGTGTGCTACCCCAAAAAAAGGAGTCACCAAGTTCCTTTCCTTCCTCTCTCTTTCTCTGTTTATTTTGTGTGAGCCAAAGAAAATGTTTGTCTGCCTTTTTTCCGTGTGTATTTGATGCTGCATACATTGTCCGTGCGGGAGTACTTTTTGGGAGGGTAACTGATTAATTGCGGCTTGGCTTTGCCATCGGTGCAGTCACAAAGTTAGGGGATGGGGAATCTGCTAAGACCAAACCTGGTGGGAAATCCAGGTGACCTCCTGGATCCTCGGCGATGCTGTGGAGTCCCGGCGAGCTGGGGAGGTGTGGGGAGCTGTACATACCCACAGTGACTGGGTGGGATAACTCCTGTCTGCTAAGGAAAATCGAGAGAGATGGTATAGGGCGAAGCATGCTGCTGGAGATAAAGGATATTCAGGTGTGGACTGGGGCTGTCTTTTTTTTTTGTTTTGTTTTTTGTGTTTTTTTTTTTTTTTAAGTTTTATTTGTTGCTGTTGTACCTGGTTTACTTGGCTACGGGGCCGCTGTGCAGAGGTCTCCAAAGACGTTGAATTGAGATGGCTTTTGGAGTGTTGTTTATCTACCCTCGGGTAGGTTTGCAGTGAGTTATTTTACTTTGCAAATTCAAAGACCTCCTCCCCTCTCCCTCATCTGCATCCCCAAAAGTCACACTTTGTAAGGAAGCAAATGGCCAGATGGTTTTGTTTTGTTTTTATTTTTTTTAATTATTGCTTTGTGGGCCCAATGCTAGGAGGAAGTTAGCCTTGTTTTTTCTGGGGCTGAGGGTACCGCCTGCTTCTGTTTGCTTACTCCTTCCTTGTGGGCAGCGGCGTGAAAGTTGAGCCAACTTCTCTCTTCCCACTTTCCATTTTGCTTCCCAGATTTTTGCATGTGTCGCATTTGAAATCCTGGTGATTGTTTGTGGTCACTGGTGGGTGTTTGAAAGTGCGTGCGTACATCTTCCCCCCGGCGTTATGATGTGCAGAAATGTGCGTTCGGTTACCCCGCTGCCTGATTTAAGTGACTCCAGAGCCTTACGGAGACTTTACCACCGTCTCTCGCAACATTATGGCTAATATTTCATAGTGTTAACGTTGTCTTGAGCAAACCCAAAGTGTCCATAAAGTTCTTAGAAAAAGAGGTCGTCTGTATTGGCCAAAGAGTTCCCTTTTGCACTTGGGCTCTCAGTTATTTTAAAGCATTTATAAACACTTTGAAAAATAATAATAAAAACTCGGTGGGTTGTCTTTTGTCTGCAACCTGGAGATTGCTGCTTTTTGGGTGATGTGTGTTTAACAGTAAGAAAAGTTGAGGGGTTTGATCCAAGCGGGAGCATGTGTGTGGGGGGGGAAATTGCCGCTTAAATATATGTATAAGTTGTCGGTGTTCATTTGGTGTGTTTTCACTTGCTGTTGGTCGCTTTGTTGCGAGGGAAGGGGCAGGACTGCCTTCAAATGGCTGGCTGGCTTTTTTGGAATAATAATTATGGAAATGGGAGGCATTGTTGTCCTAAAGACAATTGATTTCTCCGTCAATAGGGATTGAAATCGGAAATTGCATTGCTGATTTATAAAAAGTTTGAAGGCAGGGGTAGGGGCTCTGTCTTTATGGCCTCCCCCCCCCCCCTTTTTTTTTTTCCCCTCTCTTGATACGTTTTTTTTTTTTTTTAAGCTGTTCTCTGCATGAGCAGAATAGCTAAGCAGAAGAATCAGGCAAGGCGTACGCAGACGTGGGGTCCTTGGATGGCAAACTGGAAAATATCTGCTGTCAAAATGCAGCAGCATCTATTTCAGCTGTGAACCTTTCCCATCTCGTTTGGCGGGGACCGGTGCGGTGGGGAGAGGCTGAGCGCAGGATATATGACCATTTAATCTGATTCCTCCTCCTTTAGAGCTTTTCCTATCGTTTCACTTTCTCTGCTCTTTTGGGGGAGGTGAGGGCATTGGGCAAATTCCACTTCTTAAAAAGACCCTGACTCTGTATTTGAAATCCCCCGATTTTTATTTTCTTACCCCCTCGCCCTTCCGTGTTGAAGGAATTCAGGGTTAAAAGAAAAATGTACGTATCACCAACGGGGGGAATTTACTAAGTGGAATATTTATAGACAGCACTGATTAGCTGTGCAATTGTTGTTGAATAATGGGTTTGTTTTTTTTTTTTAATTTTAGAACATAATAGCTATATAAGGTGCCTCTTAGCTACCTTTCCCTGTGCATTATCTTCACCAAACTTAACTCGAATCAGATCTTTGGAGGAGGTAGGATTTTTTCCCCCTTCTTTTCTTCCTTAACACCCCTTTGTTCTCTCCAGCTCTGTGTTCAATTAACACCCCCATCGCAGAACTGTAGTCTCTTTTTTTTAATGTCTGTTACTGTATTTCACTTCTGACACCTCTCTTATTATTCTTGCCTGCTATTTCTCTTTAATATAGCAATTACGATACGGGGTTTCTTTCTTTCTTCCTCCCTCCCTTCTCTTCCTCCCCCTCGCCACTAAAGCCCCACCAAGAGCAGCACGGGGAGAAGAGGGGTAGCGGTGTGTGCAGCGTCGGTGTCTTTGGGGTGCGGGGCAGAGCTGTAAGCAGGGGATGCTGGCAAGCCCAAGGCCCCTTAGATGAAGTTTTTTGCAGGGCAGGATGGGGCAGCTTGCTTTCCTTCACCCCCCCAGCCCTTCTCTAGGGTTTCAAACCCTGCCCTCCTTATCCTGTGTTTCCACGAGGTTTCCCAAGGTGGAGGGGAGAGTTAAACACCCCGATTTGAATTTAAATGCAATTCTTGCACCTAAGGCTTCATTCTGCTTCTGCAAAAGCTCATAATGAAAGTGCTTGTGCTCCAGCTCCAGAGGATTGGGGTCCCCCCACTCTGCTCTCAGCAGGTCCGGCCCTTGCCCGGCTGCTCTCCCTCCTGCCCTTCAAAGGGGAGGAAGCCTTTGCTTTGATATTTGTTATTATTTTTTTTTTTCCTCCAGTTGAAAGGCTTTGAAGGCAAAAGTGATGCTTCTCTCTCCCAGCCGGGCAGGCTCCCCATAGGGGCAGGGTCTGCGGGGTCTGTAGGGGCAGAGTCCGCCAGGTCCCTGGGGGGAAGGAAAACATTTTGGGGGAGCAGGGCCTCCAGCCAGCCAGCACTGCCCAAGGAAACCTTGTTGCAGCTCACAATTAAATTGCTTCCAGAAACCTGATGTCTTCAAGGAAATGAAGGAAGGGAACGTGCAAGGGGCTGGAAGATAGGGGTGGTTTGGGAGGGAAGGCAGCATTGGGGAGACCTTGGCTTGGTGGAGGGCTGTATTACTGCCAGAGGAGCGGCCACCTCTGGGGACTGGCTGGGAGGGGATGGAAACCAGTCACCCTGATGGGAAGGGGGCCATGTCCCAGTAGGTCTTGGTGGCTGGAAGGGGCAGGCTTCTTCAGGGTTGGACCTGTGTCACTGCAGCGAGTCCTTTTCCTGGGCTTTCCTCTTCTAGCGTGGTGTTGTCCATCAGGGATCTGCCAGGGATGGATAGCTTTGGAGGAGCATGCTTGCAGGGAGATTTTTCTTTTTCCTTTTTAATTTTATATTTTCTTCCTCTCCCGTGGTAGCATGTGGTTGGAGCTCTTCGAACGGAGCAAGCTTAATTAGTTTAATCAAAACTGGCCTCCTGCAATCCTCCAGGGGAGGAGGTGGGAAGCATGGGGCTGCCAGCAGGCTCTTCCTCCCACCTCCTCCCCCTCGACCCTGCCGGCAAAGCAGAGAAACCAGGCCTGGCTCCGGCACAGCGTTACCGCTCCTGAGGGACTCCCCACAATTTGGGCAGTACAGGGGCAAACCTGTTTGGTTTTGTTTCAAGGCTTGTTTTTTGTGGGTGCCTGGTGTCGAGTAAACTTTGCTGTGATTGCAGCAGACCGGGAGGACTTGGAGGGTCTGCTGGGTCCCATCACTCCCTGCCCTATCTGTTTGCTCCTGGGGGATGGATGAGCTCGTCCTGCTGCCCCAGGTCCCATGTTCCCAAGTCTCCCAGCCTTTGCTTGGAGGGCCTCCAGCCTCCCTTGGTAGCAGGTTTTGGGTAGCGGTGGCCATTGGGTGCGTGTGTCTGGGTGCCGTGAAGGTGCTGTGCTGGCAGCGCACTCTCAGGGTGCTGCCTGCTGACAGCATCGGGCAAGGCACAGAGGAGAAGGAATCTTCGTGTTCAATTAATGCATGCTGGAAAAATATCTATATTAACCAGATGCATGCATAAATAACGGCTAACCAGAGTATCCTCTTATGTGAACGTTAGGTGTCTTCCCCGCTGCCATGGGTCTCTCTCCAGTCCATCTCCCTTCACCTCTGCATGGTCTTGGCAGCAGTCAAAGTGTTATGGGTGAGTCTAGGAAAAGAGATCTTGTTATCGGGCCTTGTAGCTCCAAACAAGAAACTCGGAAGATCTTTCAGGCCTAAATTTCTCTAGGGAAAAATGCTTCAAGTTCCTTTATTTGAGACCTGCAAAGGGATTTCCCCCTCGGAGCACTGAATGTCTGTGAGCAGAGCTTTTCTAAACGATCTCAAATGCTAGATTTATTCCTGTTAGCAGGCTTGTGCACTGGCCCTGGGTTTGAGGGCAGTGGCTGTAAACAAAATGCAGAGAAACTCTGAGACAATTTCATCATGGCTTTTTTTTTCCCCGTCACAAGGAAATTACTGCATGCAGCAATTCTTTAGGGGAGTAGGGTGGTGGTTTAAATGTAAATGGTTTTGTTTGCAGTGAGCTACACTAGGCTGTGCTGCTGTTGGTGCTTCTGCTGAATCAGAGCTGGGGATTTTGGCAGGGAGAAGGGAGGAATATGGGATTTTTCCTCTGCCTTTAGTTCGGCACCTCATTCCCCAGTTCCTCCTTTAATCCAGGAGCTGCTGCCTTCTCTGCTAATGAAGCTCTGCAAAGGGTTTTGTGATCTCTTGGAAATCTGCTGTGAAGCATTTTACTACTGTTTTTTTTTTTCCTTCCTGTGCTTGGAGTTGGGGTGCTTTGGGAGGCAGGAGAGCCTGTCCTATTTGCTCTGTGCACTAGAGGGGTGGTTTGCAGCTGATGCAAAATACCAGGTACCCAGTGGGAGCAGGGGGTGAGTTTGCGTCTGAAGATGTGTTATTTTTTTCACACCTTTTCGATTTTTTTTTTTTAATTTTTATTCCTGCAGTGCATTCCCCTGGCAGTTTTCCTATACAGTGAGTTTCACCCTCCTGGTAACACGTGCTGGGCTTTGCTTTGTTTTGGGAGTTGCTGTGGGGGAGGTGGACTGCTCAGCCTTGGCTCCACGGACCCCAGAGCAGGATGCCCCTGCCGGGCTCCACGCTTTTGGGCTGAATCTTTGGGCTTTTTGGTGCTGGGTACGGAGAAGTGATGCTCCCTTGCGCTGCAAGGTTGTGTGCTGTACAGCGCCTAGCACAGGGGGACTCAGTGCTGGGTTGGGGTTTGGAAGAAGGTAATGTGATTTACAGCAATGGATCTGGTTAATAATCTCCAGCAGCTTCTGTATACTCAAGGGCTGCTTGTATTCCCAGCCAGGTGTTTGCAGACCGGATCAATATGGCCCTATTTGCATGGGGCTGTCCATAATCTAATAAGCCAACCTCAATCTGCATCCTTTGCTTTCCCCAAACATCCACCCAGAGATGATCACGGTCTGGTCAGACTGGCAAGTGTTCCCTGTGGTGGGAGAAGCCATTTGTGAACAGTGCCTGGCCCCTGGACTGCCAGCCTGGGGTCACACATGGCACCCCGATGCTGCCAGTGGGTACCAGGTGCCAAGGCTATACCCTCCACCAGAGCCTGGGCTGTGTGAGCACCTCTGCTTTTTGGGAGCGCCGGACGTTTGTAGGTGCTGCACGGTGCTCTGCAGACCGTCACTTCCCCAGCATGCTCCAGAGGCATCGACATTGGGGGTTTTCCATGAAATCCTTCCTCTCGCCATGTCGCCTTTAGGGAGCATCTGCTGGGAATCCTGTTTGAAACCAAAAATGATGGTTTTGCGGGCTGGGCGATCAGCGGCTTCTGCTGAAAACTGTCTTGGAGGTGTCGTGTCCCCTGGCGACTTAAATAATACAAGGTGGTGGGCGGTATAGGGATAAATTACAGAAAGCCGTGGCCTGAGGAGGCTGTGGGCTGAATACATTAAAGTGTGGTGTTGTCAGGCCGGCGGCAGGGCTGGGGAGGGACTCGGGTGATGCTTTCTCCTGGTGCTGGGGGATTGGTTGGGCTGGAATTACTGGTTTGCAACTGTGTCAATTAAAAAAAAAAAAAGTAAAAGCACTGAAGAATTAAATCTCTTGGCCTTGTGTTTGTGAGCCCTGCCCCTGTATATATATATATATATATTTTTTTTTTATTTATTTTAAGCTGGAACAGAAAGCTGCCTTTACCAGCTCCTTTTCCTGGTGGTGCAGGCGAGGCGGCAGGAGAGCCGGCAGCCCGATGGAGGGGACGGCTGCTGGGGCAAGCCGCCTTGCCGGGCTGCCGTGCCTGCCGAGGAGCGATGCCCTGTCGCTGCTTCTCGGCGTTTTGGGGAGGTCGCCAGCATGGATAATAGAAATCCCCTCTGACACCTTGAGTAAGCAGCACGTTGTCACCGTCCTCTCCCTACCCGGCCTTTTATTTATAGGAGAAGCCTTACCCAAAATAGCTTTTTTTGCTTGGCCTAAGCTGAAGGGCTGTTTCCCACTCCCCCCCTTTTTTTTTTTTTTTGGTAAATATACTGATAAATTGAAAACCCTCGGAACAGCCAGTGCTGCGAGGAGCTGCACTAATCTAAAATGATAACTTTGCCATTTTACTTCAGCCTTGGTGAAAAACGAGCAGAGCTGCTTTCGCAAGTGGGATCAACCTGTCTAAATGCTGGTGGCTGGATTTTTGTTGCAAGCCCAGAAACTCAGTTCATCATTTCCACATCCCATTTTCAGTTTCACAGGCAGCGTTTTGTAACGCCACGTTTGGCCCAGCCTGGCTAGTCTGCCTGTCCTTGTTATCAGAAGAGGAAAATCAAGTTTCTCTCCTGGTTGGATAACACTTTCAAATTCCAGAGTGATGTTGATTAGCAAAATTAGTGGTGGCAGGTTAACCGGCAAAAATACCCTTCCAGTTGTGAAGTGTTTGTGGCTGGTCGCTGCTCCTTTCCCAACTCCAGCAGTCCCAATCCCGGACACATCTCTGTGGCATGGGGATTTTTCTCTCTTAATTCAGGGTGACTGTTTCCTTTGACGTTTGATATTTACAAGGCTGGAGCCAAAATGAAAGCGAATCTGCCCTTAACTCTCTGAAATGTGCCGTTCTAATTTCAACATTAATGTTTCAAAACCCAAGTGGCTGGTGGGTGTACGTTTGCTTGTTTACACACAGCTTTTTTTTTTTTTTCCTGCTGCAGTGATTCTCTGGTGAAACATTAAGAATGATACAATACCTGGAGCCTCTGGATGAATCGGTCTCCAGCTTTAAGCTTTGAATTTGACTTTTAAGTCTCTGATGTTAAAAGGTTGTGAGTCTTTTAACTTAGTCTTTTTTGTTTGGGAGGGGGATGTTTATATGCAAAATTATTATTGCAATCATATTAATGCAATAATATGATTATTGCAAATCTCTAGACAAAAGGCACAATTCACAGGCTAAAAGAAATGAGTTGGAAGGAGTCGCAGCTGTTGGTCCTGACTTCATGGCACAGGACACAGACTCCCCGGTATGTTTTGTGTGAATCTTGTGCTTTCCAGAAGGGTGTTTGGTCTTGTGTAGGAAAGTTGCAGGCAGTAGGACACATTCCACCACCCTGGTGGAGGTCGTGTTTTGAAGGGTTTATGACCCTTGCTTTGCAAGGAGCCACCTATTTATTTTTGATCTGAATGTGTCAAGCTTCTGGCTGCTGCGTTGTGCTGTGCACGTGCCCGCTGAGAGCGAGGAGCCTGCTGCGGCCCCGCTCCTGGTGCAGTTGCGTGTCTGGGGGGAGCAGGTGGCAGGAATGGTGTTTTCGGCAAATGTATTATTCCCCTGGAAAATCCTGGCTGTTAGATCTGGTCAGCATATGTGAAGTGTCGATTGGTATCGGTGGTGGGAAGGGGAGTTGCAATATACTTTGCTAATGGAGAAAAACCCAAGGAGCAATTCCCTGATTTACGCTTTCAGTGATGTGAAATGAAGCCGTCTGAAGCGCTTTGCTCAGCAAGCTCTTAGCAGACCGCTTCTTCCTCCCTACTTCATGCAGAATTTTTCAAAGAGGCTGTTTCTCAGCTCTGTCGCTGGGTGGGCAGAGGTGGCTAGGGGAGCATGGAGCCCCTTAAATGCATCCGGAGGCCCAAAGCATTATGCATGGGAACACAGAGCAAGCAGCGCCCGCCGTAGCTCGCTCTGAAGCCCCGGTGCAATTCTGTCCCCAAGCGGCTGAAAAGGTCATTTGGCTCAATAACAAATGTTTAATTTTTTTTTCTTCACTCCCTCAAATAGTCAAGTTAGCATCCTTCCTCTGCTACGGGAGCTTCTGGAGGGGGTGTCCTGAGGAGGATTATCAGTAAGAGTGCCTGGGCCTGGGCTGCTCCTCTCCCGAAGGTCCCCGGCTGCTATTTGCACATCCTGGGGTCTGACCGTGGCTGGCATTTCCCCTGCTGGGTGGAATTTACTTTCTGCCTGGCAAGGGCATTGGGTAACATTTGCGCACCTGGGCTGCTTAAGCTGTGGAGGGGCTGGGGGGATGCGGCAGAGAAGGTCAGGGGTCTCTGCTTTCCTTACGGGCAGGAGGGAGTGGGGAGAGCGGCTGATGGGCACTGTGTCCTCTACCTAGGCAGCAAGCAGGAGGGGGAAGACGACGTTATGTAGCGTGATGGTACCTGTGCAATCGTCTGGACCCTGCTCTGATGTTGGGTGGATGCAGGGTTGGCCCTGGCTGTGGAGAGCTCAGACCCTGCTCAGTTTCCTCTTGTAGTGGACGGGTCGGTTGGGCAGCCAGGTCTGGGCAGCAGGTGCTTGGTTGGTTTTTATTGTGGCAAAGGGTGTTGTATTTCCATTCGGATAGGTTTGCAATGCGTGCCCGGGAGGCATGCAGCCTGGGGTGGGATTTCTCCTTAGAAATGGCTCTTCTGCATCCAGGTCTAGAAAGCCGTGGGGTCCTCACGCACTGGCTCTTGGGGGTAGGACAACATGTGCAGCAGCACGATGGCATGGCTGAAGGTTTGGGGAGACTATCCCAAGGGCAAACGGGGATTGTTTACCATGAAAAACGCACAAGCAATATGGAAGGAGATAAAACACATCGAGGGGTGGTGGTAGGGGAAGTCCCCAGTCTTTCCATGCTCCTGAGGTAGGTGGCAAAGTCCACGCAGGTGGAAAGACAGATTTTTATTTCCTTTTTTCTGCTGTGTTTAGTTAGGCTTTGGAAATGTCCTTCGGCAAAGGCAGCGTGCCTGGCTGGCTGGGTGCTTGGGGGGCTAATAGCCAGGGGCCAGGGCAGAAGGCAAGTGCTGGAAGGGCTGTGATGGCATGGTGCTTCCAGCCCCAATGCCCGGTCGGGAGCTGTGGGCACGCCAGTCCCGTGTGCCGAGGCACACGGCCACAGGCAAGGGCAGCGGATGGACCTGCTTCATGGTACGTAGGCTGCAATTGAGAAAGGAGCTGCGCAATTAGGAGAGGTCCCTGCAGTTTGTGTTTGAAAGGAGCTCCATTAGTATAATTTTTTAAGCTCCTGTTTCATCAGCAGATGGCCTTCTGATTAAGAAGGAAACAGCTTGCATGGGCCCTGCAAGTTGCTGGGGTATGCGGTGGGTCTCCGATCCCTTTCACTTTTTTTTTTATTGCTTTTGTTTTGCCCTTTGGGGATGCCGAGTCTGCTGCCCCGGAGGCAGCCGGGCTCCTGTCAGCACCCTTGGGTGGTTATGCTCTCCTCCCTCAGGCAGCTCTTTCAAGAATCTCCTCGGCCTCTTGGCCATCGCACGCAGTCAGCAGCCTTCCTCTTGCCACATCTCCTCTCTCTACGCAGGCACTGGTGCTGGGTCTGACCCTGGTCAGTGATTGTCCTTGCTGGCTCCTGGGGAAGCCCAGCCCTGCAGCTCTCCAGAGGGCTCTCCTGGGCTCGGTGGGGAGCGTGGAGGAGACCTAAATGAAGAACAAATGAGAACCATATAGAGACAAATGGGAATCAGATTTAGGAAGCAGACGAGACAACCCTTTGGAAGGGGCAGGGGAGCTGTTTGCTTTAATCAGTCTCCTTGGGTTTCAGGCAATAATAAAGCAGATTTGTTTTCTTTTACCTTTTCTTTCCCCAGCCCCCTCTTTTTCCCTTTGTTCCTCTTACTTGCTGTTCTCAAAATAGCCCTGGATCCAGCAGCACCAGCATCTCCTGCCCGAGCTCTCACCTTCTGCAAATGGGATTACTGGCCAATCCAGCCGACATCTTGTTCAGTTTTTTCCTTTCTCTTTCTGTCTGGTTCTCCCTGTTGGGAGCTTGTCACCTCGATCCAGGCTGCCTTGGCTGGGCTGCTGGGTATGGGTCCCTCCCACCACCAGAGGAGCTTTTCGGACTTTCTGGAGCGTGTGGTAGAGCAAACTCCTCCAAACAGGCTGAGGCTTTCTCTGCACAGTCTGTTTGTCCTGGCACGCTCCACTGTCTAATTTAGAGGCAGTCCCCAGGGACTGGCCGTGCTTGGAGGAGATCAAAGTTTCTCTGCTGGAGGTCTTGGGCAGTGCCTCCAAGATGCTCGAGTTACCTCCTAACATGCACTCCTCCGGGACACGGTGGTGGCTGGTGGCTGCAAGGGAGGACCCTGCCTTTCTGGCCTCCATGGATGGGTTGTTTCCCTGCAGAAAAGTACTGCCTTCCCCTCACTCTTTCTTTTTCCCCTGGTCATCGTCTTGGCGTGCAGCACGTGGATCTTGGGAGGGCTGGGGCCATATGTAGCTGTGGGTCAATGAAACCAAGCCTTTGATCCCTTCCACTTCCAAGAATCCTGGTGGTGAGTAATCATCTTCCCATGCAGAGAGGCCAGACTGGAGCTGGGATTAGCGGTTCCCATGACCAACTCTGCAGCTCTCCATCTCCTGCACTGGGCACCACGCAAGGAATGAAGTTTCTCCCACCTTGAAGGGGAATGTGTGCCCTGCCTGCTGCTGTCTCACCAGTGCCTTCTGTGGCTGGGCTGCTCTGCCACGCATGGCTGTTGTGGTGGTCATGTCCCAGGCAGAGCTTTCTCCTACAGAGTTGTTTTTCTATTTGCTGGTGGCTAGTAGAGAGACAAGAGATCTGAAGTAACCTCCAGCCTGTTCCAGTGGATTGCTTTCAGGTGCTCTCTTGGATTTTGTAACCTATTTAATCTCTGTCTTAAGTAGGATTCCCTACCCTGGAGAGTAAGTTCAATAACGCTGCTGGGATGTGCTGGGAAGGCTTGGTGGTCAACAGCCTCCAGTATGACCATTGGATTTCCAACTCCTCATGCCTCAGGCAGAGACTTTCAAGGTGGCAGAGCCAGAACTGTGTTCCCAGCCGGGTTGTGGGTTCCCTCTATATTCAGTGGGTGATGCTGGTGCAACGTGGTGGGGTGGTTTGTGCGGGGCACCCTTCACCTCCAGTGCTCACCAGGGCTCTTGTGAATGCTGCAGAATGGCCTGTATAATTGCAATAATTTTTCTGTGTGGCTTGGCACATCTTGTGCGTAGGCTTTGCTGATAATCCTCGATGGAGGCTGTGTCTGATCCCAGTGTGGGCATCTTAGCTGTTTCGCAAGAGGCATTTGGGAGAAAGTTTTTGGTGGCTTTGCTGCCCAGGAGAGGCTGATTTAATTAATGTTTGCAAGACTACCACAAGGCTTTCCAGTTGCAAACTGGTTTGGTTTTGCTCTGAAAAGCAGAGTGAAGCAGAGGAGCCGAGCATGCCCTGCAGTGGCTTTTCCAGGTCCCAGAGGTCAGCACAAGGGAAATCGCCTCCGTTGCAGCGTAGGGTGAGCCTCCTCCCTTGTTCAGCACAGCAGAAATCATGGTTCTAAACCTTCAACCCCGGTATGTAACCACGCTGTAGGCAGTTGTCTGGCCCAGCTGGTGCAGGTGGGTGCTGGGGGGGCCAGGGGAGCGCACGGGTGATTCGGCACCCTGGATGCACCCCAAAGCTCCCCATCCTGTGCTGTATTTCATCTTCCTGTGCTTCCAGAGAACTCTGTGCGTAAGATACTTCTTGTTGCTGCCAGCAAGCTTCCATTTAACCGTGCCACGGTGGGGCTTTTTTTAAAATTTTATTTTATTAGGAAATTCCCATTTGGTTGCTTTAAAAAGCAAGCCCTTGTGGCTGGCCCCTGGCCCACCGTTAACAGATTTGTTTGAGAAAAGGCTGCGTTGGCATCCTGCTTTATTGAACATGCCTCCTGGGAAGGCGGTTTGAATATCCTTCTGTCTCCTCCGAGCAGGGAGCTCTCAGGACTGCCTGCCGCCATGGGGATGGGGAATGCTCTCCTCTCCCTTTCCCTCCCACCCCTTCCCCTTGTTCAAGCCTCCCTTTTCTTTTTTTTTCAATTTTTTTTTTTTTTGAGGAGAGAGAGCGCTATGCACGGTGCATCCCACTCCGTGTGGCTTTTTTCTTTCCCCATGGAGTTCATCCAAAGTTCGTATCCAGACGATGAACAAAGTAGCTCAGACCTTTTCCTGACTCCTCACCCTTTGTCCTCATCACTTAGTGACAGACAGGAATCAAATGCCACAGACAGGCTGACGGGACAGGGCTGTGTGAAAGTCCTTGGAGGAGGAGGAGGAGTGGAGCAGTGCTGGGTAGATGAGGGACTCATGTTTAAACTCTTCTCCCCCTCCCTGGCTAAAGAGCAGAGCTGCTTTTACTTTGAAAGGCAGAGGGGAGGTGCAGCATTATTTTTGGGGGTTTTTTTTGGCAGAAACCGGATAAATTTTTAGCGACAATAGATACAGGGAAGAAGGACCGGATGGAGTTAGCCTCAGTGTTTAGCACTGGGTGTGCCTCCCGTCGGGGGCAGGGGAAGGAAGGGGCTACGGGCTGTTGTGGATCAGAGGGATGGAGGCTGCTCGTCTGCCTGCACTGCCTCTCTGCTGGAACGGGATGCTTTGCTATAGGGAAGAGGGGGTGCAAAGTCCTGGTCCCCATCTGTTTATAAGGGCTGCATTGTCCTGGCTTGGTCTTCCATCTCACCAAGAAAGGTGGCTTGATCTGGTCTTGGCTTGGTCTTCCGTCTCGCGCGGCTTCAGGGCTCCCCTCTGGGCGGTGGGTGGTACCCCACTGAGGGTGCAGGGGAGCGGGGTTTCATGTTGGAGCCCTCCCTGTGCCGGCAGGCAGTATGTGCAGGCTGGTTTAGCTGGGCAGCTGCCGGGGTTGGGCTTCTCACTATTATCAAAAGCTGGGAAGGGACTGTTTCCCAAGCTGGCGTTCGGGGTGCTCAGGAGCAATTCAGCCTGTCAGGAAGGGAAAGGAGCAATTTAGCCTGTTTCTTCGTTAGCACTTGTCTAACTCATTCAGCTGTCAGAATTGGGATGACTCCTGATGGTATTTATCCATCTTCCAGATGTCCTCCTCACCATTCACCTTCTTTCTTTTTTTTAATGAAAAATAATGACAACTAGAATGTCTGGAAGTCCCAGATGAGGAAAGGATGGCAGCACCTCATGGCAGCAATTTTGTGGGGGCTTTTATGGAAGCTGGATTGGCTGTAGCACCAAGTTTGGCAGAAGTGGAGAGTAAGGATCTCATGAGCCTCCAGGCAGAAGAGATCTCCACAAAATGTATGGTGACCCTTCACTTGGGCCTGTTCCTCAAGAGGTGCTGTGATCCTGCAGAGATGTGCTGGGCCAGGGCTCTGCTTCAGTCCTGGATCTTCTTGTGACCGAATACCTCACGTCTGTCTCAGGAAAGCAGGGACATTCCCCTTGGTTTCCTAAGGGGATCCTCCTGGTGCAGACAAGTGGCTGCAGCCTCCCATAACATGTTATCTGTTAAAGTCTGTGGAGCGAGCTCCAGGGATGTGGTGTGAGGCAGGGCTGGGGGCTTTGCCTGCTCAGGGCCACCCTGTTGGCAGGGAGATGTGGATATCCCTTGTGTAGACAAACTCCGTGCCTGGCTTTCAAGGCATGGGTATGTGATCGGGCAGGGAGGGGAAACGCTGCTGTCAGAAAAGGTCTTGCAAAGGAGCATTTACATTTGGTCCTTAAATCTTGGGAAGTGCCCTGGAAGCTGTGGGTGAGAGGAGGATCTCTTGGGTTCAGTCTGCACGTGGAGAGAGACTGCTCATGGCTTAAACGAGCAAGAGCTATGTTGTCTCCTCTGTTGGCAGGGGAGAAACCAACTTGCTCAGTGAGTCCCAGGAGTGAGCAGGGAGCTGCAGCAACCAGCTCATGCCAAGGCATGGCAGGCCGAGTCTCCATCCCCAGCCCTGGCTGCAGCATCCCACGTGGCTCTGGCCGCTCTCATCAAGCCTGCTGCCGGGGCTGCTTGCAGGGGTCATCTCGGAGGTGGCAGGAAGAGGCTGGGGAGGTCCAGGTTTTACCCTCTTTTTTTTGTTTGCTGATTTTGCAGAGCTTGCTGATCTGGGCCCTGGCCAGCTCTTCTGACTCACAGGAATCATCTCATGAGTCTCCTACACCCTCCATTACCTGATCCGAGCGCTTCCTGGCATGTCAGCTCTCGCTGCCATGCCGTCGCAGAGCAGCGGCCGTGAAGGGAGCTGTGCATTTGTGCAGCATGCGTCCGCCGCTGGCTGCTGCAGCATGCGGTGCTGGAAGGGACCGGAGCCTGGGTCTCCCCTGTCACCCTTTGCAATGCATGCTCCCTTTGCTAGTGACCATCTTTTCTGACCCTGCAGACGGTCTCTAAATTGATTGCGAGGCAAAGTAAAGATCTCCTTGGTTGTTAAGAGGAGCAAGCTTGATGGCTTTGTTTTTTCCCTGTCCCTTGTGCTGTGTTGCTGGGAGCAGCAGCACTGGGTGCTGTAGGAGGTAGTTTGGGGAGTCCACTCGCCTCTCGCCTGGTTGCTGTAGGGCTGCTGCATTTCTGTTCATAAATGCAACAAGTCGGATCTGGAGGAGGATTGTGGCGATCCACAGGCTCCTTCCAGCACTCCCTATCTCTGGTAAATGCAGTGGGTCAGCAGGAGGTGACCAGAGTCAAGTAAAAACTCCATGTACTGATGCTGCAAACTCTGAGGTCCCTGTTGAGGAAAGGGGGGTGTGACACATGCTTGGAAATCCCCCCCCGTTGCAAGCTGGGAAGTCTCCTGGAGTTCTTGACTTGCCCATCATGCCATGAGATTTTTGCACGCGGCTTTACCTCCTCACCCCTGCAGGGAAGCAGCCGGGGCATGTTCCCATCCCAGCCTTGTACCCCTGCGAGGTGCTTGGTTTGGCAAAGGGCTGCTGTTGCATCAGGCTGGGCTGCACCCAGCGAGAGTGGGGGGAAGGTCCCTGTGCTTGCGGCAGGAACATCACCCAGAAATAGTTCAATATTGTGGCTCCTGAGCGGGCTTGGGGAGGTCTGTGTGTTTGTGGCTTGTTTCCATGTGCCACACATGAATTTCTTTCCCATGGGTCCTGGTGACTTGTAAGATTTGGGTTTTTTGGTGGCTTTCTGGCCTTTGGCTGCCAAGCTGCGTGTGATGTTGTGCAAGTGGTTTGCATGTTGTACTAAGTTTGCAGGTACCTCGTGGAGAGCTTAAGAGGACAGGAAAGTCCTGGTTTGATACAATCAGGGACTCGCATCCCCACTGAATATGGAGCAAACCTCTCCTCTGGACTGGGTGCCCGTGGACAGCCTGGCTTGGTACGGTGGCAGGGAGGTCTTTTTGGGCTCTGCTGAGCAGTGTTGGGGTTGCTCCTTGTTGTGTGACAGGGAGCTGCTGAGGTGCCTCACCTGGCTGGTCCCCCACCTGGGTGCCCCCGGGTGCCTGAGGAGCAGGAGCAGGCTTGTGCAGGACTGGGTGCTGGACAAGCAGTGCTCTCCCCTCTTGCAGAAGGGTAAAGCGAGCGGCGGGGCCCGCTCCTCTGGGACAGCGATGGCTGAGGTTTGGGTCTCCCCTAGCCTGAGCCACCCTCTTGTTGGGCCTCAGTGCAGCCTGCTGCTAAAAGGGGAAGGTGATGTCCTGAAAATGCCCTCCCAGGTGACTTGGGCACTGATGTTTTACCACCTTTTCAGCAGAGTTGGAGTCCCAGGGCTGGTAAAAGTTAGCCACTTGTTTGTGGTTGCGAGTTCCCCCCTTGGCAGGAGTCTGTGTGCATGGGTCCTCCCCATCAGATGGGATTTGGGGTGCGGGAGGGTTTGCAGTCTTCCTTGATACGTTCCCTATCGTACATCCCAGCCTCGCCGAGCACAACGGTGTCCCGCAAGATGCGTGATCCGTGCCGAGCTGGCTCCGGAGCCGAGCTCTCCTGCTGTCTCCCCCTACCCCTGCTTGCCTCTGCCACGGCAGGGCCTTTGTCAGCCGGCCAGAAACCTGCAGCGCCGCAGCCAGCCTCCCTGAAGTGCCAGTGATGCGGCGTTCGGGTCCCGGCCCCCTCCCCGCCTCTGCCCCAGCATTTATCAGCAACCTCCCTTCCCTCCCAGCTGCCAAATTCTTTCTCTGTGCCGTCATCCTCCGGCCAGAAGCCGCCCGTCCCCGCTCTCCCTCCCTCCGAAACCAGCCCAGAACTGCTGGGCAAACATTTTGCCTGTTGTTATTACAGTATTCCCATCTGCATACTTAGTCATAAACCCCTTTTAATTCCAGCCTTTTTCTGGGGCGGGGTTAAGAGTTCAAACCCATCATTTTTCTTTTGGGGCTGGAGGCTTACAAAAGCAGCCCGCGGCGAGATTGTTCAGGAGGACGGGGCTGAGAGCGAGTTTAGGGGGAGGGAAAGGGGCGGTGGGGAGGGGGGTTGCACAGAGGGGTGCTGGCTGTGCAGCCCCCCCTCCCCGGGGAAGGCTTTGGTTGAGGTTTGTGTGGGGCTGGCTGTGGTAGGGGGGTGCTGTCTGCCAGCCCCCTTCCTGCGGCTCGCTGGGAAGCTGGAGGTGGATGTGGCTGGCCCCTTCATGGGGAGGCGTCAAGTCGTGCTGCTTCTGGTCTTTCCTCGTTTGCTGGAGTCTTTGGATAATGGAGCGCCGAAAGCTGGAGAGGAGCGTTCCCAAACATGCGGGGAGGGGAGCAGCCCTGGCTCTGTGTGAGAAGGCCCCTCCAGGAGAGCCTCACAGGCACAATGCGATGCTGCTGATGCTTTAGCGATGCACAAGATGCTGCAGGGCTCCCTTCGCCCAGCTCACCATGTCCTTACTTTAAAAGGCTGTCCGCTCCTCGCGTGGGGTGGTGAGGGTCCTGCTTCAGGAGCACCGGTGGTCCCTGCGCTCACCTCCCACGCTGTGCAGGCATCCCTAGGGCTGGATGAGCCCAAGATATCTCTGCATTTCTCCCAAAAAACATCGGGGTCTGTTGCTTGTGAGCCCACCTGGACTTAGTAGGTGGCTGTAGTAACTCTTCCCTCCTCCCCTTTGGAGCCTGGCTGCTTTTAATTCCCTCTGTGGCAATGGTTCCTGGATGCTCACACTTCCTACTAGCTCAATGCCACCCCATCGTGAGGTCTTCCTGCCCGCCATCTGCTTTTCTGTGACCTGGGTGGTGCGGCAAGGCAGCGGGGGGGCAGAGGGTTCGTAAGGGCAATGTTAAATTCCTGCGCAAGGTTTGGTGCCTGCATCTTGCCCGTGCTGCTGCTGCAGAGCACCTGGACTGGATGCTGACCTGGGTCCAGTGGGACATGCTCCCTCCGCCCTCTCGCCCATTGCGGATGCCATGCCGCATCCCTGTGAGATGGGGTACGGACCAGTTGTTGTTTGTGAGCTTGAGAGGCATTGGCATCTTCATGTCTGTAGGCAAGATGAGGTCGTTTTTTTCCCCCTCCAAATTAAAAGGTCTCGAGGAGGAAAAGAAATAGTAATAATGTGTATTTGGGTTGACAGAAACGTTGTACAAATTTGTGCAGCTCAATTTCCCAACATGTTTCAGTAAAGAAGACTCTCTTGCTTTGCTTTTGGGAAGCATAAACAAGATGGAAACATCTCATATTTACATTTTTGAAATTAATACTTTGCCTTTTTTATTAGAAGTATTTCTCTGAAATTTGACTTCAGTTTTATACTACAGATATCTTAAAGACAAATCCAGCTCTTGAGTGATGCTATTTAAAAAAAAAAAAAAGAAAAATATCCTGAAAGAGCAGGTATTTGGGCAATTCTGTTTGAAAGTTACTCAAAGGCAGGAATGCCAAAGTGAAGTTTGCAGGTACAACCTCCGCTTCTCTCTCTGTATATCCCACCATTTGATCTGTGGTTGCATGATCACACAGTGTTACCCATTTAGACTGCGTGATGGCTTATCATATGTAGTTTTTTTCCCCCTGATTTTCTTACATGCATGGACTGAGGGTTTCATGTCACTATAGATATTGAACAGCCACAGGAAAATAATCTAAACAACATGCTCAATGTTTTTAGCAGATCAGGTAGAAGTTTTCTTAAAAGCTTGCCCCAGTGTAGGTGGGCACCATGATCTTGCAGGCGGGTGGAGCTGCAGGGCTATCCCAGGCAGGATGAGTGGTCTGAATTTACATCTAAATTGCCTTTTCTGTGTGATCCCCTGAATTGCCTTAAGAGCTGGACTTCTGGGTGGAGAGATTTTTGAATTTTTTTTTCTATGTGCATGCTGGCTGGTTAAGCCGCTGTAGAGGGAAGGGAGCTTGCCACACGAGAAATCCGGGTTTAGTCTCCAGTAAACTCAGAGGCGTTCATCCTTCTGGCCTGAACTTGATGTGATAAAGAGCCTGCACGTATTACACCTGCACTTTGCTGTTTGCAAATGCAAGGGTGGAAGGGGAAAGGCCCTGCTGTGAGCAAAAGCGGCTTGTGAGCCTTTCCGCACGCCTCTGCTGCGGGGAGCAGGAGGGGGAGCAGGTGGAGCTGGAGGGCTGCGACGGCTTTTTCCAGCTGCGAGCATGCCTGGGATTGAGCGCTCGGATCACGGAGCTCTGCCTACCTGCCCTCTGCGTGCTCGGCAAGCCGTGGCTTGCAAGGCATGGCGGGTCCTTCGTGCGGGCTGTGTTGCTTGCTGCAGCCTCCCCCTCCTGCTTTGGAGGGGAGCTGGGTGGGTCGGGGCCAGCCACCTGCTTCGATTACCTCTCTCAAGGGGTGCTGCTTAGCTTTGCAAAGCTGGGTGCTGCTCTTTCCCCTCTGCTGCGTGGAGTTTTGGAAAGGAGTTTTCCTCTCTTGTGATCAGAGGCAGTGGGTGCTTTGCTGAGCTGCGCTGGCTGCTCGGAGATGCCTGAGGAGAGGCTTTGCAGGGTGCGCATGGTGCTCATTAGACCTGTTTAGCAGGAAGCTTATGTCTCGAAAAAGGACTGGCTGGCCTGCCTGGTGTGGGGCAGGCGAGCAGGCTCAGCCCTTGCGCGGGAGCCAAAAGAGGTGTAGGTTTGGTTTCTGGGCACGATGTGTTGTTGAGTGATGCTGGTCAGGTCACTCTGCTTCCTTGCTGGCCTGCCTGCGCGGTGGGTGCATCTGCATATCTTATGGCTCTTTGATCGATTAAAGCAGCTTGGGTTATTGCAGGGAAGAGAGCCTGCCTGTTGTCCTCTGCCTGCGGCCTTCTGTTGTGCAGCGAGGGTCTGGCGGGGTGACGTGAGTGCCAGACCTTTACTGGCAGGGACTGGGTGGAATATTGGGCAGGAGAGGAGCACTGGTAGTTAGTTTTGAGTTTTCTTCTGGGCAACAAAGACTGCTGATCTTGGAGGTGTTTGAAACCTTTCCCCACTTTCACATCTCCATCCTCAAGGTAGATGCATCCTCAGGATTTGGGTATTTGCAGGCATTGCTCACCCAGGGTGCCAGGGCTGTGCATTGCAACACCATCTCCTACCTCCCGCACAGAGCTGCCTCCAGCAGGAGGAGAGCTGGTGCGTGGAAAGGCACTGGGCTTACGTGACCTATGTCTGAAGATTTCATTAAATCAGGATGAATTTTGTGCTGTTTGTGTGTGCGGTTTCCTATTACTCTGCAAACAGGGGCCTTGCTTGCCCCAGGAGTGGGAAACGTGGAATATGCATGCTCCTCCTCTTCCTGTCTTGCTCTTTTTTTTCTTTTTTTTTTGTGTTGAAAACGAGAGGGCTTGTGCGATTTCTCCCTCCCTATGCTCACCTGCACCTTTTGCCTTTCTGCTGCCTGATGCCTTAATTACAGCTGATGAAATGGCATGCCAGTAAATCTTGGGAGGGGTCGCCCCTTTCACATGCCAGCCCTGGGATGGGGGACATGCCGTCCCCACTCCGTCCCGACCATGAGCACATTTCCATTGCTGCTCCTTTAAGCTCTCTCCCTCTTTTCTTAACGTGCTGCTTGTGTAATTGTTGGCTGTTTGTCCGCTAATGATTATAAATTAGCGGCCGAGTGTATAAAAAGTTAATGAAGTTCTGTCGGTGGAACCATTACGCCTTCCCAGGCTGGCACGTACAGGTCGGCCGAGCCGGTAAGAAAAGCCAGACACCGAGTCCGGCCTTTCAGGGGATCAGGTTTCAGCTCGCTCTTTCCTGCTGTGTTTTTTTTTTCTTGCTGGATGGAGCCAAAGTTGAGTGCTGGGAATGCCAAAAGGTGGCAGGTGATATTTTCTCTGCTACGGAGTGAAAAATAACCAAAATTCTTGCATGCCCCCATTGTCGCTTATTTCCAGCCCTCTCATTCCACTGTACCAAGGGCACATCCCCTACTTGTCCCCCTTCCTGGCTATTTCAAGCCTGGGGTCTGAGGACTGCCCGGAACCTTCGGTTCTGCTCCATAGCAGCTTTTCTTCTGCACATGGGCTTCTTGAGTGGAAACCGAGCATCTTGGACACCTTCAGCTTCTGCTGCTTTACCTTGAGCATCCGACCATGACATGGCAAGAACAGCTTCTTCTACCGCAAGCACTCAGTGCTCATGAGCAAGGTGTAGGAAGGGTGTTGGAGGGCACAGCATGATCCTACAGGTATAAATCTTACTGCTATAAACCTCCAAACCTTCCCCCCCCCCCCTTTTTTTTTTAATTGCTCACAACTTGGCAGGACTTTTAACTGTGTGCCCTGGAGTTTCTCCGGATGGAGGTAGGTTTGGTGTAGGGCTTGCTAAAACGAGCTGAGTGGCTCAGAAAAAAAAGCGATGGAGAAAAAAGAAGGCGTCCTCCTTGCTGCATGTGTGAGCGAGATTTTGGAAGTGCTTCTCTGGCTCTGGCACCCCTCCTCTCTGGAAGAGTTGTGGAAACTTGGCAGTGGGGCTGTCTTGTGTCATCCTCATGAAAATTCAATCGAATTGGGAGCAGATACCCGTCTGCTCGGCAGGTCTCCGAGGAGCCCACGCGGTGTTTTGGCAGCCAAGCCCTGGAGAGCGGCTGCCGGCCCCGGGGCACTGCAGGCTGGGCGTCCCCTCTGGCCCTTCCTCGGCAGAGACTTTTCCTGGGCAGCAGCTGCCGCGGAGCGGGAACGAGGGGGAAACGCGGCTTGTATGGAGCTCTTGGGAGACAGGACAAGGTTTTGCAGGATCAGAGAGACCATGGGACCCAGTTTGCGATGACCCACGGCCTGGCTGTGCCATGCGGTGCTTAAGCAGCTCAGAGAGGGTGCCATCTTTTCCACTAGACCCAGGTTTTTCCCAGATGGGATTATCTGTGCTCTTGTGGCGCTTTTCCCGAGTTTAAGAGTGTGAACACTAGTCTCCTGGCCTTCTTCCAGGCTGAACGATTGCTTGCGGCATCCCTTATTTCCCCCCCTCTGCTGCTAGGTTGTGCTCAGCAGGGCTCCTTCCTGGGGCTGGTGGGCTCCATCTCTGCAAGAGTAGCCCCCTCCTTCTCTGAGGAAGGTATTTGCAAGGGTGCTGGCAGGATGGCAGGAGGAACATGAGCCTTGCTGGACTGCTGCGACATGTTTTGGGGTGGGCTGGAGCCTCAGGCCAAGCTGCCTGGCTTGGCCTGGGGCAAAAGCTGGGTGTTCTCCTCCCTCTCTCCTTGATGCACGTGTGGCCTGGTGCTGTGATGCCCATGGCAGCGGCAGCTACTTTTCTCCTCTGCCGTGGGTTTGCTCAGTGATTGGGGTGCTGGCAGCGAGCACAGTTTAAGCAAGGCACGCTTTGCTGGGGTGCATGCCCCTGTTCTCCCATCTGGATAGCTGGTGCGAGGGGGGAGGCAGGCTGCTTGAAGTCAGTGGGAGCCTTCCCTTTGATTCGGCTGAGGCTTGGATTGGCCCCTGGATTTTAGGAAGGGCTCGGCAAACCTCTGCGTCCAGCTGCCGGCATGGGGATTAACGCCAGGAGGCGTGGGTGAAAGCTGGAGCTGTTGAGTGGTGTGGCAGGGGCCTGGTGGCCTTGGGCACGTGGTGGGGATTACGGTCAGACGTCCTCCCTGCCGCCTGCAGCCCCGGTGCTGGCCATGCCTTTGGGGCTGGGATGGGGGGTTTTGGGGTCTGCGCATCTCTCCCAAAGCAGAGGAACGGGGGGGTTCTGTGGGTGGAGGAGGAGGGGTCCCGCAGACCTCCAGTTTTGCGTGCGAACTGCTCGCAGGTGACCCCGCAGAGGAGACGACAGCCGGGAGCCTCCGCTCGCTGCTGGGGACCTGCCCTGCGTGAGCAGTGAGGCAGCGAGGAGGGGAGGCCAGGGAGGGCCCCCAGCCCCTGCTCCTGAGACCGATGCCTGCCTCTACTCTGCCCGGGGCTGGTTTTCGGGGGCGCAGGCATTCCAGGAATTTGTAAGGAATTAGGGGGCGGGCGGGGAAGAGCGGGAAGACTCTTGCAACATGAACCATCTGGCCTCCTCCGTCTCTTCGTGCGGCAGGGTCTGGGATAAAGGAACTGATCGAAAACAGACATTGTTTGAGACAATAAAACCGTATTACACGTTAATGAGAAAATACATTTGAGAGCTGAGGGCCTGGGGCAAGCTGGGTGTTCTCCTCGCTCTCCCCTCGACCCACGCATGGCCTGGTGCTGTGCTGCCCGCGGGCAGCGGCAGCCACTTTTCCTTCTGCTGTGGGTTTGCTCAGTGAGCCCGGGTGCTGCTGGTGTGCACAGTTTAAGCAAGGCATGCTTTGCTGGGGTGCATGCCCCTGTTTCCCCTGTCTTGCAGTGGAGGAAAGCATGATCCCAGCAGGGAGGCAGAAGGCACTCTGCAACCCTGCCCTGCACTGTTCATGGTCCAGGGGGGCTCGCTCCATTTGCACGCCCTCCATTCCCACTTGCACACTCAGCCTGGGAGCCTGTGGGGCCTCAGGCTCGTGCAGTTCCTCTCTCCGAGTACATAAAGCAGGTTAGGGCCTGTTCCCTGGCTGCGGGGCGAGTGGCACAGCCTGCCTCCCATCCGCCTGGCACAACGCTCCCTGAGCGGCCACAGGAGAGCTCTGCAGCCTGTGCCTGGCCCTGTCGAACTTGTAGCCTCGGGGACCCTAACACGATGCATTGCTGATGATGGTTGTCAGATCCTTTGGGCCCTGATTTCCTTCCCTCTCCTCATCAGCTTGTGCCTGTCCCCATGGAATGGGCAGACGCTCTCTGCCTTGGCTGTGGCAGGGTGTGTGGGCTCACTTGGGTGGCCGGGCTTGGCAGAGTCCCTGCCGGCTCCCTTCCTCGCTGTTCGGGTCCTGGCCTTCCCCTATTTTTCCTTCCTGGAGCTGGGTGTGGGTGTCTGCATCCTCTGCTCCGGATCCCCTCCCGCGAGGCAGTCGGATGCCCTTGGGAAGAAAGCCAGGGTGGATCCTCACCTGGAGGATGCTTTTTGAACCCATGGGTTGACTCATCCAGGCTTGAAGTAAGGCTTTAGTGATCCTATGGCTGGGCTTTCAGGCTTCCTGGCACCCTGTTTTTTCCATGGGGCTGACCTTTGCTGAGGGGTCTGGGGGACAAGGGAGCTCTCGATCGATTCCTGGCAATGGCAGAAGTTTTTAAGTAAGGGAGAGGCAGGGGTTTTGAAGATGGGGAGGAAAGGGCTGTGGGGGGAACGCGCCTGGAGTCTGTACCTCCCAGCCTAACATTTTCAGAGATCTTTCTTCACCTCAGGCAGGAGCGGGGAGCTGACGGTCCACGACAAAGGCCCCTTTTCTTCTCTGGGCTGGTGTTTTCATAGTGTTGGGTTACATCCCCCTCACTTTGGGGGTGGGCGGGAAGGGGGCATTGATAGAACCTGACACAGCCTACATGATGTAATGTTATTTTTTTGGTACCGAAACGAGGCAATTTTTCACTCGAGGTCAGCAGAATTTATGTCGAGCCCTGCTGGAGGGAGGGAGCCTGGGCTGGGGGTACAGGATGGGGTCTCCGACGCAACCCTGTGCACCCCAGGACCCCTCCAGCCCTGCCCCAAGCCCCACTGCCTGCACAGAGTTAACAAGCATATCACCCCCAGACCTTTCCCTGCTCCCCCTACCCCTCGCCTCGTGCTCGAACTGAAATATTTTAATTAAAACAGATTCTGTCGGGAGTGTGGAGCCAGGGAAGCCTGCTGCAGACCCTGCTTTCGGTGCTCAGGCCCTTGACATCTGTTTCCTATTGAAAGCTCTTTGGAAAGGAGAGCTGGCCCCTCCTCCCATCCCCAGTTTTAGTCCCTTTGGAGACCGACACGCAGCCTGGCTTTCCAGGGGTTTGTTCTCCCCCCAGCCTAGCTAAAGTTTTGCTCAAATAAAAATAAACAGGCAAAGTTGATTGCAGGCAGTAGGGAGGCTCACGTCTCACTGCATGTGTGAGGCTTTATTGACGTGATCACCCCCAGCGCGGCCAGGGGTTGAGGATGGGGTTTCCACACTCGCCCAGCAAGGATGGCAAAAAATCAGTAGGCTTGCTGCTGGGGGAACTGCAAAAGTAGGGTTTGGTGGTGGTGATGTGCATGGGGAAAGCTGTTTGTGTCCTATAAAGAAAAGCTCTGCCTGTTCCTCCGGCTGGGAGCAAGTGATGCCACCGGTGTGAGCCCTTCTGCTTGTTGATGTTTTGACTGCCCTGAGTCACAGTTTACATCTTAGCCATTAGTATCTGCTCTGCTCTGTCGTGCTCTTTCCAGCCAAGATGGTCCAAGGCATGGGGAGCTCCGGGTTGCCTTGGGCAGCTGCAGTGTGGGTGGGAGGATGTTTGGAAAAACCATCCCAGGTGGACAGGGTCATTAGTTGTGGCCCTTGTTGGGATGAGGTCTCCTTTTCCACAGGAGCATCACTGTGATCTTCTAGTAATGCGTCAGTGAGTTAAAATTGTTGGTATTTTGGGAGAGGCAGCTCCCACGGAGAAATGTGGCTGTGTGAGTTGCGGGAAAGCTGGGGCATGTAGAGGAGGGAGTGCTGGACCTGCATGGGGAGGGGACATGATGTGGTATCAGCGACTGTCTGGTTTGGCGCGTGCAAAAGCTCTGGAAAAGCCAGAGCATGGACCACCTCGTGCCGGACTGGCCTGGGAAGGCTGAGACACGTTGGTATGGCTGTGGAAGGCAGTGTTTTACTCAACAACCTGATGAGATCTGGTGGACTCATGCAGCACGAGAATGAAAACAACCCACTAAGGCTTTTCCACTGCACCAGTAGAGATCTTGATGGGTCTGTAACCCCTCCTGGCTGGTTGCACGGTAGGTGTGCTGGGTGAAGGCAGTCTGCGGTGGTAAGCATTCTCCAGGGGATCAGAAGTGAAACAGCTCTAGGATTTGAACAGAGTTGTTGCTGTTGAGGCTGTTTGCTTTAGTTAGTTAAATCTGGCTGGTTTGCAGTCTGGATTCTCTTCCTCTTCTCTCTGACCCTCCTTCAGTCTCCCAAGCAAATACACCCTGGATTTGGGCCCATGAGAGCCGTCAAAGCCCTGTCTGGAGGAGTTGCACCCCTCGTGAGATAGTGCTGTGTCCCCAGCCTGGCTGGGGTGGTGGGTGGTGGAGTTCAGCAGAAGGACGGGAGGTGGGTGGGTTGGAGAAGGGAGGTCAGAGGACCGTGTTTCTGGGAAGGTCGCTGCGCTGCCGGCATTTGCCATGGAAAGCCGGAGGTTGCAGCCATGTCCAGATGTGGAGAGGTCAACCCAGTGCCCTCCTGCACAGGGAGGGGAGAGGTTCCTCTGGCCATTTTAATAGAGCGCTGCCGCCATTTGAGAGTGTGGGAGGGAGTGGGAAGAAGATGGAGCGGGGGGGAGTAAAGATGGTTGAAAAACTACAGGGAAAAATATAAACCTGTAGCCTGTGAGAGCTGATTCTCACCGCATTAAAGGGTTTAAAAGAAGGTTGTTTCTCTTCCCTTTCCTGGAACTTTTTCCTGACCCCTTTCAAATCGAAAAGCTTTATCAAGTGTTAGTGGCTTTTCTTTTTTGTGATTGTTGCTTTTGGCTTGAAAGGCAGGAAGCAAACAAAAGCGGTATGTGCTGCGTTGACTGCTGTAACTCCCTCTCCCCAAAACAGCGGATGCTTTCCAGTGTCCATATTTCAATGCAGTGTTATGGTTGGGGCGGCAGGGAAGGGAGGCTGCTCGGGTGTGAACGAAGACATCTGCTTGCCTAGGGAGACCTCCTGGTCCTGCTCTGGGGTGTTGCTGACCTCCTTGCAAAACGCCTGGGTGAGGGTGGTACCTAGTTGTGTGGTGACTTGATTTGGCTAAAATGATCATGTGATGAGCAGGTCTTAATTTCCTGGCCCCCCTCCATCTCCTGGCTCAGGTTAGGCACCTGTATCACCATCCTGATGGCAAAAGGTGAGGCACAGACACCCTGTGACTTTCCCAGAGCATTGGCCAGAAAGGGGTGGTGGGAAATTAAGCCCCTTCCCCAGGATTCCTGTTCTGTAGGCTACCAACTGATCCCGCACTCTCCTGCCCTGTATTTTATCTTCCTGGTGATAGTTTCCTGGCTGCGATGCTCCTCTGGTATCGGGACCAGCTGCTGTGCGAAGGCGCATGCATGTGTGGGACACAAAGGTTGTGTATATGAATGAGTAAAAACTCGGAAAGAGTCTTAACACCGTGTTTATCTCACGGAAGAGGAATTTTTTGATGAAGAGTCGTGAAATCATCCATCTTCCCCCTGTTGTTTTGGTAGTGGTGTCGCCCACGAGGATGCGTCCTACCCCTTTCTTAGGGGCGTGTGGGGAGGTGTCTCTTCAGATGCGTATGTAAAAAGCCCCTGGGCTGCCTTTGCCGAGCTTGTTTTATGTTCTTGTTCTACGAAAAAGTTGTGTGTTGCTTCGTATTTCTAAGCTGTTGCTGTGGTGGTGGTGGTATTTGCTCTCAGCGGCTGAAGAAAAGCTCTTGGTTGTTCCCCCCCCCCCCACACCTTTGCATTAACATCTGGACAAAGATAAATGCATATGTGCGTTGTCTTCACTTGCTTCGACATCCTCGCAGCATTAATGAAAAGATCATTTCTAACGTGGAGGAGCAGTGGCCCGGATTACAGTGGGGTTTGCTCCCTACCTCTCTCCAGACAGCGAGTGGCGTGTTGGGAACAAACTCTGCAAACTTGGCGCAGGCAGCGTAAGTGAAAGCTAATTGGAAGCAGCCCTGACTTGCACTCTGCTGGAGCTATTTACAATATCTTTCATGCGGTGACTTATTGAGTTATTCGCTCAAAGGAAAAAAAAAAAAAGTCCTTGCTTATTTATAGCAACGGTGGTAACCACTGATACATGAGCTGGCTTGGACATGGAAGCATCTGTCCTGGTCAAACCTTTGGCTATTAATTCACATCCTTCACCCCCCAGCCCTGGATGCATTGAAGCACATATGCAAATATTGCTGTCTGGGGGTCACATTTGGGTACCGGAGACCTTTCAGGCCTTTTCTCTTACACTCCTGACCAACGTCCCATGTCATTGCACCATCCTGGACTGTTGTCTCTAACACCCTTGATCTCCTGCTGTGTAATGCCTGGTGGGTGGTGGTTTTTCATCGTTGGTTTAACTGGGGTGGTTGCTGAGTGTGGATTAGTCTGAGCTGGCTGGGTGAGGGCGGTGCCTGGCATTGCATCGGACCTGTTTTATCTTGGGGCTGGGGAGGGAGAGCGCCTAATGTTGGTTTCAGAGGAGGGAGGAACGTCCGTGTGTCTTGCACAGGATTTTGGGTGCACGGCGTCTTTGTGTGGAGCATGGCTGGGCTAAGTAGGTGTGAGGGGTGTCCTAGGGTCAACCAGACAGGAGGGGTTCAGCTGGGGACACAGGTCTGTGCCGTGGGGCTCGGGGCTGAAGTACTGTGTGGACCCTGGCCATCACTGCCATTTTATCCAGACCCTGATGATGGTGTGTTCAAGTCTGCAATCCTGACTCATCCCTGACCTGCATCGTACCCGGATCATGGGGATGTTATTTTAGCCCAGGGAAGACGCACAGTGCATGTGAAGTATCTGCCTGCCTGGAGATGCTTGTTCCACCTTCCACGTCACCCCAGTTTCCCAGCGATTGGCTTCTGCCCCTGCCTCTCGCTGATCTTGTTGTTATTTCTTTTTAAGCCCGGCACTGATGCTTTTGATGTTCCCAGCCTCCTATCTCTGCACGGCTCCTGCAGTACCAGCCCTGTGCCTTTCATTACTGCGTTAACAAACTCGAGTCGTGCCTAACGAGGACGCCTCATACGTTATGCTAATGATCAAGAGACATGTTAATGATATTTTAGAAGCCTAATTAGTGGAATATATAACTATATGCAATTTGGTAATGGACTGTGACAAGAAGTTGTTAAAAGGGGGCTTGACAAATCCAGTTGCATGTGGCCTCAGACAAACAGTTGCTGAGAATAGATGAAGAGAAGCGGGGTCTGTGCGTGCGTGTGTGTGCTTGCGTCTTGCCTCCCCATGCTAAGGGGTGTGTTTTTTGGCGCCTGCGCTCATCAGCCTGACTGACACAAGCTGGTTTTTTGGCTCTAAATTTTCTATTCTGCTTCTTGAACTGACGTGACCAAAGCTTCGATTTATGGGCACAGTAATTTTCTCTCTCCATCTGTCGATATCTGCATGCATACATATAAAATACAGTCGGTCTGTCTGCACAGGGAGGCTGTGCGGCGTACGGCCGGAGCTGCGGTGGACCTGCTGTTCCCCACCACTTGGGAGGAGGCAGAGGAGTTATCAGAGCAGCACCAGGTCTCTTGTGTGCTGTATGCATCCCCTGAACATCTCACTTAATGGCAGGTCTTCCCAAGATGGATATGCAGCTGTGCTTGAGCATGCGTGACTTCTGGTCCATGGGAGAGGACCAGAAGTCATGCAGGACTTCTGTGAAGCAGATCCTGAAAGCACCACCTTAGATGTGAACGTTAGCAGGAGGTGGGCTCCTTAGTACCTTTTTCTCTTCCCTGAACAGTGGAGAGAGCAGTCTGGCTGTAGATACCTGCCCATGGACAACTGCAGATACTTCTCAGGTTTTTTTGCTTGACGTGCTTTGTACAAGGCTTGAAAGCTGGTTGCCTGGTTCAAGGCCAGGGCTGAGTGTTTGGAAATCTGACCTCCTGTCTTGGCTGGGCCAAGGGTAGTTTGAGCCTTAAAAAACCAGGCTGGATATGGGCTTGAAGAAGTGCCAGCTGGAGGGTGTTATTTGGTGGCCAGCATCTCTGATGACTGGATTCCATGGCCTGTCCAGTGGGGATGTGAAAAACACAAATCTGTGTCTCATGCTTCCCGTGTCACGGATGGGAGCAGAGACAACCTGCTAACAGCAGCAAGGTGGTTATCTATCCTATTTCAGACTCCCTGAGGTTATAGACTGCTTCTTTGTGTGTCTGGCATCTCTTCTGCTTAGTAGAAGAGGAGCCTTCTTCTAGCATCCCATGGGAGAAGAGAAACCTGGTTTCTCTTCCAGGCTCAGCTCCATCACTGCTGCATGACCTGGGGCAACTTGTGTTGCTGCTGTGCTGGAACCTCTCATGTGGGCGTAAGGTGACTGTCCTTCTCTGGCAGCAACCAAAAATAAGTTGAAGAGTGGGGGCAAAGGGTTAACAGTATTAATTCCCATTGCTTATGAAGCAGTGCCAATTATTAGATCTTATTTCTTGATATCAAGCCTAATTTTTGTCCGTCCTTAATGACTTCCCAGTTTTCCCAGCTGTATCCTGAGACCTGCACCATTTCATTACTTTGTGCCTCTTCGTATGTATGACTTATGTGCCTGCCCTAAAATCAAGACTTTAATAAGATTAAATTCCCATTTAAACTCTCACTTTCTTATTATATGAGTATATGCACAGTACCTCTCTATGGGAAGGAGGCCCTGAATTGAAGGGACAGGGGAAGATGTACGTGGCCTTTCAAAGGGTTTCTAGGTGAAGGGCTGGGTGAGAAGAGTGGGATCAGATGGTCCTGCTCAGTGTGGAGACGTGCTCCCGTCCCTGCTGTCCGTCTGGGCTGCGTGGATGTCTGTGGTCCAGGGGACTCTGCCTGTTCCAGCGGCGATGGATCTGTGACGGGGAGCTGATCCCAAGGCAGCTTGCTGCCAGTGGGGCTGCCTGAAATGGTTGAATCGGGAATTTGCAACTGCTTTGAAGCTTGGAGAACTTTCATCCTGTTGATTTTTCTCCTCCCTTTAAATATTTTTTTTTTTTAAGATGTTAAATTTGTTTTACTTACTTGGTCGTCGTTGCCGCCCCCCCGCTCTCCCCCCCACTAATAACTAAATTATAATGAGGCTCCCAGTGAGATTTAAAAATATAAAAAAAACCACATAAAAACCCCTGCAGAAATTATCCCCCCCCCCCTTTTTTTTCTTTCCAGTGCAATCCGTTCTGCATAATAGCTCTTTGTCTCGCTGGCAGATAGGCACGGGGGAGGCCAGGAATCGGCGGTGAGGCAGCAGTGGCGTACGGAAGAGTTTCGTGCTGTCCTCGGCCAAATGGCACAAAGTTCCCCTTGGGGGGTGATTGCAGACTGTGCACCCCCAAGCCCCGGGCAGCGTGTGGGCTTTGTGCCCGGGTACCACCCTGCCTAGTTTGTACTAACGCTCAGATGAGCTCACCTCGCCCAGCATCCCTGCCATGAGACAGGTATAATAAAGCAGGAGAATCTTTACACTCTACGATTCCATTCCACGGATCAAAGATCAAAGCAGAGGAATACACAGTGACCATAAAATTAACTGCTTTTTCAATTTTACAATGCTTTCAGTGATAAAGAATCAAATAAATTTAATATTAATTAAACACTTAGCTTTTAACCTCCTCCTGCATCTACTTTTGGCTCCTTGTTGGGGAAAAATTAATTGGGCATCTTAAATCTTGCATTACTAAATGCTTTGACAGGGGGTTTCAAAAGCACTTAGAACTTGAGCAAAATGTATTTGCGCCATTCGTCCTTCCACTCACCTAATTGAAAATCTTAGAGAGGAAAGGGAGGGGGCAGGGAAGAGGAAAGAAAAAAAAGTACCATTTTATGGGTTTGTTTCTTAAAAGGGAAAAAAAGGGGGGAAGGAGAAAGGCATAACTTATAGCTGCTCTTACAGTCTCGGCTTTAATTCAATCCCCATCACACTTAACACCTCGCAAAATGGAAGGGATTGATCTTCTATTACAGATGGCCTATTGATCGGGAGCCGGGGTGCTGGCGGTGTGCTGCCTCTTGCTCCCGTGGCGTGATCGTCTCGTGCGCTTCCCTCCGCGTCCAAATTCTGCTCTGAAAAAACCTGTCCGCATTGTGCATTGATTGTGCAGGGAAGATATAAACATCAGTGCACGTCTCTCCCTGCCTACCGGTATGGTAATGTATATTATTAGCTTCCCAACCATTGAAACGCAGCTGCCTTTGGGGTAGAGCCCAGCAAGCGGCTTTTTAGTGGCAAACAGCAACACTTCATGAATGTGCGAGGAAGGAATTGCAAAATACTACCGTCACAATCCAAACCGGAAAGATTCAGTGGGAGGAAAGCTCTTGGAAATCAGTAATGTTGCAAAAGACCTAAGGAGCACAGCAGAGAGCAAATTAGATGTGTTATTTGCAGTGTGGTTTGGCAAAAAGGGTAGCAGTGGGCTTTCTGGGCTGCAGAGGCCACACTTGATAGAGCAGGAGAGATCTTAGTTCCTTTTCCTAACTGGGTATGGCATGTGTCTCCAGACATCTTATTAATGCAACGATACTGGTAAAATAAAGGGAGTTTCAGGAACTCCAAATGTGTGGGATCAGAGCTAGGGAGTTAGAGAGAAATTCTCCCTTCGTGGTGGAGCCTCATCAATTTCCATGGCAGACCGGGCGACCCACCAGCAGTCACTCTCTGAAGGGATGTTAGGTGCTAGCACGTGGTAGGAAACACCTGGATCGAGAGAAAATAAATGAATGAGCGACTTCAGGATGCTGAGTAGAAGCTTGTTAGATGAATGGCGTTTTACCTGTTTGTACCATTTCTTTGCACAGCACTGGAGTTTCATGGGGTCTTTTGTAAAAGCAAAAGAGTAATAATAGCGGCAAAAGACCTTTTACAGGTTTCTCTCTTGTGGTCTTGGCTGCAAATTACGGAGAGCAGGTCTCTCTGAGCACATGTTAATGGAGCTGCGCAAGCACGATACGGGTAGCTTGATGGTGAGCGCAGCAAATTAGAGGCATCCCTAAACCAGGTATGTGGGTGGATGTGGTCCAGGGCTAAACTTCTGGATCGGGATTTTTGAGCAGTGTGGAATTAATGATTAATTGTCTGTTTGGTCCTCTATTTGGGATTCTTGATCTGAGTTTGAATTCAGACTTTCCCCTTGATTTTGGGGGTGGTTAAAGAATTTTTTTCCAAAAAAAGAAGCTCCTTCTTGCCAAGTTCAGGGACCAAGTATTGCTGCTTTGCTTCTCCCTAGATGAACTGATGAGGGGAGTGGGTGTCAGATGGAGAGGAACTATTGAATGGGTAACACAGAGCTGTCCCTGGACTAGGAACTGGGCGGTGAAATTCAGGATGGACAAGGGATGAATTGAAAAGCGAGGTCAGAAACAGAGTCTAAATAGCATTGCTGGTGATTACACTGCAGGGGGCAAAAGCTGGAAGGGGCTGGAGGGATTTTGCAACATACTGTGTGGTTGTCACTGTTTTACATACCTCCTCTTCTATTTCGAGCTCCCGATTCCTTGCAGGGTTAATTTTAAACTGGGGAAATTGGGCGAAGGAGAATAACCTGGTGCAGATCATCATGGACAAATTCCAGGAGGCTGTTCTGTTGGTTTGGTTTGTTTTTTTTTTCCCCTTGAGGCTTTCCCTGTCCTGTTCTTGGCTGGTTGACCACTTACATTTTTAAGAGGGGATCTCATACTTGATGCTGTCCCTGATGAGGATGCTGAGAACCATCTGGTCCAGCAGACCAATTTAAGGACTAATCATTTAAAGGACCAGTATGACATAGCGCCTGAAGTGGGCAAGGCTCTTTGCTGGAGGGACACAGCCTCTGCAGACGGCAGCATTCAGATAACAAGGTAGGGCCAACAGGATCTTTTCTGTGTCATTTTAGGCTGCTGGAAAAGCACCTAAGTCGTGGCACTGGTCCTTTATAGCCAAGCAGTACCCCGCTTTCCCACGCTGACCCTGACTCCCTCAATTCAGCCCTGGGAAAATGAGCTGTGATGTGTGTGTGCACTTTGCCTGCCGGGGTCTCGCCCTTTCCTCGTGAGTGAAGGGCTCAGTGTTTTGATGGATTGATTTATTCTAAAATCTCTTGGGTTAGGTGGGAGGTGTTAGTGAAGGACCAGGTAGTGTTGATGCTGCAGCGACTTCACATGGGCTCTCATGGACGGTGTTTGGGAGGGATGAGGAACGTTCCCACCTTCAGGTGTGTAGATAAATCCCAGGCTCTGTGTATTTTGGATTTGGGACTCAGTCCTTACTTGTAGACCGATTTGTTAGTGTGTTTTAATAAACATGCTGCAAGTTGGGATGTGTTTTCAAACAGGACTAGACAAAGAATGTGCCAATATCCAAAGACACCTCTGAAGTTTGGTGCTAAGCATCCCATATCACTGCAGGCGCTTGCTCGCTTCCGTCTTCCCCCTAAAAACTACTGGTGCTGGGCTAGAGGCTGGCAGTTGCTTAAATAAAAGGCTTAGGTTACCCCCAGCTCTCAGTATGCAGCTGTGGAAACGCTTTGATATGGCTTGTCCTCCAGGAACCATAAGAAAAGTCATTGAGAAACACCATTACACCAGCGAGGGTTTTCTAAGTAGTCCTTTGTGCTTCAGAGTGTAAGATAACATTAAGGGGAGGACACCGCGCTGTGCTGCTTGCCTGCTGTCCCCAGCAGTGACAATAACGAGTGGAGGAAAGTGCTGCGGGGCCATGCTCTGCTTCCCTCTCCGCAGTGGTTCCAATTTTAGGGGTTTCCATTTCTTTAGGATTGCCAGCAGCAGAAGGTCTCGTGGGTGAGAGGGTGCCTTCGAGACATGGGTGGAGACCCGGCTGTACGGTGCTATGGTATAGAGAACATAGAGGGACCTGGCATGGCACAGCTTGTGCTGGGGCTTTGCACAGTCGGAGGGGTGATGCTGTGAAAGAGGTGGGGGGTTTTTTGAGACCTCAGAAAATACTGGGAGGGATTTGCAGTGGGCTTAAACCAAGGTATTCCTGCTGGTGATGGAGGAACTTTACCCATTTATACCAGCTGGGACTCCTCTTGTTTTTCTGCTGCATGCCTGCAGCTGCATGCGGGGCAGCAAGCGCAGAACTGCTGGTTTTGGCTCGTGCTTAAAACCCTTTGGTAATGTCCCTGGATTGCCCAAGTCTTGCTCTCGGGAGAAGCTGAGAAGCCTCATTCCTAGCCAGGTTTGAAAAGCAGACTTGGGGTCTTGAACAGCTGAAATTCTTTTAAAAGTGTTGGTGGTTCTTCAGGATCTTAATTCTCCAACGGAGGTGTACTGAGCGTGTGTCTGCAGTGCATGTATATCCACATGTGGCTTGTGGTGGGTGTAACTCAAGCCTCGTGGAAATGATTTCATGCTTTAATGAAACTTAGAGAAATTCAGATTTTGGTAAGAAGAGGAAATGTTTCAATTTTGGTTTGGTGCTTGAAGCAGAGCAGCTTTGGGTGGCGGAGCTGGGGGAGGATCATTACGGTGCCAAAGTGGCTGTGAGCAGCACGGGCGATGGGGATGTTCAGGGCATGTTTGCAGATGCAAGGGGTGTTACAGTAAGAATATAGATTTTTTTTTTTTTTTTTTTTTTTTTTTAAACCAAAACCTCTTGAATTCAGTGGGAGCAGTACATATGCCAAGCCTGAACCTTCTTGGCACAGTGATCCTATGGCATGCAGACTGGCCAGGATGAGTGTTTGGAAGTGGAGCACAGCTTGCCCCACCAGCCTTTACCCCGGTGGGAGCTGTCTGCCCTGGCAAAGCTCTCCCCGGCTCAGCAAATCCCCGGACCTTTTTATTTTGAGGGGGCTATAGTGAATCCTGAATCGCTGGTTTTCTCCCTCCTGTGTTCAGGCTCTTAGCAGTGCAGCACAGCACGGGCCTGAAGGCAGATACGGTTCAGTACTGGTCACTTTGCCAGCGCTGGCAGGAGGAAGAAAGTGTTCGAATTTGGGTCAGTCACTCACCGGTGCTCCTCAGGGACGCTCTGGTTTCTTGTTCTACGAGAATGGGATCGACGGTTATGTTCAGAAAGGCTTGCGAAACGTGCGGGAGCTCTTGTTACCTGCTCCAGCCATGGAAAATTAACTCTGTGCATGCAGTTTGCTCTGGGGAACTTTGCAGTCTTTTGCTCTTAATTCACAGTATTTTCTCTAGCTTCTCCCTCTAGTCCCTTTTCCATAAAAGTAAGTAAAAGGAAAAAAGGAGGCAGGCAGCGGAGAGGAGAAAGCAGCTGCAAAAGTGCCTATCTTCCAGCAAGGGGCATAGACCTGCTTGTGAAGCCCTCGGTCCTGCTGAGGGCAGGAATGGAGCGTAACTGAGCCAGGACCGGCAGCGCAGGCAGCTCCTGCTCGTGCTGCTGCCTGCTGCTGTAGGAGTGCTTCATTCCTCCTCGGTGAGAGTGCACACACTCCTTGGCCAGCCGGGGCTATTCAGCCCTGAAAGCGGACTTGAAACTGGCCTCATCCCAGCACCGGCAGCACCTCCAGCCCTGCCTGTGGTGGGGCTGCCTGCAGTGGGGCTGCCTGTGCCCTATCCCTGTGCCTGCCGCCTCAGCTGTGCCGCATCTCCATCCCCATCCACCCGAGGCCCATTTCTCCTTGGCCCCAACATGTGGGGCGTTGCGTCCCCGTCTTATTCCCACGCCTCTGTAGGGTGCAGAAAGCTCCATGCTGTGGCTGGGCACACGGAGAGGGAAGGAGACCCTGCCTCCCTGCTTGGGCAAAGCCCCGTCCCCAGTTTGTGGGGACATCGATGCTGGCCTCCCCAGTGCGCTGCTCACCCCCCCTCCTGCTCTCCTTCCTGCCATTGGAAGGAGGGAAAGAAAAGGAGGAACAACCATATGAAAAAAATGTTAATTTATTAATCACGGAATATATAGCAGTTCATCTGAAATGCTGTTGCTATGCCAACACCCTGGGAGTTTATTTTCTTAATCCAGGAGCGAAGCGTTTGGTCCCCCGCTCTCCTGCTGAGCTATTTGAATATGTTGCTGCTGCCGCCGTATCTGTTTAAAAGGGGGAAGGAGGGGAAAAAGGGAGAAAAAAAAATAAAGTAGGCTAAACCACCAAAGCAGTCAGATGCAAAGCAGTAAGAAGCCTTTCTCAGTACGACTTAGTAAAAATGACACAAATTAATATACTCTACTTAAACCAGACCAAGATTAATGCTTCTCTTTCAGAGCAGCTTAGTCCAACTGTCACTCGACAAGCGTTCGTTGGACAAAATCAACACTAATCAACATTTATTCCTCTCTTGCCCTTGGGTCTGAGGAGCGTAGAGCGGGCTGCGCCATTCTCCGGCTCGTCTCGCCACGCTTTTCACCCTCTATCCAGCTTTGCCATATATCACCCTTCCTCTCTGTGCTTCTGCTTGTACGGATCCACACGCTCAGCTATCAGGCTACATTAGAGGCATGATAGATTTTCTGTTTTAATTTACATCTATTATATTACAACATAACAGATCTTGATTCAGTGGAGACCAGTGTCTCCTATAGCCAGACTCTTTGGGAAGATTTCTGCATTAACTTATTAAGGCTGGTTGGAAAGTGGCTTTGGGGAGACTCTCCTTCTCCCTCCTCTCGCCTCCGAGTGCTGAGCAAAGGTGTCGTGGTGCACCTTGCTCGGGGAAGCCTGTGGCTGTCTCGGCTGGCCTGCCGCAGAGCTGGGACGCGATGGCTTTGTAGGGGACGGGCTGTCAAGCACTGCCTGCCGCAGTTGCTGCGGTTGGACACCAGGCTGCTTTGTAACAGAAGCCTGGAGGAGACCCTGCCCTGCCTTGTGGTGCTGCCCTGTGCCCTAGACCCCATAACAGGGTGGAGGGGAGAACGGCTGAAACCAGCTGTTGATGTTGGGAGGATGAGGTCCCAACACCTGTAGTGCATCTTCCCATTTCTTGTGCAGGGATGCTGAAGCCATGAGTGTCAGGCACGTGTAGGGTGGCAGAGTTTTGCTAATTCACGGTTCATTTCTCGCGGCCAGGGTACCGTTTCCTGCCGTACCTTCGCAGCAGGGAAGGGATAGGTCTGATCTAAGGTCTGGCTTAAGATCTTGGTGGGGCTGCACTCCAGCTGACTTTTCCTTTGAGCGTTAGGTCTGTCTTGTCTGGTTGTCCAGAGGGTCTGTGGGGATCAGGAAAAGGCAGAAGAGTGGAAGAAACTGGAGCACGTTGTGTTCGTTTCCTCTCCGATGAGCGGAAAACCAGTGAAGGTCATGATGTTGCTGTGCCCAGCTCGGTGTGGTTTGAAGAGCTCTTCCTGTCCTTGCAACCTTGGGTTATTAAAATGAGAGGGAGGGGAATCCCTCCTCCACCTTCCCATTTTTGCACTTTGTGTTCAATGCTTTTTTCCCTGATTTACTTGGCAAAGCACTCATTTGGGGTTTGGGTGATCTATATTTAACTTTCTTCCCAGTGTCACAGATAGCTGCATAAGCTTGGACAAGGCTTTGTCTTACAAGTCTCCTAGATGGGAGTGTATGGGAGTTAGGCTTTTGGGCAGACTAAAATCAAGGTGGTTCTTGCTCTCTTTAGTCCAAAGAGGACAGCAAACATATTCTCGCTTTGCAGACTGAAGGAGTAAGTATAAGATCAAAAGCCAGGTGAGAAGTAGTAACAAAGACAACTTTCAAGCAACTTCTTCTTCAGGTTGTGTGTGCAAGTGTAAATCCATGTGGGGAGGTGGTAGACTCACCTTTGTGATGGGTGTCCAAGAACAGGTTAGACGAATATCTGACAAGGATGCTCTTGTTGCAGTGTTGGAGAAGAGGTCAGTCCATGCGTGTCTGCCCACCCATTCCAGCCTGCTGATTAGGAGTGTGAGGGGCCAGTCTGGTGTTGGGCCTCCCAATATGAGGTTGGCACTGATGTGGTTAGCATCTGTTCTGCTCCTGGCCGATCGTGGCTAAGAGGCCAAGGTTGCCCTATATTTGGCTGGTGTTAGGGGTAGCTGTAAGTCTAGTGATCGCTCTCATGGGTTCCTTGCCCCTGGGGGTCCAACACACGATGCCCCCATTGCTGTTGCTAAGCTTGTCTCCATAGCATGCTGTGGATGATGGATCGGTGATCCCAGGGATGGGATCCAGTTAAAGTTGCGGTCAGTCTCTCAGGTCAGAGCACAGCTTGGTGATTTTTCTGGGAATCCCACGGCCCTCTTCTGCCATAGGTCCTTTTTACCCGTGTTGCTCAATCTAGTTTGGAAAGTTGTAATTTCTCGTTTCTTCCTGGGATCACTTAGGTCTGTGAAGGCTGTGACATGGAGGCTTTCGCTGCCCTTTTCTGCCGTCGTGGCCTCTGTTGCATCACGCAGAGGCTGCTGGCTGGCAAAGTATTGGAGCGTGCTTCTTCCCAGCCCGGGTGGACCGAAGGCTGGGCTCGAGGAGCTGGTGGGATCTCTCTGTCTTTCCCTCTCTCTCTGCTGGTGTGAATGAAGATTTGATTAATGCGGGCACTTTAGCACAAGTGCCATTTTCCAGGCTGTAGCTCTTGGCACGGGGAGCACTGCCGGACCGGAGCAGAGGAGAACTGCAGGCAGCGTCTGCATGCCTGCGCGCGTCGGGCGCTTTACAGCGTGCCGGGAGGGGAGCGCCCTGCTTCCCTCCCCACTCCTCATTGCCCAGCAGTAAAGTAAATGACGCTTGGTATAACTTTGCACTTACAGGACTGCAACTCAATTTAAAAACAACTCCAAACTCCATGAACAGGAGGGGCTCTGTAGCAAGCTTGTCTCTGCAAACCTACCTTGTTAATTTTAATGGAGAAATCCTCCAGCTGGGGAGAGAGGCGAAGTTGGAATGCCAGCAGCCCTCGGGGGTGGGAGGACAGCAGTATGTCCCAGCTCGTGGGAGACCGGCTAGGGACAAACCTCGCTGGGGAGTCCTGGCCCTTTTGATGACTCGTAAATTAGCTGGGCTCCCGCTCCAGCTCCAAACAATGGTCTTGAGCAAAGGCATGGTGGGAGCCTGAATGTGTGCCGGGACCACGAGGCTGGGTGGGGACCGCTCCCTCCAAGGCCGCTCCAGGCTGCAGGGCTTTGCCAGCTCTTCAGGGAGGTTTTTGGAAAGGAGATAACATGCACAGGAATTAATGCTGTTTGTAAAGCACTGGGAAGATGGGAAGAGCTATAGAAGTGCTGTAATTAATAGAAGCTGGCTAATTTAATGTTCTGCCTGGACATCATCTCAGCTGATATATATGTAAGGAAAAGCACCTCCATTAGCGCTAGGGAAAATCGTTCCCCCCTCCAGTGCTGGGGCTAAAGCAACCAGATTTATTTCTCTTAATTGTCTCCAGGAACCAAAGTCGAAATGTCCCTGAGTCTTGGAAGTGGATGTGCCTGTGAGACAGCAAAGCTTTGCAGAGCGTCCTTGCTTTTGACAGATGCCCAACTGCCCCGTGATTGAGGTGCTACCACCTCTGCAGCAGAGGACAGCCCGGGTCAGGGCTGGGGGAGAAGTTTGGGGCGAGTATGATTCGTGAGCTCTTAATGAAAGCTGCACAGGTCCGGAACAAACTGGTTATTACTGGGAGGAGGGGGCAAGTTTGCCATGGGGGATGGCACTGTGCTGGGCCAGGATGGCCATGGGAGTGAGCGCTTTGTTTGGGTCCTGGGGAAACTGAGGAAGAAGGCATCTCCTTGGTGGTAGCCTATGAAGTAGAAATGGAGAGATGTTTCTGCTCCCCCCTGTGGGATACCCAGGGAGATTCAGAGGCAACCAACTGGTCCTGTCTACTGGCATGGACTGGGATCCTTGCAAAACTGAAAGATTCAGGTGCTGAGCATTTTCCAACCTGGATGTCTCGTGTTAAGCCAGATCTGGGCTGTTGTGAATGTCTGCTGCTGCAGTACTGTTAGCAAGAGCTGTGCTTTTTAATGACATAGTTATACTGCAGAAAGTCTTGCTTTTGTTTTGTTAGAGGATCTAGCATAAGCTGCATCTGTTTAATCCGTGCTCTCATTTACCTCGCTGCGCTGGGGATGGGGTGAAGTGAAGGAGACCTCCACCTTTAGCTTTTCTTTTTACTGCTGTAAACCCTTTCTTTAGTTTTCTGGTAACGTGTTTTCTCTAGCCATGTCTCAAGAGTGCTGGTCTGCACAGCCCTCCTGACCTCTTCTCCCAGTGTGAACTGGGACTGGGCTCCAAAATCCATATATAGCTCTTGGAGAGGTTTTTTGAGATGTTGGCTGGTTTCTGTCCAGCTTTGGATGTGCTTGGCTCATTGGGAAGCCGCGTTATTCCCTGTGCCTGAATATGGTGTTGGGCCTGCCCAAGTCTGAAGGCATTGGCCTTATATGCATAGGAACAGGCAGTTTCTATATAAATGTTTTTATAAGGGCTATAAACCACGGTGCTTTGGAGTGTGAGCCAACTCCTGCACGCTGAGCTCAGAGGAAACTTCCCTGCGAGCATCTCATCCCGAGCTCCTTCTCCACGGGGTTTGTTGTGATGGTGTCTGCAAACTGGAGAGCTGCCTGCACCAGGAAGGTGATGGCAGGAGCGGGCAGGGGGCGGGGGGAGCCAGGGCAAGGCTTGCCCTGCTCCTGCCAGGGGCTGGGTGCTGTTGGCGTGGGGAAGCAGCCCTGAAGGAGCTGGGGTGTGAAACCAGCCACCTCTCCCAGAAAGCTTGTGGGTGTCTGCGTGTGTGCACGCACCCACCGCCCCCCAGGGACGTCAGCTCCCCCTGGCAGCCGGGGTGACTTCGGAGGCAGCAGATAGCACAGCAGGACTCGATAAGTGACCTTCTCCTGGGTCGCTGCCTGCCAGGGTCAGTTGGCTGCTCAGCTGCATATCAGGGATGCTTTTCCCTGTTGGTGAAAGAGCAAAGGAGAGATCCCGCTGGAGGAGGAGGGGAGGGCTGGCAGCCCGCTGGGACTGCTGTCTCTGGAGCTGGTCCAGAGGAGGTGTGGGAGGAGCTGGGGCAGAGGGGAGAGGGAAGGGGGACGGCTGCGCAGCAATCGGGCTGGTCAGTGCTGCATTTCATGAGCCTGAGCTGGCCCCCCAGGGTTGCCTGTGCCTCAGTTTCCCCAACTGTAAAACCAGTGATCTTGCAAGACATCTTACCCTTTTTTTTTTTCTTTGGTGCAAAATGCCATTGAGCCTTGGTTGAAAGATGCCAAGGGGGCCTATGCAACATGCAGGCAATGAGTCATGGGCTAGGTAGAAAGCCTAGTCACCAAGGCTGACTTTTTCATGACAGGGTTGCAGAGCCACGGCTGGAGCAGATCTCCCTGCAGGAGGCAGTCCGACCTGTCTCTGTTTAATGGGGACCACACAACATGGCAGCTGGCCCCGGGCCCGGAGGTATTCTTGTAACTTAATAGTGCCCTGCGGAGACAAACAGTGCTATAAAGGGGTACAAATCTGTACCTAAATAACTTAAAAGTCATTTAGGAGCCCTGGGCTACAGAGAGGGGTCCTGCGGACTGTTTAAAAGCTGCATGCTGCCCACCTTGGTTGTCTGTCCTTACATATTCCCAAGCTGCTGGGATCATGTTCCTCCAGTGAGTGCCTGGCTGGAGGCCGCAGGGACAACAGGTGCTCTCCTCTGCTGGGGCCTTGCCTCTGGGCAGGGGGTGACTCAGCCCCGAAAGGTCTCCGAAATCTGGGCCCAAGTGACTTGGGAGCCTGAGATCTAGGGTTTCCAGCAGGACGGGCGCTCCGAGTCACAAGGGCTCCTCATCTGATGATTTTGCCTACGACGCGTTGAGGCCTTGTTGACCCTGCACAAGGTCTTCTCCACAGCAAGCGTATGGTGTCTGATCTTGGAAAAATGGGGTGATTCAAGGTGGTCCACCAGGGACGGTGCTCAAGGCCACGTATTTCTCCTTTTTGGTAAAACAGGGTAGGGGGACAAGCCTTTCTCGGCAGAGGGGCTCTGGGGAAGGGGTTTGATAGAGCTCCTAACTGTGCTTGGGGTTTGCAGGGCAACCTGGCTCTGCCCGGTGGCCCAGAACAGCTGCTGTGGGCCATGTCCCTGGAGTCTGGAGGGGACAGCTCTCGGGAGGAACTGGAAGGAGACGTGCCCAGCCTGCCAGGTGGGGACATGGGAGGTGCTGGTGCTGGGAGCTGCGGGGACATCCATCAACCTGCCCAGCTGGCTGCTGGAGAGGTGTCAGAAGGCAACAGTTTTCTGTCGCTGCTGACCTGGGCTGGGGTTGAACTTCTGACCTGCAGATAAAAGCTTTTCCCCTCCCTCCCCGGTCTCTGGTGCCCTTTTCCTCGAATTGCCCAGGCTTTCCCACCCGCATCCAGCCAGGCTCACAATGGAGAAAGGTCATTTATTGTGCTGCTGCCCTTCTGCATCCTGTTCCCCTTGGTACCTTCACCATGAGGCCATCTGGTTCCACCAAAAGCCTACCTGCCTCCTGCTTTCCTTCCTTGTCCTCTACTTGCCATGGCTTTAGCTCTCAGCCCACAGAAACGTGTCAGTGGATGTGGTGTGCCAAGATGAAAGGAGAAGGGCTGGTGGTCCTTTGGCTTTAGCGGGAGCTGTTGGAGAGCCCTGATGGACGACGTAGCTGTGCTTTCACCGGCCCTCCATGCCACAGAGACAACTTCATGAAATCCATGTGGATTTTGGGTTTCATTGGGTCCCTGGAGCCCACAGAGGTGGAAGGGCTTAGACATGGAGATGGGAGAAGTCTCCGCATGCTTCCCTTCCCTCCCCACCCTGCAGAAGGGAGAGCTGAGCTGGGGAGGGAGGAACAGGGTCTGTGCAAACACGTGTTACGTCTGCCGCTAATTTTGTGATTGGAAACGAAGCAACAAAGGGAGGTGGTGCAGCGTGAGGATGGTTTAACCTTGATAAAACAGTGATTTCACCAAGGATGATGTTCTCCCATCTATCTTCATCCATCAAGGCGCCGCTGAAATATGCTGATGAAGCCTGTGGATAGGAGTACAGTGCAGTTAAATGGGGCGTTGCAAACACTCTCTGTACCCCCGTGACAAGGTGGCGTTACTTACTGTCCAAATTTAGTACAGGGAACAGCACGAACCGCTGCCTTTTGCTCTGTGGGCTGGGGCGGGATGCAGCCAGGGCTGTGTCCCCTCTGCGGAGAGTCGGAGATGGTAGTGGCACCTCAGCACATCGCTTAATTTTCCCCTTTTCTTTAGTGCCACTTGAGAGTCACGAGCGCAGAAGCAGTAAACGAATTCAACTTCACTATACAAATGCCTTCCCCTCCCTAGCAGAGGGAGAAATTCGGTCACGAAAGATGCCAGGTTTTCAGGTAAGGCAATGGTCCTGTTGACTTTGGTTGGACATCGGCTGGAGGGTCTGGTCTGCGGAGGAGTCGGGGAAATCCCAAGGCTTTGCTGTTTGTTTGGCTACCGCGTGTTTTGCCTGTGTGTGCTGTGTCAGAGTAGCAGCAATTAAGCTTTATTTATATGGGGTTTCCCAGCTTGCAGGGTGGGAAGTGACAGTGCGTGGGTGTGAGTGCTGCGTGTGAACTTCTCCTCAAGTTTGGGGATTAACAGCATGGGCCAAGTGCCACAGTCTTTTTTGGTCAGGTATCTGAAGGCGGTTTACCGGCTGCGTGCAAGTGTAAATGTCGATAGGTCAGCGGTAAACCGAGCCCTGTAACCCAAGCTGCTGTTGTACCCGATCCCGCTGGGACCGGTGGTGTTCTGCCGGGGCTATGGCGTTGCACGTGGCGCCAGTGCTTCCAGTCTGAGTTTCAGTGACGGTGCCCCCGTGTCCAAGCTGGGCTGTGCCAATGCCGGGGCAAGCCAGGATCTCCTCGCCTTGGGAAGGAGCAAGGTGGAGCTGGCAGGGAGAGTTGCCCCGTTCCTGCTGCACCGTGAGAGCTGCAGGGAAATAAAAGACTGGGTGCTGTTGGTGGCATGGGCCCATTCTGACACTGGGAAGAGCTGGGTGTTCAGAGTCCTCTCCAAGTGCAGGCATTGCTCATCTCCAGCTAACTCTTCCTCTTGCAACTGGGTTTATCTTCCTGGGTTGTCCTTCCAAGAGCTGACAGGGTGTGAGTGTTACCTCCAGGCCTCCTTCCAGACTTGTGCTTGCAACAAGGTAAACCTATCTGCAAAGGTTCAGCAATCAGCAGGGCTCTGACACGGCTCCAGAGCTCTCCTCCATAAATAACCCAGACGGGCGGATGCCTCCTTACAGACAAGACGTATGGTGAAGGCTGGATAGCTTGCTCCGGACCCGGAGAGGGTAGCTGTTGAAGGACATGTCCATTCAGCACAGCGCAAGGCCGGCATAACCTGCTATGAGGACAGCAAGCCTGATCGGAGGCTGCCACCCACTTTGAGTCAGGGACCAGAGCGCTGTCATTTCATGCCTTCAGAGCTCCCTCCATCTTTGGTCTTCTGGGCACCCTGATGCCCCTGCTCCATGCCAGCCCTGGACCACTCTTTGGGCTCTCAGTTGTCACTTGAGATGCTGCTCAACTACAGCGAGACCATCCCCAGCTCAACTACCTCCAGGCATAGGCAACAACATAGACATAGCACAAACTTTCAGCCCACGGGTCTTCTCTGTCCCACCAGCAAACTCACTGGAGGGGAAAGGCTTATTGGTAGCTCGAACTTTGTGATGGCCTCCCTCCTCCTCAGACATCTTGTGGGACACCTTGCAAGCCAGGGGCTGGAGTGATGGGCTGGTGCAAGGCATAGGCTGGTCAGCTTATAGTGAGGCCGTTTCTTCCCTCCTTCAGCCTCTTGTGTTCCCTTTCTCCCATTGCTACTTCCACTCCTGATGCATTCGGGAGCATTTGGGGGGGGGGGGGGGGGAAGAAGTTGACAAAAGAAATGAATTATGCATAAGGAATTAATTTCCTTGATGAATAGGGACTTGCAAACTCAATTGCCATTCGCTTTCAAGGGATGCTTGGGGGAGTGCGGGGAGGGAATAAAAGCAGAGGATGGAGCGGAGGGTGAACGGCTGAGCCTGGAAGTGTTCCTGGCCTTTGAGTGGACTTTGGGAAACAGCCCTGGGTTATTTAAACCATATGATGTGTCCCATATTCCTATCAACATGTGGGGTTCTTTGTTGGGGTGAAAATCAGGGTGGTAAAGATGCAGCAAATCTAGCAGTGCATCAGTCAGACCATCCTTTGCTCAGATTAGGAGGAGAAAGGGGCCAGATGAAGATTTGGCTATTTGAATAGGTGGGGAAACTGAGGCAGGTGTGTACGTGTGACTTGTTCAGATTGGGTACAGGCCAGGGGCCAATACAGGACTAGTGCTCGTGGCTCTTGTGCTCCAGAAGTTTGCCTTTTTTCCCTCATGTGCCCTTCCCTCCTGCATGCTGCTGTGTCCTGGGAGCAGAGCCAACAACTGGGAGCACTAAAAGCACTGGAGTGAAGATGCTGTAAAAGAGCCTTCTGGAAACTTCACCCAGCCAGAAAAACTTGCCCCCAAACCCAAGCAGAAAATTCAGATTCCTGATGGGAAGAGACCATCTGTCAACCCAAGTGATCTGCCTGGCATCAAGCAGATGAGCTCTTGTGCTGTGTGTTGGTGCGTGTGGGAAGAAGTCTCTTCCCTTAGTGGAGGGATGGGGCAGGTCAATGTTTTGGAGGAAAGGAAAAGTCCACTTGTGATGTCAGTCGCTCCTGGGTTGAGAAGTATTTCACCTTGCAAAGCATCAGGCGTGTTGAAGGAAAGTCTGACCTGGCTGTTGCACTGGCTGATGAACTGGAGAAGCGGCGGGCAGAGCGAGGCACGAAGAGGAGCCACGCTGGGCCCTGACCTCAGGCTGACGTTGGGCAGAATTAATACTGGGCAGGTCAGTTCAGTGGCCCTGTCTTTCCTGAGATCTAGTTTCTTGAAGTCCACATGGCTCTTCCTGATCCCCTGCAGGTAATGCCTGCTTCTCTGACCCTCCTGTCGCCTGTGCAGCTTGGAGCAACCCTGTGATAACAAAGAGCCTTATCCTGAAGAGTACCTTCAGGAGAGGGAACTAGGAGCTGGGTGAGGAGGGTGCTGAAAGTGGTGTTTGGAGGTGGAGGAGAGGCTGTGCCGTGCTGCGGGCTGTGCTGGAGGCTGAGCTGGGCAGCTGGGCTCCAGCTCCTTGCTGGCGGGCAGCGGTCCTGCAACCATCTTCTCGTGTTTTAGATACAGTGGAAGACCTCGGCATCGCCTGATGGTCCTGCAGGCCCAGATCCTGCGAGGGAAGCAGGCTGGGACCATTCTGGCCTGGTGTCCCTGCAGTCCAGCATCAAAACTGATGAGCTGATGTAGATAGATAGTTTCCTCCTAGAGCCTGCAGTTTTCCTGCCCTTTGCAACTTGCATATTGCCCTTAAAACATTGCTGTCTCAGTAGGACTGACGTGCCTGGGTACTTGTGGACTTGGGATGCAGGTTTGCAAGTGAGCAAAGTAAGGTGTTGCTGGCTGCCTGAGTATTTCCAGAATCAAAGAAGACAGCGAGTGTTGCCAGAAGTTGTGCCAGAGCCATGGTGCTGGGTTCGTATAGCCCCGTGGCACACCAGGAGCACCGTCTGTGCCTGCACATATGCCCCTCTGCTGCACATCAACTGCGTGGTACACCAGAGCTCGGTCCTCTCTGTTCACTGCTGTGATGAGCCTGGGGGATTTGTGCAATACTCGTCTCGCCTCGCTCCCCCTTCCCTGTGTGGTTTCGGGGAGGGAAAGATGTACCCCAGGCAAAGGCATCCCCAAAACCCCCACCTTGGGAGTAGCTGCGCAGAGTTTGGGATAGCACTGGCTGGCTGGAATGAGGTGACACGAGTTCCTCCTGCTGTGGAAGGGGACCAAAGGAGCGCGAACGCCCAGGGAAGGGTGGTTTAATCACCGCCTTTCTTTTCCATCCCCTTCTCTGCCACCCTTGCCTTTCCCAAGCAGAGGGAATCCACGGGCAGGGGGCTTTGGAAGCTGTCGCTTTGCATTGCATGGCTGAGGAAAGGTCTCTACCTGCCTTATTTTGTCCCTTTTGCTGTCAGGGCTGACAGTGCTCATGTTTATTTCATCCGGCGTGGCGGCTGTCTCGTTTCCCTATCCTCCGAT